>NC_141140.1:132168000-132478031 GCF_053477565.2 Lygodium microphyllum | reverse complement strand
ATTCCATTCGTGAGACATAAGCTTCTACTCTTTCTCCAGAGGACTGACTTAAATTCATGAACTCCTCTCGCATTCGCTCTTCAAAACCTTCACGCCTGAATTTAGTGAGGAAGGCCAACTTCAGGTCGTCCCATGTGCCAAAAGTTCCTGCTGCTTGTCTCTCATACCACTGAAACGCCACGCCCTTGAAAGTGGCGGGAAATATTGCCAACCAATGCTCAGGGGTTCTGTCGTTGTTAGCCACACATGCTACCATAAAATCTACTACATGAAGATCGGGGTCTTCATTGTACTCTCCCTTAAAAATTGGCAACGGGACTACATTCACTGGCCTGTCATCAATATTTCCAGGACGGATCTGGCTTGGAAGTGGACCTCCAGTAGGAGGAGGAAGGGCTTAAGGTGCCATTGGGACTTCTGTAAAGAGTTCTGCAAGGGCGTCAAAGGCGGCTTCTCCTGCTATCTCGTTCTCGGCTTTGATTTTTGCTTTCTCTCTTCTCACGTACCTCTCGACTCGTTCTAGTGCTTGTCTCTTGATGGCGTCATTCATGTGGGGGGTTGGCTCCACTATGTTGTTAGTGCTCCACAGAGGGATAACAAAAGGCTTCAGTCTCTGGAGGACTCTCTTGCCAACATTTCTTCTACTTCTTCCTTTTCAACGTCTTTGAATTCTACTTTCATGCCACTGCACAGAGGAAGGTATTCGGTTCTGAAGGTGTCAAAATGCATACGTCTAAGCATTGTGGTGGTGCCATCATCATAGTAATGCCAGCTCCTGATGGTTTTAACAGTGTATGTTGTAAAGAACACTCTGTCTACCAACTTCCAGTGGGTTTCCAATTGGACAAACAAAAGATTGTCAGAACACCAAGCATCCCACGTATCTTACTGTTGAGCGTCTACGAACAAGTCCCAACTTTGTTCCTTCTTATTTTTGTGAACCTCCACAGACCACGACTCCTGAAGCTTCTTGACTATTTCCCACTTGATGATGTCTGGAAATTCTTCAATGAAGGCCAAATCCTCCATTGATACTCATTCTCTCTGTTCTACTCTTTAGTTTTGTGGGAGGAACTTTGCAACTGTGATGCAACTTTCTACAGCTTCAGAGGATAGTGAAAATAGACCGTCACAGAGGGACTTCATCAGAATGGCATTGTGCTTTCTCCATTGGGGAATGAATCTTTTGTAGAATGTTGCCTTGGCAATGAAGGCTTGCAATTCTTCAACAGTGCCAGGAACTCTACTATCCATTGATTTACTTCTTTTTCCACAGTGCCACTTCTTCCATTTTCAGCCTCTGTTTGTGCTTGTTGATGGCAGTATTCCCCAGCTGCGCACCAAAAACATGGAGCCCCAAGAGAGAAGCCAAGGAAATAGGGTTTCTACTGCAAGAAAATATATCTTGTCATCATCAACAAGCTTTTTTATTAGGTTTTATATGATCACAATGAAGAAAAGAACACCAGGCACAACAAATCTTCATGCAGCATCATGTAGATCTTCCCACGGATTTGATAAAATCAACCATATTCTTCATAATCTTCATAATATCCATCAAAAGAACAAATAACACAAAGGAATACACCATCTTTGAATGGAAATACATCACATAGTATTCATCTTCAATGTCTTCATAGTTCTCTCTCTCAATCTCTCATATACAATCACACTGTTTTCATAAAATTTGACTATCTCTGACTCTGTCTCTCTCTCTCTCCATCAATATGCATCATTACCTCACTAAAATTCTCAATAATCACTCTCAATACTCTTTCTTAGGTCGTGGATACACCTTCCAAAAGGTATGTCTGGTATGAAAGGGCACCAGAGACTTCATAGTGTCCTGTGAGATCTGTCTTCTGTCACTGTCTTCTGTAACCTTCTGTAAATATTCTGTAAATCTTCAGCAGTTTCTTCTTCACTTCAATTAGCTTAGATGGAGCTTCCATTCATACTTTCCTAAGACAAAAACACTTCCCAAAATATCCACACATCTATCATAACACTCAACAGAAACAACAGAACAGAACCACATAACAACAGAACAACATAAGCTTACAGAACTTCACAAAAGATCAACAGAACCCATAAAAATCATAAAAACAAAAACAAAACCAATTCAATCTTTCATAAACCTCTTCTCACAACTTCAATCATCTCTCAAAACATTCATTCAACCATCTCTACTACCAAAACAGAAACAAAACAGAACAAAACATAAGAAAATCAGACCTCACAGAACCAAGCATCCTCATCAAAAACCATCAAAAACCCTTCAAACTTATCCAAACCTTTCCAAACACTTCAAAATAGACAAACATTTATCATCAAAAACAACAAAAAATTAGCCCAAAAACCAACATATTTCACACTCAACAGAGAGAAGGAGAAGAAGAGAAGAGAAAGAATGAAGAGAGAGAAGAGGGAGAGAAGAAGGGAAGGAGAAGAAAATAAGAGAAGAGAAGAGGGAGAGAAGAGAGAATAGGGAAGAGAGAGAATAGGGAAGAGAGAGAAGAGGGAGAGAAGAGAGAGGAGAGAGAAGGAGAAAAAGAAGAAGGGGAAGAAGAGGGAAGAGAGAGAAGAAGGAGAGAAGAAGGGAATGAGAATAAAAGAAGAAGAGAAGAGGGAGAGAAGAGAGAATAGGAAAGAGAGAGAAGAGGGAGAGATGAAGGGAAGGAGAAGAAAAGAAGGAGAAGAGAAGAGGTAGTAAGAGGAGAAGGAGAGGGAGAAGTAGAAGAGGAAGAAGAAAGGGTGGAAGGAGAGAGAAGAGAAGTAGTGGAAGAAGAAGAAGAAGAAGAAGAAGAGCCAGTAGGAGGAGAGAAGAGAGAGGAGAGAGAAGGAGAGAGAAGGAGAAGAAGAGGAGAAGAGGTAGTAACAGGAGGAGAAGGAGAGGGAGAAGTAGAAGAGGAAGAAGAAAGGGTGGAAGGAGAGAGAAGAGAAGTAGTGGAAGAAGAAGAAGAAGAAGAGGTAGTAGGAGGAGAAGAAGAGAGGGAGAGAGAGAGAGAGAGTAGGAGAATAAGTGGAGAAAGAAGAGAGGGAGAGAGAGTAGGAGAAGAGAGAGAGGGAGAAAGAAAGAAGTGAGAGTCGGTAACTGCAAGAAGCCATGCCCAAACCACCCTCTTGGAAAAAGACCCCATCCAGTGGCCTTTTCTTCCGAACCTGTCAACCCGAAACCCGTCAAGGTCTGCACTTCCCAATCTCCGTGAAGCGAATGGATCCCAAGAAGAAAGTCGCAAGAAGCATAGGCACCCAAGCCATCGTTAATGCCGGAGGGTGAGCGAAACGACCAACAGAGCACACACGAATCAAGCCCAGGTTCTAAGCATTAAAAAATCAACTTAGGAAGTATTTCTCGTGGAAGGGATGAAAGCATTGATGTCGTGCATAGGGTTTTGTTTACTCTAAGAGCTAAGTTGCATGCGCGAAACAAAAGAGTTGGAATTTGCACAAGATTTTAGGCACAAAATGATAGCTTTTACACACATAAAATGATAAGGTTATCGCCTTACTTTACATAAAATGATAGCTTTTTAACCAGTTCAGTGCATGAATAGTCATTTAGAATTCACGTTTCATAATCATGGTTTAAAAAAACATTAATTTTTGTTCATGAGATACACTTGTATCGTTAAACAACCCTAGACTTTCATAGACGCAAGTCACATGTGATCCGGTGCATTAGGAATGTGTATAATTGCCTGCGAATTGTTTTATCGATCTTGCTATGGACTATCGCAAATGGATACGCTCCTAGCTTAGTTGAAGCTGGTGTCTGACCCTAAATGGATTGTTGACCCAAGTTATGCTTGGCGGTTTGAAAAGGTTGTAAATCCCTTAAGCAAGTGTTTTTGATACATCCAGTTCAAATTCTAATTGTGCATGCAATGGGATTGCGATGCCTTGAAGCAAGAGGTTGTGCATTCAATTGTTTGTTAATGTGGTTTTGGATGTTAACCCAAGGGGGGAGTGTTTGATAATTTCATAGCCGGGTCTGAGATGACTGATTGCCATGGAAACGAAAGGGATGTTTTCCCTAGCAATTGTTACTATGCTGTTTGCTTCAGCTATGGTTGATTTCCTAAAGGGATAATTAAGGAAGGATGGCGCTAGCTACCCCCGCGAGCCACCAAACCCTAACCAAGGGGGTTATGAATCCACACCAGGAATGTGAACCAAACCCACTGCGAGAGGTCTCTCCGTGGAAATCACTTGGAGTAGGAGGACGCTTGGGTGCCAGTGGGGGCTCTGGTCGTAAATTCCAATGCCTTCGGGCCCTACAGAAGGTTCTACGTGACTCAGGATGGGATGTCGAGGCCTTGATACTAGTTACAAGGATGAATCTTGGAAGGATAAACCTTCGGGTTTTATTGCCGGAAGACGGAAGGATTTTTCTGCGGAGGCAGAAAGGAGCACTTAATTCTCCTGTATGGGCAGGAGACACACATTAATCCAAAGATAAGTTAAGGAAGTGTTTGATCTTGTTTTATCTTGTCTTCATGTCTGTGGCCTAAATTACGTAAAGAAACCTATGATTAACGAGTTAATTAAGGAAGTTGCCTTTATATGTCAAATCTAATGTGGTAGGTAATTAGATAACTAAGACAACCCTCGAGGGAAGTGTGGTGGATGTGACCGATGGGTCTATCCTATGGAAGGGTGGTCTCGGTTAGTCGAGAGCTTTCCTCAAAGGAAAGGTTAACAAGAAATGTTAGGAAAAAGTCAGTCTACGACCTTAGACAATGTTGACTAGGAACCCGGACTTCAGGTCGATCCTAGTGGGAATGGCCGAATAAGTTCCGTTGCAGGGCAAACTCGAGAGACCCTAGTTGGCAAATCCTGTGTCATTCCTTGGGAGCTTCTAGATATATCTCTCGATGGACTGCTAAGACGTGTCCCGCGATTCGAGGATCAGACACTTTACAAGTGGGGACTCCCTTCTGTATTTCCTCCCATAGCACTCCACAAGCTCAATAGCTTTGAAGAGATTGGTAGGGTTTTGTGCCATAACATCAGCTGATAAAGATGGCTCTTAACCATACATATACTTGTGGAGTTTAGCTTCATGCACACTAATGCTCTCTACATACATGGTAAGATTGAGGAATTGGTTTGTATACTCCCATACACTTAGGTCTCTTTGCTCTAATCCATACCATCTTTGTGCCAATTTCTTATTTCAAGAGGAGAGACAAAGACCTCTACCATAAGTGACTTGAATGCATCCCAATTCTCAACAAGTATGTTCTTCTTCTTAATGTATCTCCACAAAGTATGCACAAATCCCTCCAAATGTAAGGATGCAAAGTGAATCTTCATATCATCAGTTCTAGGGAATATATCAAATTAAGATTCTAATTTTGAAATCCATTCCTCTAGATCGGATGGTGAATATGATTGACCATTGTACTTTGCCAAAATGATATTATCCTTAAGCTCTCTTTCATGAAAGAGTTGCTATCCCAAAATAGACTGCTCATGAATATTAGGCATGGAATTCCCAAATCAAGATGGGACTCTCCCAATAGGTGGCTAAGAATTAGTATAAAACCTTCTTGTTGGTAGAGGACCTCTAGAAGTTGGGTATTCAACCTAAAACCTTGAGAATTAGCACCATTCAAACTACCCAAATAGTCATCATGCCTTTGTGAAGTCTCAGCTACTTCATATTCACTATTTGGAATACCCCTTCATCCAGTGGTACCATGAGCTTGATCATTTTGGTTAGGTGGTTGAAGTGGGACTGAAGGTTCATTGTTTGAATGAGCTTTCTCCTTGGTTTCCTTACTTCCCATTTTCATTTGCATCCATTGGGAGAATTGAGTCATTATTTGAGCATTATATTCTAGTAACTTTTCAATTGAAGACTTTGTTTGGATAGTGGAATCCACCAACTTCTCAATGGAAGACTTCATTTGACTAGTAGACAATACCATCTACTCCACTCTAGATAACAGCTCCATGTCCCTTTGAGCATGTCTATTCTCATGTTCACACATGGTATTATTGATTGTATTGATTTCCCCATGCAGTTGAGGCTCTTCAAAACCCTCTTGAAATGTATTATCTAGCATGAAATCTCTGATTTGCAATGCATACTCATCCTAGGCCTTATTATTGCCTTTATGACATGCCATAGTAGTGCAGTCCTACAATATGCCCTATCAGAAAATTTGCTATAACTTGAGCTAGGGAACTCTGATTCCCAAAAATTTTTACTCAAATTAAATCCAACAATACCCACTTTAAGATGAGCTATAGCATGTCATAATAGGTTAGGATAGAAAATTTTGCAATTCAATCTCTGAGTCTGAACTATCCAAGCCTGCATATTGTTTAAACTTGTAAGTACCATGTTTCCATCTGTAAAAGTCAATTGGTAGTCCCAAATGGCTATCAAACCCTATAGTAGGCTCAATATGACTTGTGGACATCCTCTGTAGTATCTACACCTGTACTTCAATAATGAAGATAGAACCTGCAATGACCTGTATATACCTTGCAATGCCACGTAAATCCCATGTTTAACCCTGTTTTTCTCTTGAAGATACTTGATCCTTTGAAAGTGCTTCAATCTTCAATACTCCATTTGTTGTACATGTATGCAGGATAAAATAGCAAGACAAGCTCCCTACACGGGCTCCGAATCATCAGGAGGTGGGCCAATTCCCCTCGGGTCAATTGGATGCACTCCTTCGGGATCTTCAATAGTGAGGGAGGGTCACCTCTCTTTTGTCTCACTATCTCCCCCGACATCCACCCACCTTTTTCCTCGGTGGGATATCAACATGGAAGTGGCATACTACTCTAATCAATCAGCATGAGATGCATTACTGAAGTATCCATTCAGCTCTTTTCATATGAAATGAAAAAGAATTGAAATTTTGGCAAAATGAATGGGAAGAGGGTCTTACCAAACAATGACTCATTGCCGACTCACCCTTTTACAATGGGATTATGATATATTTTTCTATGAATGAGTAATCATCATCAATCAATAGATTAGAGTAAGAAATCTTATCAATCAATGGACTTAATAAATCAGATTAAATGCAATGCTAGAATTTTTAGTTTGAAGCTTCTAATTCACTAGTTAGATCTAATATGCATCAAGTAAACATTGCATTGCATAAATGGGCTGATTTAAGCAATGGTTGACTGAGATTTGATGGAAATTATACAATTCTTTAATCTCTCAATCAATTGGATAAAGCTCATCAAATGGATAAATGAGAGAGATTAAGAATTGAAGAGGAATAACTTTGATATAGTTTATGAAGACTTGATTGATCCCCAAATGCTTGTTGAAGCCTCTAGTTGCCCAATGTTGCTGAAATAATCTTCAAGGCTTGTGAATTTCAATGATTGGAAGCAATCTTGAAGCTTCATATGCTTAAGATTGAAGCATTAGACACATTTTGACTCCATAGAAGCTCTTGAGCTTCAATCTTTGGCCATTTGTGCTCAATCCTTGTAATTTCTTCAAGAATCCTTACTGAAATGATTCCACAAGCTTAAGTAATGGAGAATCTTCAAGAAATTGAAGAGAAATGAAAGCTTGAGTTGAAGCTTTCATGGTTGTCCATAGCTAGGGTTTCTCAAAAATGGGAGAAGAGGAGAATGCCAACTTTGTCATGAATTTGTGGAAGCTTCAGCATGCCAAAGGTCAATGACAAAGCCTCAAGCTGAATGAAGATTAGTAGGAGAACTGAGGCAGGAATCAACCCAAAAATTGCACTACAGTCTTTGAGGCTGTTTACTACACTAGACAACTTAGCCCTAGTATAAACTGGTACTCCACTTGTTGAGGATAAAGAATAGAGAAAGATTCAAGCATAAAATGTCTATGAAACTTCATGATCCGAAGGCTGAAAGAAGATCTCTACTAAAAACTCCATGGAAGGTTGACCAAAGCTTGAAGAAAGAGGAAAGAGAAGCCTCTCTTGAAAAGTAACCATAGTTTATTTCCCTTCTAAGCTTAGTTAACTCCCATTTGACCAAGTTACCTCAAAATTGGATGAAAATTTGACGATGACGATCTACTATTTTAGCCTTCCACCACCATATCTATCTCAAAGATCTCCATATATAGTCTTCTTCTAATTGTAGATGTCCTACAAACCACTACTAGTCACTATCCATGTATTGTACCTATGGTACTTGTCTGAAATTAGTTTTTATGGTGAAAATTTGGACTGAAATAGAAGAAAAATAGATCAAAGACTACATGTCCCTTTCTTTTCTATGAGAAAAAGAGAGAGAAAGACTAGAAAAGAAGTGAATTGTAGAAAAATAGATAAAAGAAAGGGACATGTAATTTTTATCATCTTTTAAAAGAGAGAGAAAGAGAGTGATGAGAAGAGAGAAAGACTAGAAATAGAGAGAGAAAGACAAAGAGGTGAGAAGCCATTGAAGCTGTGAGCAAGGTACTGAGAAAAGATACTGTAATATATTAATTTTTTAAAAGATGATAAAAATTACATGTCCCTTTCTTTTATACCTATGTCAGTGTGACACGGTATTACTATTATTTCCACACTAAACCACTATTCTTCCCAGCTTCTCACATCGTCGACAGCCCCTTCTTCAATAAAGAATGATTCCACAAGTCTTCTCTTCTAGACAAAGGAGGTTACATGGAATTATGTTTCGCTTAATAAGGAGCTGCTGATAGCCCCTTCTCGACGAAAAAAAAAATCCACTAGTCCTTCGAGAGTAGAAACATGGTTTTTCTTTCACTGAGAAGGGGTTGCCATCACCCCCTCTTAGGTTTCACTTTGTCTCTATCTTTATACCTCCTCTCTGAGAGATGAAAGATTGGCTTAGTAGAATTCTTTTTGTCGAGAAGGGGTTTTCGGGGGGGCAACCCCTTCTTGAGCGAAAAATAAAGTCGCAAGCTTGAGAAATGGCCTGGCACTTTTGTTTTTTTCACTAAGAAGGGGTCGCTAGTAGCCTTTTCTTGGGCAAAAAATAAAGTCACAAGTCCCTTCTTGAACTTGTGATTTTTTTTTCCCAAGAAGGAGCTGCCAAATGACTGAAAGGGAGCAATGGATCGAAGGTTGGACTCGAGAGCTATGGCGGGAGAGCAAGAGCAAGAAAGGGAGAGACAAGAAATGGGAACTCCAACAGTCACAATGTGTGACCGAGCCTTCCTTTATTCAAACTGTCACTAAAAGAATAAAGAATAAAGTGACGGTGATGGGCGCCCGCCACCTGCAGTGTGCAGTGGCGGTGACTGTCAGTGTAGTAATACACGGGCAGCTAGACAGAGGCGCCTTTATCCCCAACAACCTCCCACTTAAAGGCAAATCTGCCCTAGTGAGGAGTGAAAAAAAAAGACAGTACAACATGTACACATGTACAAGGATAAGGAAAGACGTCATCTCATCCCACGCCCATCAATCTCCTGAGGAAGGCAAAGCGCTCTGTAGAGAGGCTTTTCGTGAGCAGATCTGCAGGATTCTGGTCAGTCGAGATCTTGACAAGGTCAACAGACTTGTCTTCAACGACCCCACGTATGAAGTGATACCTCACCTCAATGTGTTTTGTCTTTGCATGGAAGACCGGATTCTTGGCTAACTGAATAGCACTCATAGAATCCGAATGCAGTGTAGGGATAGCATCAATACCAAGGTCAACAACTAAACGACCCAACCAAATGGCCTCCTTGCAAGCCTCAGTGGCTGCAGCATACTCGGCCTCTGCAGTAGAAAGGGCCATGCATTTTTACACCCTGGACATCCAAGAAACAGCACCTCTAGTATAGATGAGTACATAGCCGAAAGTGGACTTCTAGCTATGTACTCACTTCTAGCATAGGTGAGTACATAGCCAGAAGTGGACTTCCTACTATCTGCATGTCCTGCATAATCAGAGTCAGTGTACCCCATGACTCCTGTATCCTGGCTTCCATAGCATATACACATATCTGCATTGCCCTTCAGGTACCTCATGATACCCTTCACGGCATCCCAATGCTTCTTGCCAGGTGTAGCCATATAGCATGCCACAACACCAATTGCAAAGGTAATATCTGGACGAGTGGCTATCATGGCATACATAAGACTGCCCACTGTAGATGCATAGGGAATCTTGGTCATCTCGGCCCTCTGCTCATCTGTCTGTAGACAATCAGCCTATGATACCTTCACATAAGAAGGCAATGGACAGCCAATAGGCTTTACATCCTACATGCAGAAGTGCTCAAGGACTTTATAAATGTACTCCCTCTCTGACAAGTAGAGGAGTCCCTGATTCCTGTCGCATCTAATGCGCATACCAAGTATGTGAGCGGCCTGTCCTAGATCTTTCATCTCAAAGCTCTTCTTGAGCTGAGCCTTAAGAGCATCTAGCTCATCATGACCTTTCCCTGCTATCAGCATATCATCCACATAGAGTACCAAAATCAATAAAGAACCATCACGGGCTTTAGTTCGTGTAAAAACACGGATCCATAGCACTCTGGCTGTAGCCCTGTGATTGCATAAAGGCATCAAACTTATGATACCACTCCCTAGGTGCCTGTTTCAAGCCATAAAGACTTTTCTTCAATTTACACACTAGGTGCTGTCTGCCAGGTTCTGCAAAGCCCTTAGGCTACTCCATATAAATCTCATCATGCAAGTTTCCATGTAAGAAAGCTGACTTGACATCCATCTGGTATAAATCCAAGTCAAGCTGAGCAACCAAAGCCAAGACTAAGCGCAGGATGGTCATCTTAACCACAGGAGAAAAGACCTCATCAAACTCCACACCATGCTCCTCCTTAAAACTCTTTGCTACCAATCTAGCCTTGTATGCCGGCTTGGGGTGTCCAGGGGCACTTTTTAGCTTGTACACCCACTTGCATGGCAAAGCCTTCTTGCTCGTAGGCAAGGAAACCAAATCCCAAGTGTCATTCTTATGCAGGGAGTCTATCTCAGACTGCATAGCCCTCTCCCAGGAGTGACTGTCACCCCTACCATAGCCTCATTATAAGTGAAAGGCTCTCCTGCATCTCTAGTAGACCATCTCACGATAGGCTCAACTGCCTATCTAGCTGCCTGTTCAACGCCCTAATCATGAGCATCTACTGCAGTTGTAGGTTGTCCAACTAGCTGTGCAGGAGCTCTCAACTTCTCCTGAAATATGACCCTGCAGATCTCAACAACTCTCTCAGACTGCCTATGCATCTTGTCTTCATGGAAGACTGCATCATGACTATGGATGACTTACCATGTCTACGGATCCCAGAGACGGTAACCCATCTCGCCTGCATCCCCATAACCAAGGAAAATGCATTTGACACTCTTGGGATCTAGCTTACTTCTCTTGTCCCTAGGCACATGGCAAAATGCCTCACATCCAAAGACACGGAGATGCGCATAAGAGGGAGGTTTTCCAGTCCATACCTCCTCTGCAACCTGGAAATCCAAACCACTAGAAGGTGATTTGTTTATGACATGCACAAGTATGCTAATTGCCTCAGCCCAAAAGCTCTGTGGTAGGCCTCCATGACTAAGCATACTGCGTACACGCTCCTAGATGGTTCTACTCATCCACTCAACCAAACCATTCTAGGGAGGTGTAGGGGCCGGGTGCTTAATACCCCTCTCATCACATAACTACTCAAAAGCACGTGAGACATACTCACCCCCATTATCTGTCCTTAGGTATTTTAGCCTATACCCAGACTAGTTCTCAACCAATGCAAGCCATCTCTGAAACACAGCCAGGACATCAGATTTTAGCTTAATGGGATAAGCCCAAACTTTCCGTGAAAAATCATCTATGAACATAACAAAATACTTTGCACCACCCATAGACTAACAAGGCATGGGCCCACAGACATCCGAATGTATCAATGCCAAGGGCTCACTCATGCGTGGCCTACCAGACTTCTTATGCGTAGACCTAGTCTGCCTGCCATAAAGACAATGCTCACAAGAATCAAAACATGCATAATCAAGGGGCGGTAAGTACTGCAAACCAAAAAGCATTTTCATTCCCTTCAAAGACATATGGCCCAAACGGGCATGCCAAAGAGATACATGTGGGATAGAACCCACATACAACATGATCAAGGGAAGAAGCTGATACAATCAAGGGGTAGAGACTGCCAGCCTTTGTGAGAAATGAGGGATCTAGAGCATGGCAAAACTGGAAGCTATGGAGGATGAAATGAGAAGTGTGGACTCATGATGGAGAAGACAAGGACACTGTTTGTTACACAAGTGAATTAGGTTCCAAGATTGAGACTTGGACTCATAAACACAATCTTGTGTATGTGGACAATGACATTGACACTTCACTGAAATGAAAAGAGTACTATCATTGCATTAAGAAAGGAAGCAAGTACAATGCTTTATAGGAAAGTAGGAAACTGCAGTAGGCACCATTGTGCATATGGGATAAGTTAGCCTGCATATCCTTGACCCTGAGACTCCATACAAAGAGGCTTTTGAGTGTGATTGCTGATTCTCAACACCCCTCCTCAATCACAACTAGAAAAGGCACAAAGTGTGTAGAGGCTGTAATGAGAACCACCTGCAAAGTGTGGGCATACCACAGACATGGAAAAACACCAGAGGCTGTCGCAGAAAAAGCTAAGTGTGGGTACCATAAACATGGTGGACATCCAGAGGCTGTAACAGGGGCCTCACAAAGTGTACAGGGACTGTAATGCCAAGTTACATAAGGAGTTTACAAAGCTTATGGCAGGAAGCATTAGGGAAAGGAAATACAAGGCTTTTAAAACAGTCTATCAGAATTATGAGAGTACAAGGACTGATGAGTCTTGTCCTTCCGATCCTGGTGGTCTTCATCTTCATCTTCTTCTTCCTTTGCTCCATTTTCTTCTTCTTCTTTGACTGCGACTAGATAGGCCTTTTGGGATCTCTTTCTTGCGTGGCAGAACTTCTCGGTGTGTCCGGTCCTTTTGCAGAAGTCACAAAAGAGCTGATCCTTCTTGCCTTTGTACCTGTTGCCAACATATAATGCATGCTCATCTCTAGAGGTACTTGGTTCTTCTTTAGTTTTTAGCTTCTTTTCTTCTTCTAACAGTGATGCCTGGATATCAAAAAGTTCAGGATTTGGCATGTTGATTAAAGTTGTTGATACATTATTATATTCAGGAGGCAAGCTCTTAAGTAGAACACCGATGCAAACATCTTCATCCATTTTAATGTTGATTCCTGCAAGTTGGGTTAGGAGTCCTTCCATGTAATTAAGATGTGTGGCAAGTGATGTGCTGGACTTCATTTCAAGCCTGAAGAACTCAATCAGGAGACCATACTTTGATGATTTAGATTGTGCACCGAACAGGGTGTCAAGTCTTTTCCATGTATCCTGTGAGGTCTCACAGTTATCCACATGGTGGATATAACTGTCGTCTAGCTCCAGTTTGATAATGGCCTGAGCTCTGTCATCATTCTTTTGCCAAGTAGTTGCAAGGTCCGCGTCCCGAGGTTTCTTCTCTTTGCCATTTGTGATGGCCCAGAGACCCTTCTTCATCAGGATGAGCTTGATGCGGGTTTGCCAAGTGTGGAACCCGACTCCTTTGAATCGAGCATTTGGAGAGTCTTTTCCCATGTTAGATTTACGGGAACAATAGCAAATCAACTTCAGACTTATTAGATTTGAGCAACAGAAGAGTTGATTGAGAGACACAAGTGCTAAAAAACACTAACTGAGTGTCAATGAATACCAAATCTGCAAAAGTCTTTTACTCTTTTAAAATCCAAGTGATCTTCCCCTTCTTGATTTGATGCTGATGCCTTCAGATCTGAGTGACAGTACTTTAATGAACTTCAGAGAGTATTGCTCAGTGATTAAAATCACTGTTGATAACTTCAGTGAGAGAAACAGTGAAAAATGTCAAGATTTTGAAGCTTTGGCTATGGTGGAATTAGGGTTTATGAGACAGGGGCCTGGTTTTTTTGCTGATTGCAGGAGCTACAGTGGATCATTTTCAAAAGTTTTTATATGCCTAGGAAGCTGATTTCATGGGCTACAAAAACCCTATCATAATCGTCAAAATCGTGGACAGTATGCAGCACGCAGGGGGCGCGAACAGAATCGGCGCAGTCTGGGGCAGCGACGTCGAATTTGTGCAATGCCAGAGCTGTAGCTTACCAATGTGGTTATTTGTTGTGCCAGGATGAAGCGCCTTGAGCAGAGGAACAACTCCCTAGAAGAAATCGTGGGCTGAAATGGCCTGATTGAAGAGTTATGGAAGCTCCAAGTGAGGTAGGTCCTGTCTGGCTATGGCAGACACAGAGCAGAGATTGAGGATTTTCACAATGCTGAGCTCCAGATGGTCCAATCTCCTGGATTGATGTGATACAGGGAAGCTTTGTGAGTTGGGGAATACTTTTCCAGAAGGAAGCTCCAAGAGATTTGACCTGTGGAGTGAGATATAAGCAGCTCAATCTGACAGGGTGCTGCTGGCTATGGCTGGCTATGGCTGCCATGGCTATGCTCTGATACCATGTGAGAAATGCGGGATCTAGAGCATGGCAAAACTGGAAGCTATGGAGGATGAAATGAGAAGTGTGGACTCATGATGGAGAAGACAAGGACACTGTTTGTTACACAAGTGAATTAGGTTCCAAGATTGAGAATTGGACTCATAAACACAATCTTGTGTATGTGGACAATGACATTGACACTTCACTGAAATGAAAAGAGTACTATCATTGCATTAAGAAAGGAAGCAAGTACAATGCTTTATAGGAAAGTAGGAAACTGCAGTAGGCACCATTGTGCATATGGGATAAGTTAGCCTGCATATCCTTGACCCTGAGACTCCATACAAAGAGGCTGTTTGAGTGTGATTGTTGATTCTCAACAGCCTTGGCACCTCTTGCAATCACAAGTCTGCCACGAGTGATCTTCCATGCAGAGTCTCCAAAACATATATGATATCATGTGTCATCAAGCTATCCAATTGACATGAGACTGTGTGTCAAAGCAAGTACATGACATACATCCTGCATAACAAAACTGCTGCCAGAAGGAAACTATAGCCTAACATCACCAATGCCCACAATATCAAGAGAGCTGTCATCACCCAAGCGCACAGAACCCGAAACAGTACGGTATGAATGAAACCACTCTCGGCAAGGTGTCACATGAAAGGACTCACCTGAGTCCAAGAGCCAACACTGTGCATACATAGAGTGTATCTCTGTCATCTGCAAAGCACTAAAAGAAGCTGCTAGGATATAGTCATCATCATCAACATTCTTAGGCTGCATAACATTGATCTCTTCAATTTTAGCACTGGACTTTGCAGGTACTATGCTGCAATCAGAAGACTTATCCTACACTTTGTCTTTCCCCTTATCTTTGCACCTTTCATTGCGCAATTCATGGCATTGTGGCCTAATATGTCCCTTTTTCCCACAATGGTGATAAGTAACATCTACATTCCTGCCACGGGATTTGCTATGTGACTTCCCACGAGACTTTGACCGAGATTTTTGAGAATCCCGTCCATGGATACTACCACTTCCATGCTTTCCATATCCATCATTCCTTCCTCTAATTTTCATAGCATGAGACACACGAGAGGCATCCAAATTCTTACGGTTAACCTCTTCCTACAAAAGAGCACTCTCAACATCAGATAATTTCAAGGTAGCAGTAGAGGCACATAATATAGTACGGAATACATCCCATGACTCATTAAGAGTACCAAGCAAGAAAAGAGGAGTGACATTCTCTGCAAAAGTGATGTCCTGCAAAGTCAAGTTCTTGAGTATAGCATGGAACTGGCTCAAGTGAGCAGACATAGTCACATTCTCCTTCATGCCCAGATCCATAAGCTGCTTCAGCCAATACATCTGACTCGCCGGACTTTTCTTGTCATAGAGATTTTTTATCTTTTTCCACAACTTCCATGCACTCTGTTCTTCCTCAAAGACATTATAGTGAACCTATTCTGTGAGAGACAATACAATAGTGGACTTGCATAACTCATCAAGCTCAAGCCATTCCTCATCTGGCATAGTTGCAAGCGGATGCCCGCTTAACCTCAAAGGTTTGATCTGCGATTTCTGCACCAACACTTGCCAAATCTGGCTCTTCCAATAAGAGTAATTTTTACCATCAAGCTGATGTTGAAAATAGCATGATCAGTGGACAAACTCGCCATAATGCAGGCTGGAATACTGTAGACAGTTCAAAACTGCTTGTTGTTTACTGTAGAAAATGACCAAAAAATCACCAAAATCGAGAAAAAATGGTGAAGAAAGTGGAACCGAAGCTGTTGCCCACCAAGTACTAGTGAAAGTACATCATTTTAGAGTGTTTCAGTATGAAAAATCCATGTCAGTCCATACATATATGCTTGCTGTAATAAATTTCAGATTTCAGTAAAAGAGAGCTAATAGTGCCAAAATCGGTTCCCAAGGCAATCAGATATTGCCAAGACCAAAGCCGGCATCATGCGGGCATAGCATAAGCATATGATGGTCGATAAGCATGATTCGAACACCCAAGTATGTCATACAAACATCTGCCAGTGAGTAGGCACACCCCCAGGCAACAGGGCAAAGTGTTCCTGCCACTACCAAAACTTGACACAATTAGGTGTCAGTTCACAAAGATACGGATCCAAAACTGAGACTTAACTCATAATCATACAGTGAACCAAGACATATGATGTATCATCCCAAAAGGTAAGAAGTCCCAAAGTCTCAAGTGTCTGTACTCAATAGCATGTAATGGCTCAATGCATAAAAGTACCACATTCTCAATGTCTGATAAGCATTCAAGAATTCTCCCACTGGCACAAAATCCATATGTACAAGCTCAAGATCTCAAGCCAAGGCAAGACACAGTGCCAATGACATAAGTCCAAGACAATACATCAATAGTACATCCCGAACATGTAGGCGGTAGAGCATCCGTATGTAGCATCCATAAGCATGTAAGATATCAAGTACATCCCAAGATACAACTCTGGCAAGCCAATAAATAGCTCAAGTAAGCTCCGATAATCCAAGGTCAATGAGCTCAGTAGCAATAGGCTCCAAACAATGTAACTAGCATGTAGTAAATGCATAGGCTAAGCATGTCAAGACCGGTCAGACATAAGCAACATACATGCCATAAGTACATCCAAGACGGATCATCCAAATGCTTTGCAAAGCGATCTCAAGCTCAACTAATGATACGGAATCAAAACCAAGCTCTATATCGATCCCCAAGTGTCAATACATCACCATATATGTCCGAACCATAGCCCGAAAAGCATAGGCATAAGTATACATGAGTAAAATGACTTCAGCCCAACTATTATGGTAGTGATTTACTTTTCAAATTTGAGAATTTCATCACCAAAATCAGGTCCAAATGGTTGCCAAACAATAGGCATACATTCCCCTAACATACGGGCATCAAATGGGACCAACCGGGCATCAAATGACAATGCCAAACAAGTTGTAGCATCAAATGTCAATGTAACACTGTCATGAACTGCCTGTGGATTGTTATGATAGTCCCAAAATAGTGTTAAATTAGTCCAAATGCTATTCCAACACATCAACCATCAAAACCAAGCATCAAAGCATGTTCATATGCCCGAAATGGAGCCTTTGCAAGTGCCAATGGAGGGGGAGAGCTGCTATTGTGACTTTCAATGCTGAAGACACATATGGGAGGGCAGTGTGATTCTGCCAACTATAAATGCTGGTCCTGGGGCTGAAAAAAATGGTGGCCAAGCTTCGGAGGGGTCCGGTTAAAGCCAAGGAAGGCCTCAAACAAGCTCCAGCAAGTCTTGTTCAAAGGCAAGTGAGATATGAAGCAAGGGAGCTTCAATGGTGGCTGCCCCAATCTTGTTTACAACCTATGAGACCTGAGAACTAAAGTAAACCCTAAAGAAAATGATCAAATACCTCTGATGTAATGCCTTGAAGATGCCCAATAATGCCAAGAAGGTGCTCGGGAAGCCGAGGAGTGATGGGAGCTCGAAGGAGTCGGATATGGCTGGCGGGAAGGAGACCCAATGCAAGTAGGGAGTTGATGGGATGCTGAGAATGCCATGAACCAAGCTCAAGAGTCGGAAAGCAAAGCTCTGATACCAGTTGAAAGGGAGCGACGGATCGAAGGTTGGACTCGAGAGCTATGGCAGGAGAGCAAGAGCAAGAAAGGGAGAGAGTAGAAATGGGAACTCCAACAGTCACAATGTGTGACAGGGCCTTCCTTTATTCAAACTGTCACTAAAAGAATAAAGAATAAAGTGACGGTGATGGGCGCCCGCCACCTGCAGTGTGTAGTGACGATGACTGTCAATGTAGTAATACACCGGCGGCTAGGCAGAGGCGCCTTTACCCCCAACAATGACCCCTTCTCTCAAGCAAAAAATAAAGTCACAAATCCACTTCTCACGTGAAAAATAAATTCAC
The DNA here is from genome assembly GCF_053477565.2 of Lygodium microphyllum. Lineage (NCBI taxonomy): Eukaryota > Viridiplantae > Streptophyta > Polypodiopsida > Schizaeales > Lygodiaceae > Lygodium > Lygodium microphyllum. The sequence goes on along the minus strand of NC_141140.1, from coordinate 132,459,642 downwards.
AAGTTCAGCATCCCGTTCTTGAGTGAAAAATAAAGTCACAAGGGCAGCCCCTTCTTGAGCAAAAAATAAAGTCACAAGTTGGGCAACCCCTTCTCAAGCAAAAAATCAAGTCACAAGTCAAGCAACCCCTTCTTGAGTTAAAAAAATATTCACAAGTCTGAGAAGTGACTTGTGACATTATTTTTCACTCAAGAAGGGGATGTTGATGACCCCTTCTTTGCCAAGAAAAAAATCTACATATTGCATGTTCTCTCTCTCTCCCCCTCTTCCTCATCACTCTTTACTCCCTCTCTCTCCCATTTTCTCTCTCATTTTCCCATAAAAGGACCCCTCTCCCCCCCGTATTGACATTGCAATTTGTTCTTACAACTCAGTATGTGGCTCTCTCTCTCTCTCTCTCTCTCTCTCTCTCTCTCTCTCTCTCTCTCCCTCCCTTCCTATATCCCCTTTCTCTCTCCTTTGTCTATAAAAGGACTCCTCCCTCCCCTTTCAATTCAAGTTCATGATTCCTGTCCCCGACCGTTGGTATAATTCTCTCTCTCTCATACATACATACATACATACATACATGCATGCATACATACATACATACATACATACATACATACATACATACATACATACATACATACATACATATATATATATATATGAAGGAAAGTCTCTACTTGGACTTTTTCTTACTCAGTTATTGTGTTTATGTAAATCACAATTGGTATTTGATATAGTAGAAAATTTAGAAATCAGTATATCTACAAGAAGTAAATGTAAACCCCTCCACCACGGTGAGATAAAATTTCAAAAGACAAGATCATGTCATGATTTTAAAGGGTGGTAAAAGCATAGGAGAAGGTTTGGTCCCCCCCCCCTACCAAGCTTACTTCTTGGACGAGTGGGAGTTCTTGTCATTGTTGTGCATCAAAGAGGTGTGAAGGCCCGTGGTATATGTAATACCGAGATTGACTTTGAGGAAAATGCAATTGTGCAATGTCCAATCGAATTGACAATAAACAATCCCTCTCTTGATGTTTGTTATGGCCACTTTATCTCCCCCTCTTACCTTATTTTGGATCATTTTTTACAGGAAAGAGAGTGATGACTCAACAAGTCTCCTAAGGACTTTGACTTACCTCTCCAACCTAGAGCAGGACATGTTGTTGTCACCAACATCATGTAATCGCAAGAAGGGGGAGCTGTCCTCGAAGAGTGAGGAGGAGAGTAACACAAGTGCAATCACTAGCATATGTTGATGTGCATGCAAGTAGCCATTGCACTTGCTTATGGGGGGGAAGCAGTGACATCAAGAGAACATGGACATGCTTTGATGATACATACAAGGAAGGGTAAGAGAAAGCTCATAAAATCAGAGAATGATATCGACAAGGAGAGTGACGACCAACAAAGCATCAAGTCATTTAGTACACAATAGGGGCATGGCCACATGGAAAAAAAAAAAAACACAAAGGATAGAAAAGGAGTGCATGACAAAGGCTTAGCAAGACTGCTATCACAGTCACTTGCGATAAATGTATTGTGCAAGCTTGCATCAAAGACCAGTTGGACATGTTGACGGTGAGGAGATGGTGACATGTTATTGAATATGGTTTTTATTTATTTATGTTGATGTGGATATTACTTCATCATTTCATACAAATACGGACATCCATCCCTTTAGCACCCATCCCATTATGTTGTTTGATCTTCATGCCTATGATAATATAAGTCACATCAAGGTACAAGCAACTCTTAGAGACTTTTTTCAGTAATGGATTCATTAGAGGGATGGGTATATTTATAGTATCATTGGAGACTCCAAGGCACCAGTGGGTGGAAGGTGGCTAATGATACAAGTACAAAGGAGTGGGACCCCATTGGCTAAAGAAGTATGAGAAGTTTGAGGTAGAAATCAATGGCACTGATTGGGCCTTTTTGTCAAATTGCATGTTTTATGTCTAGGATGGTAACCATCAACTCACAACATAGATGAATGAGATATACACATGTGACTTGCCCTAAAATATAGACCCTTAACATTTTCCAATGTATTTGTTGCCTCCATTGTCTCACTAACAGCTTTAATTATTTGCAATACCCTTTGCAGATAACGTGAGGCAACATGTGCATATTGATTGTCGCCTTGTGAAAGTAACAAGCATGGCAAAGGGGTAGATTTTGTTAGCTATATCTCATACAAACATATATAAAGTGGACCATTTTCTCATATCCTTGGAATGCCTTTATACACCAAATGTCATGTGGATGAATAAATGTGCATGAGACCCTAATATAGAATGTATACAAGCTAGCACAAAAGAGGGTTGTCCATACCTCGTATCTAGACCTTGTTTGCGAGGCAAGGATGCTAGGATAGGCTGACCATGCATCTATTTTTTATAAGTTCACTGATGTTGCAAGGGAATGGGTGCAAGTGCACAGAAAGCCAACACCCATTCCTACATGCTACAAGATACCATTGATCACACTTGCCCATATCATGTGGAAGGTAGGTAGTTCTTCAAGCTAATTTAACTATTTGTTTCACCTTGATGCGTTTTTTCTCAACACAATAATGTCGTCCTTAATTACCAAGTGTAGGACAAGAATGATATCGTTGTATGGCCAATCGAGCACAAACTGATCTAGCTCTCTAACTCTGAGTTTAGGAACAAGTGTATCAGATGCATGCCTAACAAATCCATGGCAGCAAGTTTTAGTGGTTTAACGGGAAACTATCCTAGATGGCTTCGCCGCCACTCGGGAGAATGCATGGGGTCTATCATCTAGGTTTCCCATAGTCCACCCATAACAGAAGGTACCAGCCATCCCCACGAGGATCAACCTACATGCTCGAGGTCCTAATTTGATATTTGAGGTCTCTATACATCAGCTAGCTCCATCGAAGGTGTCCCACAAGGGCTTCTCGTCCAATTGGAGTGATCGTAGTTACCCTTGGTTCATGGAGTGCAACGTTTTTTTCCAATAAACTGGTTAGGATTCAAGGAATCTTAACAAAGTTATGGCACGACCGTCACACCTTTTCCCTAAGATAATTTATGATCAAGGTTTTAATACCCGATCCTAGGTAAGTTAACGCTCCGTTCTACCTAATTTTTCCAAATTAGCATTTCGTTCAATCTCTTGAGAGAAGCTCCCAGCTTATCGAGACCACCCATCCATAGGACAGATTCGTCAAGAATCTCGCCCACCCGCTTCCCACAAATGGTTTTCTTTAGTTTTCTAATTACCTATCACATAAGTTATGGCATATAAAAGTAGTTTCATTAATTAATCCCGTTATCACATGTTCCTTCACGTAATTTTATAGCATAACACAAAGATAGAGAAAACAGTCTTTGGGCAAAATATATATATTTATTATTTTGCAAAGTTATTTACAATGATTTTTCCCTTTTGCTTATACAGAAGATAAACCTCTATTCACTGAAAAATCCCTTCTGTCTGCGTAGAAGAAAAGAAACCCTCCAAGATTTTCGTCCCTTCACTAGTACACCGGGGACTCCAAGATCCCATCCTGATTTGTGTGAGCGTTAGGCAGTTCTTAGGAGCAATCGAGAGATTTACCGTTAGAGCCCCTTTTACACTCCTGCCTCCTCCTACTTAACGGATTCCTCACCGAGTGACCTCTCGTCGTCAGGGCTGACGGGTCCAAAGCTCATTGCAGCAATACAAAACAATTCCCCTTGGAGCAAGGTTCTGTGTCTTGCCGTGGGGGAGGCATAATGCGATATTTTCTCTTATTGTCCTGATTATACGTTTACAATCATATCTAATTGTTGCAATCACAATCAACCTTTCATGTGCAACTATCAATGCATGCACAAATAAAAAGGAAACATCAGCAAGTGTTTTTAGCATAGGAAGTAACCCCACCCAAATGTAAGGTTTCTCTTTTAAGGACCCACCTTATTCTTAGGGTTTCACTTCCTACTTGCAACTCTTTTTCGGGATTCGCAAGTTATTTCATGAATCTAATTAATTATGAGAAGTCTATTTTATTCTTATGAAAAAATTGGTATTTCTGCCCTAAAAGATAATATGGGCATTTATGCCTATGGCAGGCAATTCATGCGTTGCCCTGCCCTAACCTGTGCTTAGCAAAATTTCAAATGTTTTTCCAACTTTGCTTAGACTTTAAAATTTGTATTGAAATTTTCTTATCAATGCCCAACAAGTCCTATAGACTTCTGATATTTATTTAATTTCCTGATACTTATAGTTTCACGGTTGTCAAGTTTTTCATAGTTGTTTTCGCTTCAACACTCTCGATATTTTAGGTTAGGTTTTCTCGCTGACTCATACATGGGTCAACTCATGATATTGACACTTTCGCTAATATAATCATTAATATTAACATTGCATATGTTTTCAGCAAGAAAATGATTTTTATTTTATTCTACTCATATTCTATAGTTTAATCGACAATGTCCAATCATTTGCTGAGAACTTTCAATGTTATCTAGAAAGATCAATTTTCATTTAGCTATGTCCTAAGTGTAATGTTGATTGTTTTTCTGAAAACTATATTCCAGGCAATGAAAAAAATCATAAGTGTAATTTTTCTTTTATCTTTCAAACATCGAATTATATTTCCACGCACCTAATTTATGTGCATCTAGTATATATTTTTCTATGTAATTTTTCATTGATTTAATGCATTGATTATTTCATGATATTATTTCCTATTATAATTTTCCATAAATTATTATAAGATTCATATGTGTCTATTTATCATTAGCAAAATGAAATAAAGATAGTCACTTTCAGGAAAAAATTATAAAATATTCCCTTCCTTAACAACATCTACATTTTTTCTGTTATTATGATCACATACGTCATTAATGAAATACCAATAAATATCACAAAGCAAACCATAATTAAGATATTTTCTTAATGACAAGAATATAATCATTTTTCAAGTGAAAGAGCCTTTTCATTGAATAGCTAATTATTATATTACTTAGGTTATTTTTCTAAAACTGATAGTTCATATGCATTTTCATTAGAATATGTTTATAATCGTTTAAAGCCAAATATAACAATAAGTGTCAAAAATCGCGTGAGTGGGGGATTTGCTTGAGCTGTTGCGCCAAACACACACTACATACAAAAGAGGAAGATCACTCAAGAACACAAGAAGAGAGATGGAAGCCAAAATGTTTTCTTGCTGATTTTTTTTCTTCTTCCACACACACTATACAATGTACATAAAGTATAGATAAGATACAACATAAAGGAAAGTGGCCTTCTAAGTCAAACAATGCATAACCCTCTACACTAATCAACTGGCATTATATCTTTGCTAGTTGTAGGTAGGTGTAACAAACTAAATATAATAAGTGATAAGTCAGTGACCATGTGAGTATCATAATGACCACCAACGTGCTAAGTGTAAACGTGCAAACTCATCTAGCCAGGAGGTCCATCATCAATGTCTGCACGTGTTGAGCTTGCCATCTCAACACTCCCCATCAAGCTCAATTCTATCTCTGCAACTCCAAGTAAGCTTCGGAACTTTTGAAGCTTCTCTGCACCCAACGCCTTTGTGAAAATGTCAGCTATCTGGTCCTGTGTGCTGACTTATACCAAGTCAATCTCTCCTGCAATTACCTTCTCTCTCACAAAGTGGTAGTGCACCTCAATGTGTTTTGTCCTAGCATGGAGCACTGGATTCCTAGCTAGCTATATGCTTCTCATGTTGTCACAATGAATGGCAACTAGACCATCTCCCTGCACGTCCAAATCACCTAATAACTTTTGCAGCCATTCCACCTCACATGCTGCCATAGTAGCACCTCTATACTCAGCCTCTGTACACTCGATAAAGCAATTGTAGGTTGCTTTTTGCTGCTCCATGTAACTACTGCACTATCAAGGGAAAACATGAATCCACTTGTAGATCTTCTATCTGACATGCTACCAGCCCAATCTGCATCTGTGTATCCAAAGACATGTATGTCCTTATCTGCCTCATTAAAAAGTCCATAATGTAAAGTGGACTTCACATACCTCAATATACATCTAACTGCATCCAAATGAGGCTTTCTAGGCATCTGCATAAACTGACTGACAAGGCCAACAGCATAGCTCAAGTCTGGCCTTGTGATAGTCATGTAAATCAAACTCCCTACTATCTCCTCTTGAACATAGTAGGGTCTTCTATCTCATCCCCAATTTCAGCACTCAACTTCACATTTTGCTCCAATGGTACTGAAAGAGGCTTATATGCTGTCATACCATACTTGGATAACATATCCAAGCCATACTGCCTTTAGGATAGCCATATACCATCATCACATCTGATCACCTCAATACCAAGAAAGTATCTCAGCTCACCCAAATCTTTCATCTCAAACTTCTTCTTCAAGAAGTCCTTAACTTCAGCAATCCCATTGTCACTGACACCTGTAATAATCAAGTCATCCACATAGATGACTATACCAAACCGACATCTCCCTTTCTCACATAAAGTGAGTGATCAGCATCAGAAATACAAAATCCAATATTGAAAAGATGCTCTCCAATCTTGTCAGACCATGCTCTGGATGATTACTTCAGTCCATAGAGCGCATTCTTTAACCTGCACACATATGTGGGATGCTCTAAATCCTCATAACTTGCTGGCTGCTCCATACATACTTCTTCTTGCAATTCACCATGCAAGAAGTCATTCTTAACATCCATTTTCTGCAAACTCCAACCTTTGGATGCTGCCAAGGCAATCACACACCTAACAGTTGCCATCCTAGCAACTAGACTGAATGTTACTTCATAATCTATGCCATACGTTTGAGCATAGCCTTTTGCAACCAACCTAGCCTTGTACCTACTAACTGAACCATCTGTATTGTGCTTGACTTTATAAACCCATTTATAGCCAATAGCTTTCTTACCCTTAGGTAAGGTACCAAATCCCAAGTCTTATTGGCTTCTAATGCAGCCATCTCCTCATCCATTGCTGCATCCCAATGAGCATGACCAATAGCATCCTCAAAACAAATGGGCTCAACGTCCTCAATTAGTTTCACCATATAAGCATAATGGTGAGCTGCATAACCTTCAAAACCAAATCTTTTAATAGGGTATCTGACCTTGTTAGATCTGTGTATCATTGGATCGCTCAATGGAGCCTTTACATTACTATGAGCTCTTTGTACACCTAGTGTCCTGACTAAAGGAATACCAAGCTCATCATCCAAACTCTCTGAACCACTGGAATCTCTGTCAAATCCCAAATGACTGGTAGATACATCATTACCATCTAGCACTTTCTTCTTTCCTTTGTCCTTTCCTGTAACACTTATAGATCCAGTTGAAGATGTGGGGCTACTCCTTAGTCTCCCAGACCAAGGGCTCATTGTAAGTATAGTACCAGATGATGTTTCTGGTCCACTAAGACTCTGTGATTCTTGTTTTTCTTTCTACACATAACTGTCATGATCATTATCATCATCTAATACATCACTAGCAGGTGCACACCAGCTGCCCATCTCATCGAAGATAATATCGTTGTTCCCACTGAGCTCACCTGTGACAGGGTTATAATATCGATACCCTTTCTGCTCTAAATAGTACCCAATAAAAATACATTTTTTAGCCTTTGGATCAAGCTTCTTCCATAGCTCATCTGGCACATGAACATATGCAACACATCCAAATACCTTCAAGTGCGATACATTGGGCTTCTTCCCAGTAAAGCACTCTTCAAGAGTCATCCCATGAACTACAGCTATGGGAGTTCTATTCATAATGTAGACAGCAATATGAATAGCCTCAGACCAAAAATGTTTGGGCATATTCTTTTCAGCCATTAATGCCCGTGCGACTTCTACAATGTGCCTATTTTTTCTTTCTGCAACCCCATTTAGTTGTGGGTATACCTGTAAGTAAATTGCCTCTTTATCCCATGAGTCCTCAAGAAGCCAGTAAACTCATTAGAGAGGTACTCTCCCCCTCCATCTGATTTCAAGCACTTCACTTTTATGCCTATTTCTATTTCAATAGCTGCCTTAAAATATTTGAAGTGCTCAAACACATCACTCTTTTCCTTCATGAAGTATATCCATAACTTCCTTAAACAGTCATCAATAAATGTGACAAAGTATTTGCTGCCACCAAGAGATACATTCTGTGTAGGCCCCAAACATCTGTATGCACTACATCAAGTATTTTTCTACTCACTTCTATGTCATGTGAGAAGGGTTGTCTTGCCTGCTTACCAAACTGGCATGCTTTACAGACTTTATGCAATTCTGTAACTCTAAAAGAAGGCAACCCTGTAACCAATCCTCTGGACTTCATTAATTTCAGCCTTTGCATATTTGCATGTCCAATACGTTTATGCCATATTTCAATATCTGCAACTACTCCTTTTCCTTTAACATACATATCAGCATCCATTGCAAGAATTCCAGTATCTAAAGTAAACATTTGGCTAACTCTACTTCCTTTTGCAACCAACCTGCACTTATCATTAAAGTCTTCTACAAAACAACCTTTTGCATTGAATCGGACCTGCAACCCCTACTCTACCATTTGGCCAACAGACACTAGATTCTTTGTAATTGATGGCACATGTAATACATCTATCAGACTCTTTGTTTGGCCATCATACAAGGACAAGGGAACCTTTCCAATGTGTGAAATTGGGTGATATGAATCATCACCCGTCTGCACATAACCAGGATTTGTAAGTCATGCATCTCTCCAAACCATTCAACATGACTGGTCATATGGTTAGATGCACCTGAATTGACATACCATACATCATCATGTGTCCCCTTTCCTATAACTACATTCATCATATGATGCATAACAAACAGACACTCATTTTTGTCTTCATTCTATCGTGAAGACAATGCATTGTTTCCTTGCTACAATTTACCACTGCGAATATCATTCTTCTTTGCATAGCAATGGGCTGCAATATGGCTTGTTTTGCCACAATAATGGCAAACAATAGCAGAATTTCTAGAATCTCTATTATGTCATCCACCTCTTCCTCTAGAGCTCCCCTTGCCTCTAAAGTTTCCTCGGCCTCCTGAAACCTGCATTTCACCAAATTACTGATTGAACCTATTTTGCTGGTTATCGCCAACACATCCCATACCATGACCTCTTGAAGAGGATCTACCACGTCCCCTTCTTGAACTTGAGTAAAATTCTTGAACCTGTTCACCATTTTTTTCTGATGAGTCACCTTGCATATTGATCTCTTCGGTAATCATGAGAGAGATCAACTCATCAAAATCTGGAAATGGCTTTCGTACATATACTGAAGTAACAAATGATTTCCATGCCTTCTCATTGTTAAGGCCACTCAAAGTGGATGAAACCAAATCATCATCATCAGGCATTGCATCAATCGTTGCTAAAGCATCTGCAATGCTCCTCACCTTCAACACATACTGATTGACAGATATTTTCCCTTTCTTCAAGGCATTCAACTCTTGCTTGAGTTGAATCTTTCGTGCCTTTGTATTACTAAAAACATGTTCTCAAAAATTGTCCAAGTTGCATGTGAAGTTTCTGCATTCCTGATATGTCCCAACATCGTATTATCAATGACTGCAGATAACCAGTACATCACCTTTTTGTCTTTCACATTCCATTCTTTCCATGCTTTTAATTCATCTACAGTCGAAGAGATACCCCAGCTCTGGCATCTTTTCTTCACCTGAAACAAACTCATAAAGGCCCTTTCCAATGAGGAAGTTCATCACACGGAACTTCCATGAAGGGTAGTTGTTTTTGTCGAGCTTCTCAATAATGGGATTTCCACTGTTCTCTGCCATTATCACAAACAAGGATACAACACAACAAGCTAGTCTTCTGCAATCTTTCACAACATGTGCACAACACTACACCAAGCAACATTTTTCACTGATTGCTCAATAGTACATGTAATTTGCAACCTATTTGTAGATAAACCTTATGTTTGCTTCTTGCAAACACCTCAAAAATTACATATTCACAATCTATAACCTGTGCACCCACTTTTGGTCAATATAGCTGAAATCACAGTGTACCTTGAAATTGTTGTCTGCAACCTTGCAGCTCTAAAACGAGGCATGAAATTGTTGTCTACAATATAGCTTAAATCACAGTGTACCCTGAAATTGTTGTTTGCAACCTTGCGGCTCTAAAACGAGGCCTGAAATGGTCTCAGATGCCCAAAATAACTGCAAGGAAGCCTAGAAGGGCCTATCTTCAGAATATACAGTGCTTTGCTCACACACCAAATCTCACAGCAATCTGATATTTTTTCTCGACCCTACTTCTAGTGCCTCCATAGGCACTATACAAGAGAGAGAGTGGAAGAATGGGAGAGCTTATTACGTGTTGCTTGCTTACTCGAACCTTGCTTCTTCTCTTTCACTTCAGCCTTCAAAATCAGCCTCTCTCAGTGGCACAGCTCTGATACCATATCAAGAATTGTGTGATGGGGGGTTTTGCTTGAGCTGCTGCGCCAAACACACACTATATACACAAGAGGAAGCTCACTCAAGAACACAAGAAGAGAGATGGAGGCCAAAACGTTTTCTTGCTGATTTTTTTTCTTCTTCCACACACTATACAATGTACACAAAGTATAGATAAGATACAACATAAAGGAAAGTGACCTTCTAAGTCAAACAGTGCATAACTGACTACACTAATCGACCGACATTATATCTTTGTCAGCTATAGGTAGGTGTAACAAACTAAATATAAAGTGATAAGTTAGTGGCCATGTGAGTATCATAATGACCACCAACGTGCTAAGTGTAGATGTGTGGACTCATCTAGCCAGGCGGTCCATCATCAATGTCCGCACGTGTTGAGCTTACCATCTCAACAATAAGGCTATGAAGCATTATTTTTTTCCAAACATACAATATGTTACCTCTCTCAACTTTGTCGTAACGGGGGTTTTGCCAATTTCTACTGCATCATTTCCTCCATTGGCCGTGTTCCTTACTTCCGTTGCTGAATTTTGCGTCCTCGCGGAGCCATCAGATGTCAAGTGAAATTGACATGGTAGTTCAAGGAGAGTTGGTGGTCATCCAAAAAAAAAAATTGCCAGCATTTCACTTAGCGGCATGGTCTTATGGGGTGAAGGCATAACAAGGGGTAGAGAAAATAAAAATGAGGTAGAAGAAGAGTATTTTCCTCCTTAACGGCTCAAGCTTCAATGGAAAAGAGAAGTAGAGAAAATTTTCCATCATCACAGAAGGTCTTCCTTCTTGCTTTCTTTGTGAAGGAGAGGGGGTGTATTTATAGGCATGGGAGGGAGCATACCATCACGATTGATTCACTTGGCTACTTGTTAAGAGCCAATTGAGCTTTGTTAAATATTCATTTTGATTGCCTACCTATTGGATGGTGGCATGGGGATGATTTTTAAATGCTTCCCCTCCCTCCATGCGTAAAAAGTCATGTGTTTTGGCCTATTTTTTCAAAAACATATTTTTTTCTTCAAAATGACTTCATCTGGTGGTTTTTGGTCAAGTTACCTCATGACAAATCTAGTATATAAAGTCATGTCATACTCTTTGATACTCAATATCATGCTCGTTCTTGCGCGTTATTCATCTACCAATTAAGGCTTTTGCGATTTGTCTTGCGATTACGAAATCAATGTGATCCTTGATGCATTAAATGGAATCAAGAATACCAAATCAAATATAATGTGGAAAAGTTTATATGATCAAGCCATCGTAATATTATTTGCGAGGCATCTTTGTTTTTTGTTGGCTAGGAACATTGAGGCATCTTCTCATGTTGGATTGCAGAATTGATTTAATGCAAGACTCAATATTAAGAAAATTGCGTGTGGTCACTTATGTGACATCTCAACGAGTAATTTTTTAAAAGGCCTCAAGCCCAAATTCGTTTCTTGATATGAAGCACTCTGTGGCGGGAATATTACAAAGTGGGACAAGGCATACTATAGTGTTAATGAAAAGTTCATCAAGAAAACTCAATGTTTGCTAAGAATTGTAGATCCTAGCCTTGAAGAGGTGGTATTAGTAAGTTACAACCTCTCTGTACTTTCCTATCAAATGTATTCAAACTACATTGGTCCAAAGTAACAATGTGTTTATCGTTGCAGAATTGTCTCATGCTTGGAGTGGGGCTCCAAGACTAGGGGTGTTTTGAACAAGGAGAGAGTATATACATTGGCATCCTCAAAGCTAAGCGAGGCAAAACACATAAGGATATTAAAGCCCATGGAGAGTTTTGTCAAGAAAATTTGAATGTTGATGGGTATACCTGAACGTAGATTATTCTTGTTAGTCTATATGATCTACATCGTAAGTGTAACACATTATCATTAAACGACATAACTTTGATTTGAGCAAATGAAAATACACCTTTTTGAAGTTGGGTGAGACAAGAGACCTTTTTGGGCCATGTTGCAAGATGGTGAAAGGAGACTACTCTCGAGTTGGAAAGACTATTATAACATTCGAGTGGAACACAATTTGTTCTTCCATTTCATACAAGAGATAAAGATAAGACATAGAGAGCAAATGTTTCACACTGTCTTATATGATTTCAAGCCAAATAAAGATATAGAGTCACAGAAGTCATCAAAGTTGGTGGCATGGACGATTCTGTATAGGTAAATAACAATATCCTTCTCTTATAGCATGTTTGTGATGCTATCTTACAAATCCATTCCAGAAATGTAATGATGACTTTGTCTATCAGGAAAGATGGAGAGGGGAGCTATACAAATTTTGCTGAGAGAATGCCAGGACTGAGCAGACTTATAGGATGATCAATGCATATATGATGATTACCAAATAGAGTAGGGGTGGGATGATGAGGTATGTTAGAGATGCCCTATCTTCCTCGACTACCCAAAAGGTGAATACATCTCCAATGAGAAAGGTTTGTATCTAAAATACTCAAGGAAAAAACAAATGCAAGAGACACAAGGTTCCAAAGTCATGGTAAGTAAAATGACTTGTATCCTTAGGAGTATATTACCCTTTATTGTCTCCTAATAAAGAGACTATGATCGGTTTACAAGAAACTGATACCAAGTACATTAGTCAAAAAAAGAAAATAAAAGAGAAAGTGAAGATCTAATATTGTCAAAGAAAGGATAAGGAGAGATTGGTCCTCATCATCAATTAATTTGGTTTCTTTACACCTGAAAGGTTTGGCCTCATCATCAATTAATTTGGTTTTTCCACACCTAAAAGGTTTGATGTTTTCTCGGGGGGGTCACTCATGAATAGATGTATATATAACGTGAGTTCAAAATAAGGGGTTCTTAAAACACCATTTTTTACATACAAAAGGGTGTCATATAAAGGAGTTACTCACAAATTGAATAGAAAAGGGTTGTGCTTTATTCAATAAAAATTCATAGATTAGGATATTTATAAATAGGCCATGAACGCACATTATATAGAGAATATATATATAGTGAACCCCCCGAGGATGTTTTAAAGTGCTATAGCCAAGACATCTCTTGTATTCATGTAGTGAAAATATATCATTGAACATGAATCATAACCACTTGACCATGTGGGCCCTGATTGATACCACTACATAGCATATCACAATCCCAATAGTACAACAAACAACACACTTGAGCAATAGATGTAAGACAACTTGAAGTTGCAAGTTTTCCATCTATTGCATATTCATCTAGATTCTTCCAAAGGATTTGTATTGTTCCATCCCTTGATATGTTTCCAATGGACTTGATTTGTAGTGCAAGGCACCACTGAGGAGGTCCATATCATTGGCATGGATAGAAAGATAGAGCAAGCTCATCCAGATCCTGCGATGGAGAGGCTTACCTTACACATCACTATAGAGAGACTCATGACAACAAGATAGAAAGCGGTGAGGGGAGAACTGAGGATAGGCATTGCATCCCATTGAAACACATATTACAAAGCATCGAGATGGTAAGCTTGCTTGTACAAAAAATAATGATGTGAAAGCATATAAACCTTGTTTATCCTTGAAGTAACAACAACAATGTTTTGTACTATGCAAAGAGTGAACAAAATAAAGGTCTTGGATCTGTAGTGACAATAGAAGTGGCACATACACATAGAGATAAAGAAATGATACTCATGAATTGCACACATCGTGATCGAATGACATGAGAGCTTAAAAACATTCTATCATTACACGAATATAATGTTTCATCTTGTGCAGGGAATAAATTAATGCAAGAACATGAACTAACAATGCAAGGGACATGGTAGCTACCAATAAACAAGCATGATTTGTAAATACTTCATTTTTTCCACAATACAATGTTAATAAGGATAATCGGTCTTTTTGCATGGGGGACACAATTTGATACTATGAACCTACGACAATGGAGGATGTGCCACCAACCACACACGTAGGTGAACAAACGTTGCTCAAGACTATTATCTATAGTAACATTCTGAAAAGAAGAATATATTGATACTTGTGAGGTCAATGTGCAGAGGTCCATATTGAAAGTCACATGAAAGCCCCCTTGCAAGAGACATTGCCTTGCACACTACTACAATGGTGGAGGATGTGCCAGCCACACACACAAGTGAACAAATGTGCCTCAAGAATATTATATATAGTAACCTTCCCAAAGAACAATATGTTGCTAATTGTGAGGTCAATGTGCAAAGGTTCATAATGAAAATCACATGGAAGTCCCCTTGAAAGACACTATCTCCTAGACCACTATGATGGAGAAGGTGGAGTGGCATAATGTTCTCTATGACCCCTTCGAGACAGGAAATCCATTACGAAATTATTAGCCATGTGAGGCATTCTCCCGATTGGTAGAGACTTTGGAGGAGATCAACTAATACAAAATGATCAAGGTTGATGAAGAAACGATAAATACAGCATGTGATATCATGGTGGTTTGTCTCCCCAAACATTGTGTTGTGTATAGATTGGGGGATGCAATCTCATCATGAAACTCCCGTGCTGAGGTGGAGTTAGTTGATGTCATGCATCTAGCTAATTGTGTGCTCAAGGACATAGGTATGTTAATTTTCCTTGCCACAACACACTTCATGTGAAAGCTCATCATGTTGGAGGATGGACGTCGATGATGGAATCAAGAAAAAAGTGTTGGGCCTTATGCATGGTACAAGTTGTTCATTGCAAGACACCTATCTATGTCATTGGAGGTAGAGAGTTGAGGGTTTTAAAGTCACAATATGGTCATGCTGGTTACAGTTTATGTATCACACTTGTTGGGTCCATTGTAAGTGCAATTTGCAAAATTAGTATTTAATGCTTTAAATGCAAGTACATGTTTTATATATTCTAGCATACATGCAATTGAACATCACTTACAATAATGGAATTATCCCTTTGGAATTCACAAAAGACGACATTACTACGAATGAGTGGGTGCAAGATACATTAGGATCCCTAGTGAGAGGCTAGTATGAGATTGAATGTTGTTAATCTACTATAGATATGAACTTAGGAGCTTATTATTATATATGATATTGCTAAATTACTTGATATATACTAGATTGAAATCATGGTTCATGGACCAAAGTGGGAATATGTAGAAGATTTAGTGGCTAGAAAAACTTGTTCATGATTGTAGTGCAAGAGCTATAATCATCCATTTGCAAATAATATTATATGAATTTAGGAGTGTCTTTTAGGATTAATGGTAATTTAGATGAATGTACATCTCCATCACCTGACATAGATATTCACTTAAATAAAAATGTAGACAAAATTAGGATAAATGAGGTCAACATTAAGAAGAAATTGAGAGGTCTTAATGATATTACATATGGGTGGCACTCAAAAAAAGGTAGATTCCATTAAGATGGAGGAAGAGATGAGAGGGTATGGGTCATGTGCATGCTCTTGTGAAGAGGCCACAAGTTTGCATGCCTCTAGAGAGATAAGAATGCAAATTTTTCATGAGACATTTTATATATCCACAATCCTTGAACTTCACTTGAAGTGGATGCAAGCTTTTATGCCTCTAGAGAGACAAGAATGCAAAATTTACATGAGGTATTTGATAGATCCACAATGCTTGAACTTTACTTGAAGTGGACATTGGCTTTTATGGCATGTGGCATACCATTCAATGTGATTTAAAATCCCATATCTCAATATGCCTTGCTTAGCATGACAAAAAATGGCTTTAATATGCTTAATTATAATAAAAGGTGTAAAGTTAAGAGTAGTATTAGCACAATAGCATTTAATGGACAAACCACTTGTCAAAAATCCCTTTGATCAATAGCATGTACATTTATCCTCAAGGTTCTATGTTCCTTTAGGAGATTGATACATCCCTCAAGGAAAAAGGTTCCATGTACTTGGTTAAAGTATTTGAGAGCCATTACTCATATGGGCAGGCCTAAGAATGTTACTACCATTGTTATTGACAATGCTTCAGACTTTAAAAGAGCCGATGATTTGATAATGGAGAAATAGCCTAAAGTTACATGGATACCTTGTGCTACTCACACTTTCAATCTATCACTTAAGAACATTGGTAAGTTTCCATTTATCAAACAAACCCTCTTGGATTCAAATCACATTATTAATTTCATACTCAACTCATAAGGGCCATCAATTTACATTTTATCTCTTTAGAGCTAAGTTCCCCTTAAAAGCCTCGCAAATCTTGTGTCACATGATTTACAACAACATACTGCATGCTAGGTACATTGATTTTTATGCAATCAACACTTTAAGAGACATTGGAGCTAATAGGCAATGGGAGCTTTAGCTACAAAGAGACTCTTATTAATCAATAGGACACTAGTAAGTGTGTTTACCTTATGCAATCAGACTCCTTTTGGCACACAGTGTAGAAAAAGCAGTTGGCATTTCTAAGCTCTTTATAGATTTGCTTCACCTACTAGACATTGATAAGTTTTGTATTACCAAGGTGTATTAGCATATGTCTTAAGCTTTTAAGATAGTGAGAGAGTATAATGGATTTACAACAAGAGAGAAAATCCAAATAGTATCACTTATAAGCCAGCAAATGGTGGCAACTTCATACATTCTTGACAAAGTTGCCTTTGTTTTGGAATCCAAGTATTAATTATGTGGTCAAGTAGCAAATAGTGAAGTGAAGGGTAATTTCAAAAAAGTATGCTTGAAATTGTTACCAAGAGATCAAGGTAAAGAAGATTTTTGCCAATGTGTGGTATATGTGAGCAAGATGGGAATGTCTTAAAATCCATGGTACATCAATGCAATAAAACAAGTGAACCCATTTGGTGGAAGGAATAAAGCCTTTAGGTGTAACATAGCTTTTAGGGGAATTTCTTAAAATCCATGGTACATCAATGCAATTAAAAAAGTAAACCCATCTGGTGGAAGGAATAAAGCTTTTAGGTGTAACACAACTTTTAGGGGAACTTATAACAAACATAAGTGGCTTTCTTTTGATGTTATTCACACTAAGTGATGCAATCACTTGAATCAAGCCTCTGTATTACTAATTTGGTGTATGTGTTTTGTAAGATGTGATTAATGCATGCATCATCAAAGATAACAACAAGGAAGAAAACTTTTAACACATGTTAAACTACAATGCCTCTTGCAAAAGAATGATGGAATGATCATGGAGGTAGATCTAAAGCACTCTAATGCAAAGCATATCGATGACCTGGTTCCAATTTTTTATATGCATGACACATAGATGCAAAGCTATGAGTTTTTAGTCCTTGTATACACAACTTGAATGTTTTTGTGGTTCTCATGTGTACATCTCTTGATCTTATGATTCTCATGCATATATTCATTACTAAAATGTGTAATTCATTAATAAAATATGTTTTGAGTATACCATTATATTATTACATAAACAACCATAATCTAATTACATCATTCATATTTGAACAACCATGTTTTGATTACAGTATTGCATTGTTACATAAAACAACCATATTTTTAGAATGATGTCCCATGTTCATAACATTGCATTGCCACAAATTCATAACATTGCATTGCCGCAAGAAAAAAAAATATTTTCCAAATGGTGCTGCATGATTACAATTCTCAACATCTAACATTGTGAATCCATCAAGAGCGAGCTATTGTTGGGCATACTCCATCGGAGTAGCAAATATGTCATTTTGTGATTGTGCTAACTACATTCTTAATTCATCACAATTAGACATCTAAGCTCGACATTTTCTTATTTCATCATAGCATTGGATACCAATAGTTCCTCCACACTTGGTTCTTGCAATACTATTGTTGCTCCTTTTGTTGCTAACTCCATGATGTGCTCATGTTCTTCAAGCATCAACACAATGGGTCTCTTTCGTGGTGGTTGTACAGTTTATCCTCTTTGTACTTTGACCTTTTAGCTATTTGCTCCTAGCCAACACCCACTTATTTTCTTGTTTCAACATGGCATTGCATACCAATGGTTCCTCCACACTTTGTTCTTGCAATACTAAGTTGCTCCTTCTATTTCCAACTCCATGATGTGCTCATGTTCTTCAGGCATCAACACGATGGATCTCTTTCTTGGTGGTTGTATAGCTTATCCTCTTTATACTTTGACCTTTTAGTTATTTTCTCCTAGCCGACACCCATGTAGGTGGACTTTTATTTCCAATTCACATGCCTTCAATGTAGTGGACATGGTATTGTTGCATAAAGTATATGGCCCCTTGGTTGCTATTCGAGAAGTTTATTTCCTATCGAATGAGCCTAGCTAGAAGAATCCTAGCAAATCATGTGTGCTAGAGGTTAGAGATATTCAAAGTTATAGTTTCTTTTCTCTACCTTATACACAAAATTGTATGAAGAATCTTTCGGACATCATGTCACTTACACCCTAAAATGATCAAGTATGCTCAATTGTCTAATTTTCACATTTAGAAACCATTATTCGAGCTCAATAATCCTATCCATCTTGTAGATGTCGGATGGTCTTCTCTACTGTTCTTCTTGTGATTTTGTGCTTGTATTGCGAGAGAGAGAGAGAGAGAGAGAGAGAGAGAGAGAGAGAGAGAGAGAGAGAGTTGCACACACACACACAATCACAAGTTTTAGTTTTATGGAAATAATGAGAATTCTATTTTTGTTAATGATATGCTAGGGACTATTTTGTAGGTTAATAGTTAGAGGAAGTTACTAGATTCTAACATGGTAGTAGCTATGCATTTCTGTGTGTGTGAGAATATTTGTGTGAGCGTTTGAGGTAACTCATGCTGAAGTAATAATAGGATCCTTTTGAAAGCACCTTCTTCACATATTAAAACACCTTGATTATATGTTTAGGCTTAGTAGTCCATTCTCCTATTTCTTCAATGTTCACTACAAGATACAGACCTTATCGCGACGTTTAAAGCAATGAAAATACAAACAACAAAATTTACCCCCGTCATTGCAAAAACCGTCGTTATTGATGACGCCATAGAATCATCGCTATATGCGTCGCTATATGTGTCGCAAATGCGACGCATATAGCGACTCATATAGCGACGGTTGCAGACAATTTGCGACGCTCATAGCGACGCGTGCAAAAATTTGCGACGCAAATAGCGACGGTAACAGAGGAAAAAAAAATTTGTGGCAGGGCAGCAAGCTGCCCTGCCACATATAGCACTGTGTGCTGTATGAGAGCCATACAAAATAGTTTCTGCACTGCTGTATACAAAGCGTTTGCAAACAAAAAGAATGTATACTGAAATCATAAAACTGATACATGAAATAAATACATGATCGCATAAAATGCAACTGGTACAATCATGAAACGATATCACTAATACATAGAAAATGTCTACATAGATCGGGCGACTAAAAACTAAAGGTGTGTGAGCTCTAAGGATCCAAGGGCGAGCTACAAATCCTCGTCCCCCGAAAGCTCGTCCCGCTGCAAAGGAGCATCAAACGGATTCTGCAGAAAAAGAAACTATCAATCCACCATACAATAATGCATTCAAATATCTCATGGTAACTACGGACAAGAAAGATGAGTGACTTACAGGGCCGCCGCGTCTATACAATCAATCGATCAATGCCCTAAAACCGTGCCTCTCTGCATATCGAGTCTCAAGGCCTTGCGGATCGCGATTTGTAACGGAGTGCTGCAAAGAAAACAAAATGCTAACTGTTAGAAACATGATTGTCAGTACAAAGAATATCTCAAAAAAACAAATAAGCAAAACAAAAGAGAAACTTACAAAGTCCTCCAAATATGTCATGTGGCCGCCACTCCTAAGATGATGCACCGATCTGGCCTCGATTCGTGCCCTTGCCGCCTCCCGCTGCTGACTCCAACGTCCTAGCGAATTTGTAGCCTCCTCCCTCAGTCGGCACCAGTCATCTGCATCTAACCACTCGGGCTTTGGAGCCCCACTCTTGATAGCCTTGCATGCGTCGGATTGTCTATGTGACATGTATGCACGCATGCAATCCATCATCCAGCCCGTAGAGAATCTATCTACTGCGGCTGGCACCCGGAACTCCTCGTGCAAGGATGCTACTATGTAGTCCTTGCTCCCCTCCGGTATGTTCCTCCAATGATCCAGGACGTTGTGCCGAAAAACTTATTGGCACAACTCCCTCATGCGAGCCATCACCCTCCTCCCCTCATCATTCATGATGATGGCTCCTGACCTACTATCCACTAGGTATCCATAACCCCTAGGAGTCTGCCTAAGATGAGCCCTCTCCCATCTCCGTCCACGCTCCTGGGCATATCCAGGAGACCCCTGTACATCCGGTGTATCGACGGGGGTACCCTCTCCCGGAGTGCCACTCAAAGGGGTGCCACCAAAGGGGGTGCCACTAAAAGGAGTGCCACCAAAAGGCGTGCCATCTGCCGACGGCTGCGCAAAAGCCGGAGTAACTGGAGTGGACGTCTCCATGGGTGTGACAAATCCTGGAGGTGATGCAGCTCCAGCTGAACGACGAGACGGAGACACCACGTCCATGTCTCCACAACAGCACCCCCCTGATCCTCCTGCTGTCGCAATCCCTCCCTCTGGACCAATTCACGAGCGTCGAGATCGTCTGCTCGAAGCTGAAGCATCTGATCGCGCTGAAGCTGATCTAGCAGAGCGCCCTGACGAAGAACGAGATAGCTCCTGGTCTGCTATCTCTCTGAATCTCGCGAGCTGATCTGGAGACATGCGTGCCATCATGTCCTGAAACTCCTCATCGCTCATCCCTCGACTCATCCTGAAAATGTCGATACCTGCACAGATAAAAAATGATGTTAGAATAATCAATTTAAAATATACAAAGCACATTAATATAAATCATTTTTGAAATATCTCTCTTAAAATCCATATCTTGTCTACCTTTATGGAAGATCTAAACAACGAATTGAGTAATACAATTCTCCAAGAATGAAGTATTCTATGGTTCCATGTTAATCTCCTGACACAACTCTGCATACACTGGAAGGTCGATAGACATGTCACCACAAAAGAACAAGTCTATCTCGTTCTCAAAAAATTCTACGACTTTTGTATTTCCATCATTGTTAGCCGATGCGGGCTCCAAGCTTGCGGTGGCCTCCACCCCTTGTAATATCGACCCTCTATTTGCATATTTTCTTCATCTATGCCTGGAACATCGCTTTGATCATATACTCTCGCACCTCGAGGAGTTGAAGGTATAACATACTGCCATCGAGGTTGTCGGGGGTTTGGATGGAAGATTACCTATTCACAAACACTTACAAAGCGAGTTCAAACCATTGTGACATAAACCATGTCGTATTACAATTAGCAAGCAAATGACTATTTGCACCTGTTCACAATGGGCCGGCAACACAAAGGTGTCGCGCAAATCCATCCATTTTTTTTCGGAATCTATTTCGAGAAATCCAGATGGACCTCGTCGAACTGTTGCTCTAGCTCCTCCAAGTACCACTTTGAACCATTGCACATCGAATAGTATCATGGAGAAGCTACGGTAATCCACCGTAATAATACTTTGCAAGTTCCCAAAATACTCCATCTCATCCACAACTATGTTCGGATCCGTTGCTTGTCGCCGGCTCTCTTGCTCAAACCTTGCCATGACACCACAGTCCATTGTGGAGCGCATTTTGTCAATACGCTCCACCCGAAAATGCCGTCCGCGCGACCACGCTGCACTATATATTTTGTACTGCACATTGAAACACTCAAATTAGATGTAGCAAGCAAATTTAGATACGATACATTCTAAACCCCTCATTACCTTTGGACTACATCCCCTCGAGAACTCCCACTCCTCCATTGAGACCTCTGTCCCTTCGCTGGATGCTGCGGTCAAGGCTCCATGCAACCATCGTGTTGACATAAACCGTGGCATCTCCTCCATGCCTTCGGATATCGAATCGGTCGGTGACGCATACTGCGTCGGAATTCAGCTCGCGCTTCCTCTCGATCTTGCCTTGCAATCTGGTACTTGGCGAGCCACGTCTCCATGGAGGCATGGTGCAACATACAAAAGCGATTCACCTTCTCTTCCATTGAGGCATCCATTCTTTTTTCTACCCCATTTCCAACCACCACATCTCCAGTCAGCCTATCATCGTCCTTCAGCGTCCATAGCATTTCATTGTCTGGTTCCATCGTTGGTAGCCATTGTGAGATATGCACTAACGCCTCTGACACCAACCAACCTTCCGCCATGCTACCTTCTGGACGAGCTCGTTGTCGCACAAAGCCTTTCAGGGTTTTCATGAAGCACTCCAGGAAGAACATCCATTGCGTATGGACAGGTCCAGCAATCTCCACTTCGTCCACAAGATGCACAAGAAGGTGAACTTGTATCGTGAGCATGCTAGTGGGCAAGTATTTCTCAAAGAGACAGACCGTCTCAACTGCTCCCCGCCTTGCGGATTCAATAGAGGATGTCTTAATCTCTTTCTGTGAGATCCATTGCACCAAAGTCGACAACTTGTAAATGGCCCCGCAAATTTCTGGAGTTAGGCATCCCGCGATCGTGATCGGTAGGACAAACTGCCACAAATGAGAAAGCATTAAGAATAATGGTCACTTTTCAAATTTCAAAATGTCCACGCTAATTAAAATCCATTCTGTTCACAAACCTGACATATCTTATGCCAATCATGGGATTTTAGCCCAGACATTTGGTCATCTTTAGAAAATGCGGACCTGAGAGAACGCATCATACCCGTCGGAGTGCGGATAGACGATTACTTGCTTCACAATGCGCTCTTCTTTGGTAGACAAAACCCAGGGAGCGCGAGGAGGTTACCATTTTCAGCTCGTACTAGCTTGCAGCGTTCATACGTGCTGGAGGTCGTCCAAGAAAACCTTCCCTGAGTTCATGATCCTCCGGCAAGAAAGTGGCATGTCCTTGATATACCATCTTCTTCATGGTTCGTGACCTTCGGGAGTCTAACTGTGGCCCACACAATGGACATGCATGATAACCTGAGGTAACCAGACCTGCAAGGCGATCCAAGACCTAGTGAATACTTGATTGAATAAAATAAAATATAGATATTACCAGCGAGAACAAAGGTCTGCTCACCTGAGCACTCTCCCAATCCCGGAAAGTCATGCATCGTCCACATGAGAATGGCTCGAATGTTGGCTGACCGCCGACCATCGCGCCTGCTCATATCTTGCACCGTGACCCCCTCCTCCCACAAAATCTTAAGCTCATCGACTAATGGACGAAGATACACGTCCATATTTTTTACTTTGTAGCGGCCCGGGACGAGCAAGCTAAGGATGAGATGTCCTTTCTTCGTAGAAAGCCATGGAGGGATGTTGTAGTTGACAAGCACTATAGGCCACACACTGTAAGAAGTCGAGCGCAGACCGAATGGGTTCACACCATCCATGGCGAGACCGAGCCGAAGATTCCTTGGCTCTCGCGCAAAGCCTGGGAAGGTAGAGTCAATGTGGCTCCATGCGCATGAATCTGCTGATATTCGTTGAACTCCATCCGTGGACCTATTCTGCACATGCCACGTTGTCAAGCTTGCCATGGCAGACGTGCGAAACATGTGGTTTATGCGGGGGATGAGCGGAAAGTGTCTGAGAACTTTTTGAGGGATGGTTTGCCCTTGCAAGTCCTGTTGATACCTGTGAGCACCACACTTTGGACATGTCTCCATAGTCTCGTATTCATCTCGAAACAATATGTAGTCATTGATACATGCATGGATGTTATTTTAGTCCATGCCAAGCTTCCGTAAAACATGTCGTGCATCATCACGAGACTCAGGCATGGTATTTGCAGGTGGCAATATATGATATTTCAATAACCTGAAAAAAATCATAAAACAGCTTGAAAAAACACAAATGTTTGCAATAATATTGTTTTAAAAAAATCAATGAAGCTTGTGTGCAAGGTACCTAAATAACTCAGTCATACTCGTATCGCTCCAACCGTATTTTGCTTGCACACTTAAGAGTGCAAGCAATGTCTTCAACCGAGATACTCGGCACCCATCATATAATGGTATGGATGCTTCCTCTCTAAGCGGGTCAGATGTCTCAACATCCATGGGAATCAATGCATCGATCATTGCCTCCATCTCAGGCTCCAAGATTGTAGGCAGGTCGGGAAGGTTGTCTGTCTCCTCTGGCATTGACGGTATAGATGGGCCTTGCGAGTGGTCGATTGGCTCCTACAATCCATCCATCGCACGTCCACGAACTCTTCTAATTGGCTGCAAAGGGTGCACTCCCCCTTGGGTCGAGACATCACCCCCTGGATACAAAATTTGCCAACAAGACCCAATCTTATTGTGTATGGTTTTCAATTAGCTTGAGAGTACAATGCATGAAAAATGCTAACTTCAAATTACCGTTTGCTAAAAATCCGCAATCTCCTGATCAATGATCTCAGATTGAAACTCGCCAAATCATCGTACGTGTTCTATAGACAATCGGCGTTTTCATCTAATTGCCAACTTGCATTGAGAGCAAGGACATGGGACACGCTGATTAAGATACGTCTTACGGTCTTGAACAATAAGACCTTCTTCATTTGCTATCTTATCTACATTACAGCAAACGAGGCTTAAATGGATAGCTTTATGGAGATGTACGTCAAGTTGCAAGTTGACCATAAATCTTGCATTGTATATAGTAGTTGAGAGATTTTCCGATGTTATATCTCGGCCTTGTATCATGCTCAACGATTTGTTTGTCCCGGTAGATGATTATTTGTTATATCTCGGCTTTGAGTATAAGTAATACATTTTAAAATTAATGCGCGCCATCTATGAAATTTTATAACTATAGTAATAAAATTTATTTCAATCAATTCTACTCATAGTCATAAGACCTGAGAGAAATTATCCTATACTCAATTTAAGGGTTTCTTCTTCTATAACAATACTTTTGGGTTCATTTTGAATATCAAGAGATGCAAATATAGCAATTATTGGTGTGAAAGAATCAAGTTAGGCCATTTAAGACAAAGGGCATCAATCTAGAAGGTTGGGATAGAGATTATTGGGATGAGATGGATGAGTTATGATAGTCCACTATCATATTATCTTTGTGTAAGCATGTGTATTTCAATATCCTCTCTATTGAGGGTGGCGCATATGAGTTCAAAGAAGATCCTTGATCTTTATGACAAGAAAAGTCTTGTCTCTCAATTGTATTAGTTGAAGAAGCTTGTGGACCTTTGCATAAAGGAGGGCACACCTATGTCTACTCATTTGAACACTCTATTTTTAGGTAGCTTGTTTTGCAAGACATAAAATTTTGAGGATAACATAAAGTCTCTACTCTTGCTTGTCACACTTGTGGGATACCTTTTGTACTGCTATGAGTGCTAGTCTCCTTGAGGATGGTTTTAAGTGAAATGATGTAGAGAGTTCCCTACTGATAGAAAAATTAAATAGAAAGAATATTGATGCAGCTTGCACTTCTCACGCATTGATTATAAAGGCAGAAATGATGAAAATTGTAATAATAACTATGGTACATACTCACATCCCAACAAGGGCAAGTCTCAATCTCTTCAGGCAACATGGTTACATTAGGCCACAATGCCATAAAATGTCAATGATAGGCACAATGAGAAAGGCAAGGGGAAAGTATAGAAAATTGCAAAGTCCACTAAGATTGTGCATAAGTCAAGTGTGAAGATTGAGTATTGGAGTATAGCTTTAATGACTATATTCTTGCAACTTTGTCTCTTGATGCTACTTAGTTGATCGACACATTGTCCACTTACTCTCAATGTTAGCTTCTTGATTCAGGGGCTTCCTTTGATATTACCCTACATCATTATTTTTTTCATAACTATCTTACTATTAGAGGTTCTATTAGACTGGGAGATGACACTACATTGGATATCATTGGCATAGGTGAGATTAGACTATAGTTTAGTATTAGTGCTCCTTTCATGCTTCATGATGTATTTCATATCTCAGCTTTGATGAAAATTCTTATTTCAGCTAGACAGTTGGATTTTGACAGATACCATGTATCTTTTGGTGATTCTTCACAGAAGATCATCCATGGTAGTCTTATTTTTGCTAAAGGTGGCAAGGTTGGCAGCCTCTATCCTTTGCTTGTTTTTGGGTCTCTTGACCATGTATTCACTATGACCGACATTCCACATGTATCTTTATGGCATCATCACCTTGTGTACATATCTTTGAAAGAATGAAAGTATTGACATGTTTGCAGTATCTTCCACCCTTGGATTACTCTTATTTTGATTCATGTGATCATTGTCTTGATGGCACACAAACTCATAATTCACATAAGTTTGGTTCTACATTTGTGGATGAGTCTTTAGCTCTTATATATTCAAATATTTGTGGCCCCATTCCCTATCAGTCAATTGGGTGCCACAAATCATTTTTTACATTCAAAGATGATTTTTTGCATAAGGTGTCAAGAATCGCATGGTGGGGGGATTTTCTTGAGCTACTGCGCCAAGGAGACACACTGTATATACAAGAGGAAGCTCACTCAAGAACACATGAAGAGAGATGGAGGCCAAAAAACGTTTTCTTGCTAGTTTTTCTTCTTCTATTCACACACAATGCATAGATAAAATACAACATAAAGGAAAGTGGCCTATTAAGTCAAATAGTGCATAACTAACTACACTAGTCAACTGGATCTATATCTATGCCAGCTGTAAGTAGATGTAATAAACTAAACATAATAAGTGATAAGTCAATGGCCATGTGAGGATCATAATGACCACTAACGTACTAAGTGTAGACGTGTAGACCTATCTAGCTAGGCGGTCCATCATCAATGTCCACAGGTGTTGAGCTTTCCATCTCAACACTCACCCTCAGGCTCAACTCTATCTCTACAACTCCAAGTAAGCTTCGAAACTTTCGAAGCTTCTCTACACCCAATGCCTTTGTGAAAATGTCAACTATCTGATCCTGTGTGCTGACATATACCAATTCAATCTCTCTTGCAAGTACCTTCTCTCTCACAAAAAGTGGTAGTGCACCACCTCAATGTGTTTTGTCCTAGCATGGAACATTGGGTTCCTAGCTAGCTGTATGCTACTCATGTTGTCACAATGAATGACAATCGGACCATCTCCCTGCGGATCCAAATCACCTAATAACTTTTTCATCCATACCACCTCACATGCTACCATAGCAGCACCTCTATACTCAGCCTCTATACTCGATAAAGCAACTGTAGGTTGCTTTTTGCTGCTCCATGTAACTTATGCACTACCAAGGGAAAACATGAATCCACTAGTAGAACTTTTCCCTACATGCTACCAACCCAATCTGCATCCATGTATACAAACACATGTACGTCCTTACTTGCTTCATAAAAAAGTCCATAATGAAAAGTGGACTTCACGTACCTCAATATGCATCTAACTATATCCAAATGAGGCTTTTTAAGCATCTGCATAAACTAACAGACAAGGCCAATAGCATAGCTTAAGTATGGCCTTGTGATAGTCATGTAAATCAGACTCCCTACTATCCTCCTGAACATAGTAGGGTCTTCTATCTCATCCCTAATGTCAACACTCAACTTCACATTTTGCTCCAATGGTACTGAAAGAGGCTTACATGATGCTGTCATACTATACTTGGATAACATATCCAAGCCATACTGCCTTTGGGATAGCCATATACCATTATCACATCTGATCACCTCAATACCAAGAACGTATCTCAACTCACTCAAATTCTTCATCGCAAACTTCTTCTTCAAGAGGTCCTTAACTTCAACAATCCCATTGTCACTATGACCTATAATAATCAGGTCATCCACATAGATGACTATGATAACCAAACATGCATCTCCCCTTCTCATACATAAAATGAGTGATCAAAATCAAAAATATAAAATCCAATATTGATAAGATACTCTCTGATCTTGTCAAACCATGCTCTAGGTGCTTGCTTCAGTCCATAGAGTGCCTTCTTTAAAATGCACACATACGTAGGATGCTCTAAATCCTCATAACCTATCGGCTACTCCATATACACCTCTTCTTGCAATTCATCATGCAAGAAGGCATTCTTAACATCCATTTTTTGGAAACTCCAACCTTTGACTACTACCAAGGCAATCATATATATAATAGTTGCCAGCCTAGTACCTGGACTGAATGTCTCTTCATAATGTATGCCATATGTTTAAGCATAGCCTTTTTCAACAAGCCTAGCCTTATACCTACTAATTGAACCATCTATATTATGCTTGACTTTGTAAACCCACTCATATCCAATAACTTTCTTTCCCTTAGATAGTTGCCCTTAGACAGTGCCCTCTTAGACAGCAGGGGTACCAAATCCCAAGTCTTATTGGCTTCTAATGCAAGCACCTTCTCATCCATTGTTGCATCCCAATGAGCATGACCAATAGCATTCTCAAAACAAGTGGGCCCAATATCCTCACATAATGGTGAGCTTCATAACCTTCAAAACCAAATCTTTTAATAGGGTATCTAACCTTACTAAACATGTGTACCATTGGATCACTCAGTGGAGCCTTTACATTACTATGTGCTCTCTATACACTTGGTGTCTTGACTGAAGGAATACCAAGCTCATCATCCAAACTCTCTAAACCACTAGAATCTCTATCAAATCCCAAAAGACTAGTAGATACATCATTACCATCCAGCACTTTCTTATTTCCTTTGTCTTTGCCTGCAATACTTGTAGATCCACCTAAAGATGTGGGGCTACTCCTTAGTCTTCCCCCCTGACCAAGGGCTCACTATAGGTGTAGTACCAGATGATGTTTGTGGTCTACTAAGACTCCATGATTCTTTCTTTTCTTTCTGCACATAGCTATCGACTATAGCCACAATATCCTTTCTGCTCTAAAGAGTATCCAATAAAAATACATTTTTCAGTCTTTCTGGCACATGAACATATGCAATACAACCAAATGCTTTCAAGTGTGATACATCAAGCTTCTTGCCTGTAAAGCATTCTTTGAGGATTATCCCATGAACTACAAGTGTGGGAGTTCTGTTCATAATGTAGACAATAGTATGAACAACTTCATACCAAAACTACTTTGGCATATTCTTTTCAGCCACCATCAATGCCTGTGCAACTTCTACAAATATGTCTATTTTTTCTTTCTACAACCCCATTTTACTGTGGGGTATACCTGCAAGTAAATTTCCTCTTTATCCCATGAGTCCTCAAGAAGCCACTAAACTCATTAGAAAGGTACTCTCCCCCTTCATTTGCTTTCACACGCTTAACTTTCAAGCATGTTTCTATTTCAATAGCTGTCTTGAAATATTTGAAGTGCTCAAATACATCACTCTTTTTCTTCATGAAACATACCCATAACTTCCTTGAACGATCATCAATAAATATGACAAAGTATTTGTTGTCACCAACAAATACATTTTGTGTAGGCCCCCAAACATCTGTATGCATAACATCAAGTATATATTTTTTCACTTCTCTATCATGCGAAAAGGATTGTCTTGTCTGCTTACCAAACTGACGTGCTTCACACACTTTATGAAATTCTACAACTCTAAAAGAAGGCAATAATCATTTGGAGGACTACATTAATTTCAGCCTTTGCACGTTTGCATGTCCAACATTTGTGCCATATTTCATAGACTGCAAGTACTCATTTTTCTTTAGCATACATAACAACATTCATTGTAGGAATTCTAGCATCTAAAGTGAACATGCGATCAACTCTACTTCCTTTTGTGACCAACATGCACTTATCATTAAAGTCTTCTACAAAACAACCTTTTGCATTGTGTCAAACCTGCAACCCTTGCTCTACCATTTGGCCAATAGACACTAAATTCTTTCTGATTGATGGCACATGTAATACATTGGTTGGTCAAACTCTTTGTCTGGCCATCATGCAAGGGCAAAGAAACCTTTCCAATGTCTGAAATTGGATGGCATGAATCATCACTCGTTTGCACATAATGGAGCCCCAAGAGAAACACCAAGGAAACTCGAAATCTGCTACAATTAAATATATATTGTATCATCAACAAACATCTTTCTCATATTTGATATGACCACAACAAGGAAAAGAACACCAGAACAAGAAATATTCACGCAACTTCAAAGAAACAACTCTCCCACCACTTTTACTTGAAAAAAATCAATTATGCTCTTCATATTCTTCATAGAATTCGTCAAGATACCACAAAGAAACAAGAGAATACACCACTTTGAATGGAAATCATCCATAGTATTCTTCTTCAGTAGTTCCATAACTTTCTCACACAATCTCTCACCCATATATACGTTGTTTTTCATAGATTTGGCTCTCTCTCTCTCTCTCTCTCTCTCTCTCTCTCTCTCTCTCTCTCTCTCTCTCTCTCATACATACTCTCTCTAAATTATACAATGAGATCATCAATAATAATCATTCATAACCCCTCTTTTGGTCGTGGATACCCCTCCCAAGAGATATGTCTGATATGAAAGGTCACCAGGACCACTATAATGTCCCTTGAGAGCTCAATAGTGTCACTATCACTTCAGTCTTTACTTCAAGTCTTCAGCAGCTACTTCTTCCACTTCTTTGAACTATTTTGAACTTATATTGATCTCTTTACAAGATTAGAAAGCTTTCCAAAGCTACATATTCATCCATCATCACACTTATAGAGGCATTCAAAACAAAACAGAACAGAGACAGAGACTCCACAGAAGCTCAACAGAGGGTCCACAAAACCATACAAAAGGTTATCAGAAAGCCTTGAGCTCACTTAAATCACTCAAAACTATCAAGAATCAATCAATAAGCTTCCAAATGCTCTCAAACTTTATCAATCATTATTCTAACCCCTCATATAGAAGGAAAACAGAGCAAAATAGAAAGTCAACAGACCCAATCAAGCATAATCAAATGCTAACAGGACATCAACACAATATGTTAGAAAATCATATCTCCATTATAAACCATCAAGAGCTTCCAGAACCTAATCAACCTCATCCAAAACACTTCCAAAACAACTAAACATCATTCAAAATTCATCAAAAAACAACCATTCAATCCACAAAAACAACAAAAATCAACCAAAAATTTAAGTCATCTCAACCCTCAACATATCCCCACACTTAATTAGGGAGTGGCCTCGTGACCTAGGAAAAAGATAATATAAGTTCAAAATATAGCCAATCTTAATCTCTTAGCATCTTCAGGAAACACCATCCAAACACGACCCACACATTTATCCATTATCTCAACTTTGAAAGATGAAAGCATGACAAACTGTTAAAGGATATAAGAGGTTATGCATCTTTGCATCTTAAGATATCCATTTAGCAACATCATCACCACAAATCTTCAAAAAGATAACTTCTTGAATAGTGTTGAATCTCCAACCACCACGACCCCATCAAAGAACAAAATAACCATCACAAACACTTACACAAAACAACCATCTGAATGGCATTTCCAAAAGAGAGATATCATTATGAATCATTAAAAATTACATTCATGGGTATCAATGAAGATGATCCCTTTTGAAGGCTTGGTGATTACAGAAGCGATCCACAGATAAAGATTCATCTACAAAAGTTTTGGGAGGATTTTGGAAAATTTGCAAACAACACATTCTCTCCACCAAGACAAGATATCTACTAGGCAAACAAAGAGCATGAAAGTATAAGATATCCAATTGTTGACGATCAATAGTCGCATTCACATTCATGCACAACTTTGTTATTGAGTTGTGATCATTATGCAAATGCCTATGCATGTGCGCCAAATACCAAGCTACGTGAGCAGTCAATCTCACTAAAGGATCTGAAGACTAGGAATACTACTGAGCAAAATAAAGGTAGTTCTCAAAAGCTTGGCTAGCAGTTGTCCATTCTCCTAGAATCAATGGTCAATTGATCTAAGGACCAGTAAGTGAATCTCCTGCACTCCATCCTCATCTTCTAGGAATCTTCTAGGATCAAAGCCTGCATATCCACTAACCAACTAAGGGGGCTAAGGGATAGAAGTAGTAGGAGGGGGAAGAGGAACCAGTGAAAGAGGATGAAGGGATGGGTAAGAAAAATCATAAAAGGAAGAATGAGAAAAGAGGGATTAGCTGACAACTTAGGAGAATCTATTAAAAAGGATGTCTATGAATGGGCTGGAAAAGTGGAATGAATATTTATAGATGGGGAAGGACAAGACAGAGGAGGGGAAAATACTCCATCCTCAATAAAAGAACACTAAGTGAAAATAGGAATTTTAGGAGCACCTTGAGGTTGAAAAAGAAGAGGTAAAATAACTGGTGAGTTAGATTTATAAAGGAAAAGATAAGCATCATATCTATGGGCAATATGCTAATAAGATAAGCTAGGAATTGATGGACCTAAGATAGATCGATAATGGTAGGCATCAAAGAAAGATGAATCAAAAGGAGGTTGTTGTGAAAGGTGGGCTAAGAGTTCCACTCTCAATTGGTTAGTGTTCTACACATGAACAGAGGCTTTTTTTTGTCGTTGATTCAAGATCACAGAGTCAATAATTGTATACCAAGAGGTTTCAGGGCAATCAGCCATTTCAAAAGAATAGGCCTGGAACATCTGATCAATCTACAACTCCAAATATCTAATGTACAATGTAGCTTCTAATACCACATCCCCTACATACCAAGCTAAATCTTCATCATCTGGGATTAATAAATCACCTCTCAAGTATATATAAGACATCAACATCGTGTATGTGGTCATAGAGTCTTCAAAAGCCATTCTAGCCACTTCAATCAATAAATCAACAGACCAAAATCCACTCCAACCATCCTCTGGAAGAGGGAAATCTGTGGTTGAAAGCTTGATAGAGAAGGCCAGCTTGTGTTGCTGATAATGAACAAAGAAAGAGTGGTCTGGAGGAACAAACTCTTGAAACTACTCAAATGAAGACCACAATAAATCCATTCGGGATTGAAGTCTTTCCAACTTGGCTTGGAATAAGGGGCATAAGGTAGCATTCCTTTGAAGAATCACAAAATCCACATGGGATAAGGAAAGAACTACATTTACACAGTAGGACTCTGCAAAGTAGAACAGGACTGAGTCAACTATTCCTTAAGTTGTTGAATTTGAGTGTTGCTCTATTCAAGGGTTGTATTAGCTTATTTAAGCTCTTCTGTATAGGCAGCTATCAAAGCTTTAAGCTCTTGAGACTCCTGCAACAATCTATCCCTCTCCTTAGTCACATTAACTACTTGGGATTTAGTTTCCAACCAACTAAATTTGCGAACTGGAAATCTCCACTTTCTAAGCATCAATAAGCTTAGTCTGTTGCTCCATCTGGATACAAAGATCAAAAACTTTTCTTGAGCAGATGCTAGCTCATTATTCGCTTTATGCAATTCTTCTTTGGTCTATTGAACTTCTTCATAACAAAAAGAATAGAGTTGCTGGATTAAGGCAGTAACCAAGAGTTCAATAGAACTCTAGATATCTTTGCATAAGAAAGGAATTGCATCTCCTATCACCAAGCATTGTATAGAGGGAATGGAAATCTCCAAAGTACCATCTCAATGTGCTCTAAAAAGGTTCGGCATTGTGAGGAAAGCTAGTAGCTGACTACTAGACTGAATAGGAATGGATACTGGAGGAGGAGCTAGGGCTGATTCAGCCACTCGTTTAAGTTACTTCCTCTAAATCACCACATGCGGGAAGGGATCAAGATCCTCAATGGCAACATCAGTGCTTTCAGTTTGAGAAAGAGGAACCTATGAAGGATCAACAAGTAAGGTAGGAACTTCCTTTGCAAAGGTAGCATACACTAAGAAAATAGAAAGATAGGATCCAAATGTGACATTAATCACATTACCCCGTGTGGCTCTAACAAAATTTTGATCCATCTTTGACAGGAGATAGGAACTCCAATCAATAATAATTCCTTTCAACACCGTTCGAAAAGCTGTGAATAACTCCTTCGAAAGGTAGTAGAAGGTGTTTTGGCGGGCATAAATCCCGTCCTGAAGGAATTGGCATAATTGCTTTCAAACAGGATTAGAGATCATGGAGACACTAATGCCTGAAGTGGTAATAACCCTCTTAGGGTCGTTGCTTCTACAACAAGAGGATATCCTCATTAGAGAACAATTACTGAGCAATAGGAAAAGGATCTCCTCGATATGGTAAGGATAGAGCTTTGCCCAAGATTTTAGGTGTCATATGGATAACTCTATCTCGAACACAACCAAACCTTTTATTGTAAGAGGCTGAAAACTAATCACATATATCAATATCCTCTAAGATAAGCAACAAGAAAAGTGTTACAAACTTGGCTAAGTTCACCTTACTGATAATATCAAAATCCAACAATAATGAGTAGTTATGAGACACCAAAGGAACATACTAGACTGGAGTAGGAGTACGAGGTGCCATTCAGATGGTTTACACACACCACACTCACACACAGATAATCACAAAGAATGCCTACAAAACAACCAAAATAACAGGAAATAAGATATCAACCATAAAAACTCTCACATACTTGACTAACTGACTAACCACCCCAAGCAATCCACATCTTGGAAAATTTTCAATATGACCTCTACACTTATGCGACCAAAAGCTTCATGCAATGCATATATACAAGCACCCACTAGCCCTGTATCAAGCAGAAAAGAAAAAGAAATGCACGCCATATACCAAACTCTAATCAAATAATCAATCAAAATACCAAATCAAAATCCAAATCAACTGTTGACCAATCTCAACTAACTAAGATGACTGATAGGGACTTCGACTGAATGCAATGTCACCCACCCCACAT
This sequence comes from Lygodium microphyllum, assembly GCF_053477565.2. Taxonomy (NCBI): domain Eukaryota; kingdom Viridiplantae; phylum Streptophyta; class Polypodiopsida; order Schizaeales; family Lygodiaceae; genus Lygodium; species Lygodium microphyllum. The sequence goes on along the minus strand of NC_141140.1, from coordinate 132,424,474 downwards.
AATGCTTCATTCAAAGGGGGAATGTGTAATGTGAGGGAAAAGGGGATTTAATTGAAAGTTCCTTTTTTACAATTTAATTATCAAAGGGTGAAATTTTTTAGGGTGATAAACCTTAATTAAAAAACGACGGTTTATTTTATCCATTAAAAACTTATTAATTTATTGATACTTATTAACGTGCCCAAACTACGTCGCCACTTTGGTCTCTACATGCAAGTTGGTTTTTATAAATTAATATGTGTGGAGTGCTTTTTGTTTAGTGGGTGCACTTGTGACGGTGGGTTTATTTTATTACAAGTTAATAAGTGTGTTTGGCAAATGAAGCGTGTGTTTCATGAATAGCTGGTTATTTTTAAGTAAGCAAAATGTGTAATTAGCGCGAAGGTGCATGGAAAATGTGATCAACTCATTTTTTCTTAATAATTAGTTGTGATGTTTGTGCAAAAAAAACGAAAATAAGGAAAAGAACAGAGTACCTGGAGGAGGGTGTATATGCAAGTACAATCTAAATGCGCAATCAATAACTAAGATGATGCAACCACAAGGGAATCCAAGAAGAAAATCCAATGAGCTAGAAAATTTTACTAAGATAAGTGAAACAAACCAAACACCATAACATATAATTTCAATAAATTGTCATATGTTTTTCTATCATGTTTTCATTCAATTATGCCCATAAAATGTGTTGAATTTGTTTGCACTATGTGTGTTTCTATTTACTTCTCAATTTGGGATTTTTCTATGAGTTTTTGTATTTCTTCTTAAATGATTTTGATATGGATGTGTGATTAATATTTTCTCCTCTTTTGTTCATTTAGCAATGTAGGTTAAAAGCTAAGCAAAAAAGTCTATATGATTTCTCAGAATTTTTCTAGTCATTTTTTGGAGTTAAAAAATAATTTTCCATGAATTTACACATTTAATAAGGATTTATTATTCAATTAATTGGTTCTCAATTAATTTTGATAATTTTAGAATATGTGAATGATCCAAAAATGTAAAGAAAAGTTAGTATGATTTGCTTGAATTTTTGGGATTTTTTATTTTTAAACAGTTTTTCAAGAATTTTTAAGTAAATTTTCACGAAATTGAAGGTTTTTAATTGTTTTCTAGTTTTCTTGTTGACATTTTCAACTATGAAAATTTCTAAAAATGTTCAAAAAGTATAAATTGTATCAATAATTTTTTAAGAATTTTTCCATATTTATTTGGAATTTTATGGTTTTTTCTAAGTCTTTGTAATTTTTAATGTGTCTTTTTTAGTGTTTTTTAATTTTGAAAGATTAAAAATTCAGAAAAATGTACTTGAAAATGGGTTACATGTCACTTGGGTGTGAACAACAGTGAGCTCACCATCCCACGAAAAATACCACACGTGCATCCTTGTGCATGAATTAGCGCAAACATGAACATGCACAACGAGGTCCAAAACCACGCACGAACAAGATCTAAGGGGATAACACATGCACAAGACAAAAGAAAAAGGGCGGTCATGCGCAAAAGGAGGAAAAAGGAGACGAGAGAAGGGGGAAATAAACTGAGGGGGGGAAACGGGATTGGTTTTTTTGTTTGGTTTTTTAAAAATGTGTTTTTTTGTTCGGTTAAAAAAAGGTGTGGGTGGGTTATGTTTTGAAAAAAAATACTATTTATTTATTTATTTATTTATTTAGACATGTATAGACAAGGATGGGGTGTTTTTCTTTCATTTCAATTTAAAGTTTTAGTGGGTTTTTGTTTTGTTTAAAAAAATAAAGGGGGACCGAGGGGTGGGTGAGGGATAGGAGGTAGGGAAGGAGAAGGCAGCAGCCACAGGCAAGGGAGTAGAACATAGGGGAGAAGGAGGCGGCGGCTGCGTGAGAACTAGTAGGGGCAGTCGGCCATGTTGATGGCATGCCGCGGCAGGGAGTGTCCCAGACAGTGGGCAGCCAGCAAGGGGGAGTGCGGGAGAGGCGAGGAGGGAAAAGTAGGAGGAGGGAAGGATGCACGAGGGTACGCGAGTGGGGGGAGAGAGAGAAAGAGAAAGAGAGAGAGAGAGAGAGAGGAAAGGAGGGTGGTGGGTTGGGGGGACGATTGCAGAAGGGAAGGGTTTTGTTTTTTCTTGTTTTGTGTATATTCTATTTTTAAAAAAATAAAAATAAATTAAAAAAGCATGAGGATCTTTCCCCCATGGCCTATGCACAATCACGAGAGGGGGGGTTAAAAAATTTGCGACAACAAGTTTAACACAGTGAACAGGGTGTGCGCATGGAAGGACATCAACACGGACGCACCAACACTTAAACCGAGCACCAGAGGGACAAACAAAAAAAAAGGAAAAATATGCATGAGGAAGACAAGAAGAGGGCAAAAAAATTGAATAAGATGTTTAGGGAAAATTAAGGGCGTTCACATGGAAAAAATACAAGAATCGCACTTGCAAGCACACATGAAAAAGAATACCAACAAATCCAGCAATCAAAATGAAGGGCACTCAAAATGAAAAATATCCCAGATGATGTTGCAAGCTAGCCTGTCACCTCAAAACGTGGTTCCGATAGGGATAAGACCTAGTCGCATGGAAAAAACAGTAAAAAACACCTAAAAATAAGAATAAAAATCAATACATAAAAATTTGACTATCAAAATAAATCAAAATTTAAAAAAATGTTCCCATGAAAGTGATAAATAGGATGGTAAGGTAGAATGTGGTTTTGGGGGCAGTAAGGCACGTTTGCATGGAAACAACGGCAAAAATACCAACAAAAACAGAATCAAAAATTAATAAGAGAAAATCGGTGCATCAAAATGGAGTGCAATAAAAAGGAAAAATGTCAGAGGAAACCTATGGGATAGGGATGGAAGGTCAAACCAAAGTTTTGATGGCATTAGAGAGCGTTCACATGGGAAAAATAGAAAAAAGAGCACAAAAACTCACATAAAAATTAATGAAATAAAATTGATGGGCCGAAACATGATGGGAAAAAAAGGAAAATTGGGCAAGAGAGCAATCCAAACAAGGCCCTCTAATCACATATGAGTTCCAAGGTGTTTAAGGCAGGTTCACATGGAAAAAGAGTCAAAAATACACAGAAAAATACCCAAAAAGATGAAAAAAATCAATGACGAACAAATCATACATTAGAATGATGGGCAATAAAATGAAAAAATATCAAGGGTGAGGTATAGGTTAGGGCTATATCATCAAATCACAATTCCGAAGCGAAGAAGGCACATTCGCATGGAAACACGTAAAATGGATAGAAAATTATTCAAAAATTAATAACTCATGATCTATGGCTCAAAATAGAGGGCTATGTAAAGGAAAAGTGGCCAGGGCAAAGGGAAAAACATGGCTGTAGGGTCAGACTTTACTTTTGGTGAACGTAGGGTGCGTTCACATGAAAAAGTAACAAAACAAAGGATAAAGCCACACTGACAAGGGACAACCCCAAGACGGGGTGAAAATAGGGTGAGTGTGTGTAGAAAGGACCCCATCAGGGCAAGACCAAGACATGATATGCTCAAATCATTTCACAAGGAGGTTTCCAAGAGAGTATGCAAAGTGGATGTGCAAGGACATGTCCCAACACTTAAGACCTTAATAGATCGAATTGACTATGCAATAGGGGACTAACACTTGATCATAACCCATACACATATGTCCCCACACTTAAACATGACCGACTTGTGTAATCAAAAGGGATAGGGTTAGAAAAACTTGGTCCGATTTGCAGAGGGTCGAGGAGAATCGTCGTTGTCACATGAAGGATCGTAGTCATCAGCAAGAGGTACCATAACTCGCCACATCACACTTGGTTAGCATGGCAGGGACCACACAGCAGCACTCAAGGAGCTAGCTTTACTAATGAATCATTGGTTAGGTTGTCGGAAGTGGGGCTGGCGAGGTATACAACACTCAATCTCGACAGTCAGTCATATTGAAATGATAGATCAGTTGCTCACCTCATGACTCACATCACTCGAAGAATAATGATGGAAACCTATAACTCACACCCAGTTGAGAAATCAACAAAGGGGAGGTTCAAAGGGAGTATGTCAATGTGCACAATTGATGATGCATCAATGCATCCCAACCCATTTGGCATAGGTGCAAGAAGGAAGGCTAGGGAGCCTTATCTTGTAGTGTGCTAGACAAAATGAGGTGTATATTAATGGCAGAGGAGGCCCAATCCCGTGTGTACATAGGAAAACAAGAACATACATGTCTCCAAGTGTCAAAACGTCCCTCAATCCTCACCTCTTAGTTGATGAAGGGAAACTCAATCACACTCAGTCCCCCCTCTATCTTATACTCTATTGAGGATTACAAAAGGACAACCAAGTCCCACACACCCCATTGATTGAATCCTCATTGCCACTTGTGCAAAGGTTGTATATCTTATACGTGATTGATGGTGCAATAGTGCATCCCGCCACCATGTGCCGGCATACAGTGTGAGAAGGAAGGCTAGGGAGCCTTATAGTGTCGTGCACATGAACAAGTTTTGCTTTGTGCATTGAGAAGCCCATCCCATGCATGCAACACTCCATTTACACATCTCACCTCTCTTTTGGATATAAAGAGCAAGGACTAGTCCCACCCTATGTCTCACGTTCACTGTTAATGAATATAGAGGGCAGTCCATACTCACAACTCCATCCGGTTAGGATAATAGCTCTCATCACTCGAGGCTTGTCGATTAAGATCGGCTTTGTCGGGTCGATGATGTCACTTGGGTTGGCTGAGGAAGAGACATACCCAAGGAGGTAGCCAACAAGTTTGGTACTTGGATTGCATGTTGGAAACATCGTCTGCTATAAGAATCAGAAGCATTGATGGGACTACAAGATTCAATGCACCAAGGGAGATGGCTTTGGAATTGCCTTTGGAAGAGTTCTGCTAGTAATTCAATTGTCTTGGACAGTGGGGTGTTACTACCTTTTCCACATCCAGCTTCTTGTCCAAGGGTGTGTGCCACCTTTTCTTAGATTGAGGCATGTTATGACAAGGACTTTCTTCATTTTCTCCCATAACAATTTTGATTTTTTTTCTTTGTTTTTTTTCTCTTTTTTTTTCTATTCCCGAGGGTATTTCCACCTTTTCTCAAAGAATAGATCAGCATGACAAGGGCCAAAGTCCTTTTCTCCCCTGAATGAGATATATTTTGTCCTGTGTTATTGTTTTTTTTTTCTTTGTTCTTTTTCTTCTTTTGAAAGAGGAGAATGGCAGGAGCACCATGTATCAGAACGGTCTTCACCACCTCTGTTGGATCACATGGACAGGGAGCACTATTGGGTTGAAAGGTGGCTGTGAGGGGTTAACATAATGAGGCCACCTCATCAAGATAAGCAGGAGGGATAACAGGAGCAATAGCCAAAGCCTTACCAACCAATGCCCAAGGAATGAGGGAGCTATCGGCAGTGATTGTCACAATCCCTAGGGAGAATAATACAACTTGAGGCCATAGCCGTTAATCAGGAAGGGATCATTAGAAGCATTGACTAAGTGTACTTGGGATAGAGCCATTAGAGTTGACAGCAAGTACCTTATAGGGGCCCATCCATCTTTGTTGAAGCTTGCTTGGAAACTTGTCAAATCTCGAATTATAAGCAAGGACTAAATCTCCTTCTTTGAACTCCTTCTACTTGATGAAGTTGTCATGATAGGCCTTTCTGTGAGCTTGCATGGCTTCCATACATTGTAGGGCCATCCTGTGAGTTTTATCCAAACATTCTAGGTGCAAGAGATGGCGCTGCAAGGACTCGTCATCTCCCAAGCACTCTTTGATAGCCACACACACAAAGAGGGTAGCTCAAGTTCAACGGGGAAGATGGCTTCTATACCATCATTAGGGCCAAAAATGCTTCAAAAAAGGCACTTGTAAGAAAATGATTAAGTTGTTAATTAGTTGAGATTTTGGAAGAATGAAAACATCAAATTTGGTTGCTCAGATGTGATTAATGAGAGAATATTGTATTCATTAAATTGTCCCTCATCTTTAATTTATGTCAGGGTCACCTTTTCGACCGTTTTTTATCTTGGAACTTGGGAGAATTTGTATTTTCAAGAAATGTCCACCTATATCACGGTTTGTCTACTCCCGCATCTTCTTTTCACACGCTCTTTCTCCACACTCTTTCTCCATTCTCTTTCGCCATTCTCTTCTTTGTGCTCACTTTCTTATCATTGTGATCGTTGATCTACTAAAATGTTTAGCAATACCTCTGCAAGTAATACATATGCGAGCACATGCAAGTACAAACTTACCATCCAACCAGATCCAATTTATTCATCTTGGAGAACTATACATCGTCGAGTACTAATGGATGAAGGCCAACAGATTGCGAACTCAAGGAAAAAAACATATAGATTTGTGAGTGGATTGAAATATTTATCCCAAGGATCCTTTAATAGGTAAATCTCCTAATTTTATTAATATTTATGACTATGTGAGATATGGGTTATAATGGGATGCTTGGCTATTGTAAAAGGTTATATTCTACATCTTACACATACATGGCTCGGATGAATGAAATGAGAAAAGCATTATTTATTGCACAGACAAGCAATTATGAGCTTACAAATAAGATTGACGTTTTGGAAAATTCTAATAAGTCATTACAAGACAAGCTAGCACACTTAAAGAAAACTCCAATAGGATTCAGAGAGAGAAAGAAACCATTAAAAAATATAACTAGCTTGTGTGTGAGAGTAAAGAAAAGAAGATTGAATCTTGCAAAGAAATATGTCTCTAACATGTCATGTATTAATATTAGAGAGAGTAAGGAGAGAATCAGTTTTTTAAAAGAGACCATGAATAAGAATGATATTTTGAGGATTCTTAGGTCACCTCAGAATATGGATTTGAGAGGCCCAACTCTCAAAGAATTGGTCAAGGACTTAAAGGACACATTAAAACCAAACGAAATTGTAGAGACATGTGATACTATGGGCATTAGTCGAAAAGGTTATCGGGCTATCTCAAGATTATGGTTTAAAAATCTAAAGGTAATAGAATAACTACAATTGGGTTACCTCGAGCCCTAAGAGTATTGGTTGCAAGGACTGCCATGAATCATAAGATTCCACAAGTTTTCGGGGAATACATTCATATTGACACATCTATACCATATGAAAAGACAAAAAGAAAATTTATTTTTGAATACAATGTATTTAACAATATATGGATTGATCTAAGACGAGTGTATATTTGCAATGGTTCACATGTATAGACTCACGTTAGAGAAATGTCACGGTGTTTTGAAGTTTCCCTTGAAGTTAGATGAAGAACAAATTCAAAAAGGACAAAAGATGGAAAGAGTGAGCATTTGCATCATGAATATGGTATTGGAATATAGCAATGGTGGGGGTCAAGCACCAGTGCATAAGTTCCAGTCTAAGATGGAGATTTGGTGGGTGGTGCAGCTTAGGTACCAATTGAGAATCATCAAACATTGAAATGGTTGTTTACTCATACAGGTATTCCAAACAGTATTAAGCCTCAAAGTAAAGGAGAAATGTTAGTTGTTGATGGGGTTGGTAATTTTAATATGGAATGGCACATGAACGCTGACTTGAAAACTATCAAATATATACTTTGAATATGTAAAGGGGCAAATGCAAAATATTCTTGTATTTATTGCATGGCAAGGGTTTGATTCTAAGATTGGACCAACTTCCGCCATGTAAGAAGAGCCCCAACTAGAGACTCTATAGATCTAAGTTTTTTTAAAAACAAGGAAGATATATGGGATCCAATTCTTTCAATTCCTCTTACAAATGTTCATATATATACTTTGCATGCAGAGATTAGAATTATTGATAAACTTCTCAGGATGCATCTCGACTATGCATATTCAATTAAGCATTTGAATTTATCGGATGAGTATATTAACAAATGTGAGGCATTACTCTCCAAAATGGGTTTTCATGGAGGTTAAGTTCACTTAAGAAAAGATCCAACACTTTCAGGGAAAACAAGAGATGTCTTAGCTGATGTCTCAATGGGAGGCTCAAAAGCTAGACATTTTTTAGGTAACCATACAAGAAAATAGGTGAGCATTACTTGAGAGCATTAGAGAGAGCTATGTGGGATAACGACAAATATTGCAAGCACACCACCACTTGCATTTCTAAGGATGGAGGTTTGAAGACACCTCAATGTCTTCCTAAAGCTCCTCAAGCAACAAATGAAAACTTACACGTATCCAAAAGAGTTCAAATGTTTGATTACAAATCTTGTTCAAGTAATAAAGGAGGCATGGGGAGAAAAAGATATCATATTTTATTTGGTAAGAGAGAATGTCTAATCCAAGATAAAATTTCCATTGGTGTAAAATGATCGTTACTCTTATGAATTTGCAGCATATCCTTCATATCCATGGGCCTTACTTTGTGGAGGAGCCAGGCCCCTAGCAACTTATAGCGGCCAAGGCATGGAAAAATCTCACTATCAAGCATGTACAAGTTTCCAACCTCCCTTCTTAGAGCCCCTATTCAACAAACAGAGCAACCTTAACCCTCTTATGCCCATGGAGAAGAAGACCCTTCCAAGTCCAAGAGAAAGAAAAAATCTAGATTTTATTATGTTCAGAAATGTTTTACTGAGATAAGAAGGGTACAAAGAGCTACATAGCATGTGATTCCAAAGACAACAAAGTTGTCAAAGATATTTCTTATAGATTATCAAGGTGTCCACTAAAGTTGGCATGCAAAAAAAATGGCAGCGTGCAACCATTCTTTGCCTTCAGGAGGCTGTTGAAGACTTCATTATTGATTTTATGAATGATGCTTACATTGTTGATGTCCACGCTCATAGAGTGACTTTGATGAACAAAGACTTTAGTATGGTCAACAAAATCAGGTCGACAAGGTATTGAGGCCCTTGCCCACTACTGATAAAAAAGCATTTGAGATCCTTAACGTTCCTCCAAAATTGTTTAAGAGAACGAAACGGCTAGTGATTGAGGAGGTGACACATTTATACCCTACAAAGACCACCCATGAATAAGTTTCTGCCCAATAAGAACAACCACAAGAGATTATAGAGTCAAAGGGTGAAGTTTGCAAGAGGAAAATCGTTGTCCTTAGTCCTGTCAATCTAAAGAGAATGGGGGAGGTATACGGGCAAATGGTTGTGGATGTCTAGACTTGCACTTCTTCAGAAGAAGACTATCTTAGTATTTCCCCTGAGGAAAAATCCATGCTTGTTAAGAAAGATATTCAATTATCAGATTCTGTAGTCATTTGTTGCATAAGGTAAGGCTTTTTGACTCGAATTTTGTTTTTATGGAATGATAGTATTGTTCATTGCAACTAACATTCCTTTGTTTTTGCTATTGGTTTCAGGGTGTTGATTGCTTCTCTCAGCCAAGAAATCTCTAAAACTATATTTATCGTTGATCCACTGTTATCAATGGAATTGTTTTCAAGATCTCATTTAAACATAGAATTATTTTTCAAAACGTTCGATCCAATTACAAACTACTTTTTTTTTTTCCTTACATTGAAAGGTATGCAATTTTGCAAAGTGCTTAATGTATACTTCTTTATAGTATGCATTTCTTACTAATATTTTACTTTGCAGAGGACATTGGAGCTTAATATATATTGATGTTCTCACTAGACAAATTATCCTTATGAACTCTCTCAGTGGTATCCACAGTCAAGAAAAAATGTGCATTGAATACAATAATCCTCACTTTTTGGTTTATTATTTATTTTATTTTATTGTCTTTTTTTAGTAATATGTTTCCATTTACAATGCTGGCAGTTTGGTGGTTACCTTTTTGAACACCACATATGAGGATCTTGCTAATCCTCAAAAACCATATAGCTTTCTCTTACAAGAAGTGCCCTTGCAAAATGATGCGTATTCTTGTGGATGGAGAGTGATTTCAAATGTTTGTAGGACAATAGATTCAAAGATTCTCAAGATAGATGGGATTAATGTAAGTATCTTTCACTTTTTTTTTTGAGTAACATGTCTTTCAGTTTTCACAACTGCTACATTATCATCAAATTTTATAATCACTCCATTTCTATGTTTTAACTCCCTACAAGTATGAACTATCACTGCCCTAACAACTTATTACAACTTTCCTTGCAGTGCCAAGATTACCCCGATTCATACACATGGTGGATAAGAGAGAGATGTATTTGGTTAATTTTGGACAAGGCAATCATGCCAATCAACCCTAACTCTCCTCCACTTAAATCCTTCACTAAGAGTAAGAGTAAGGCAAAAGGTAAGTCATCTAGAAAAACAAGTAAGGTAAGCTCCAAAAAGACAAAAATGCCAACACTTTCTCATCCATCTCCTCATTGGCCCCCTAAAGAGAAGTTTCCCCCTATCCAAGTCAAATTCTTCAACCAACCAAAGAAAAAAGCCACTGTAAGGAGATTAAATATCTTTTCAAAAAGTGATGAAGAAGTTATAAAGTTGAAAGAAGACAAATAGATGCAAATGAAGCAAGATCCTTGCTTATCTACACTTCAATTTTGTAAATCTTCACTCGATGAAAAGCTTTTTGTCAAATGTAAATGTCATCAATGTTTTCATATTTATGGCTCGAAGCCTACAATTGTGGGAGGCAAGCAACTCATACAAGAGAAAGAGCATAGCTCTTTTCCCAACTATTTTACCGTTTACTTTGAACTTATATTCTGGAGATGTATAGTCTAGCACCTCCAAGTATCCCTTACATCTTTAAGATTCCAATTGGAAGTGGTATTTACCTCCTTTTCTATAACTTGCACCTTAAGATCGAAGGGCATGCAATCTGTATCAGAATCCAAGGGAATCCGGATGCCTAGTTTAAGTTTGTATCTCCTATTATCAAAGCCCAAAGCAAGAGTTTGTCATGCTATATTATAACACAGAGACAAGGATTGGGGGCATACAATACACCTCATGGTGTCGCCCTTATGGTCAACCTCTCTAGATTTCCAAAGCTTTCCTATAATGTTATCTAGTTTTGCTTCTACAAAATTTCTACTTAGCCAAGATACTTTTGTTCTTTGTAAGTTTACTCTTTTGCGCACATCCCACAAAGATATGTAAGGGGATAAACCATGATAGGTGTATTCTTCTTGAGATCCTTCCAGCTGTCCTGGACTTTTGAATGTCTTGACATATTTTGAATTTAAAACTATGCACGGTTGCCTTATCAAGAACCTCCCAAATTAGAGATGAGAAACTTGGCAATGGCAAATCCTTGATATGTCTAGATGTACCCTCTTTAGACGGAACCACATATTGTGCATAATATATAAAAATTATTCTCTCACTAAAAGAATCAATGATCGCATCAGCATATATAATGTCTGCAAATGCCTTATGAATTGTATTGAAAATTCCACTCAAACTCTCCATAAGTTGCTATTCAGTACTTATTGATGGAAATATATCTACAGCCAAGAATTCGATATTAATACTTGCTTAAATGAAAAAACATATAATATATGTTATCAACTTAAGACTTACAATGTGTCTGCTGGCAAACACATTCGTTAGGAGACAAGTGCATATCCTTGGCTATGTAAACATGTTGCACTTTGACTAACCACCCTTCATGAGTAAGTTTGAAAGCAATGATACACCCTTTCCAATTATGTTTTATATCCTCTCTTTTTCTTCTTTTGACCTTGTAAGAGCCTTTGCAAGAGGGCAACATGGTCATCCAATCATTTATGCAAAAATTTTTGGGCTCCCAATTTCCGTCTACTCCTTGGCTATAGACAGTGCAGGAGTTTATTAAACGAGATAGGTGCCTTTCGGATGCCATACTTAGATTGAATTTGCAAAGAAAAGCGCAACGAGAAAGCCAAATGAGCAAAGAAATAAGCTCACCGAGAAAGACGAATGAACAAAGAAGAAATACTGAAAAGATTAATGAAATTATATTGGGGGTGCCAAAAGCTCTCGACTTTCAAAAAAGTTATTATTAACTTCACAACATATTTATCATAACCGGTTTTGTGAGATTTTATAAGTAAATAAGGACTTCTGGACTACCAAAACATGTCAAAGTTTGGAGATTTTGGCTACAAGAGAGGAAATAATCATGAAGTGGACTCTACTATCTCGGCCCTAATGACACCAGTTGGAAAGGGTCTATCCTATAGCAGCATTGTGAAAGGTTCTATATGCCCAGAGGGCCTTTATAAGTTGATCATCCCAATCCAGATTATATGTGGCAATCATCCTTGTCAAAATGGAGCAAAGGATGCGATTGGTAACTTCGATTTTGTCATTAGCTCTAGGGTAGTAGGGTGTGAACTTGTGATGGTGAATCTTGTATAGCTCTATCAATTCTTCCATAATCTTATTAAGAAAGTGAGTACCTTTGCCACTTATGAGCTCTAGGAGGCTCCCAAAACGAGTGATGATGTTCTCGTATAGGAATAAGGCCATGATATTGCTATCATCCGACTTGAGAGCTTGGCTTCACACCACTTTGTCACATAATTCGTACAAACCAAGATATATATGTTCTGTTTCCTTTTGGTTGGTGGATCAATGGTGCCCACAAAGTTGATTCTCCACTTCTCGAATGGGTTGAGGGGAAGAATAGGTTGCAATGGCATGGCGTTGGTTTTGGTAGGCTTTCACATTCGTTGACAAGCATCACAACATTTGCAGTAGTCATAGGCATCCTTGTGGAGAGTCAGCCACCAATATCCTGCAAGTAAAGCCTTTCTGGTTGTTGCCTCTCCTGCAAAGTGTCTATGAGAGGGCTCGTCATGGCATGCCTTCAGCACTAGATATAGATCAGACTCCTTCAAGGGAGTAGTCTCCTCTTTTGATGATCCATTAGAACCAACTTCCTCTTTCAGTGGAGACTTAGCTTGCTCCTTGGGAAGCAGAAAGGGTATTAGAGCGGTTTCAGATTTTGTTTTTGAGGGTGAGTTACTTCTTGGCTCAAGAACTCATCTTCCAAGGATGCATCCAAGAATGTCACATAACAAGAACCCTCTGAGTTTTATTTGAGTTGCCAAACTGGTGGTTGTTGGCAAGGTGCATCATCATCATCTCCTTGTGAGAAGGGTAACTTTAGGTGACAAGAGCCACTGCTGAAGGAAGACTTATTCTTCTTAATCCATTTCTTATGGATACGTCACACATGATGTGACTCATTAGTCAATCCAAAAGGTACCAAAGTTATTCTATCTAATAGCATGGGGTTTTTTGTTTCTAGAGCTTCTGAAACTTCTTCGTCATCTGTGCCTTATGCAAGTAGGATAAATTCTTCTAGCTCACTATCATAGTCTTCTCCTTCTCTATCATCTTCATACTCTTTAGACTTTGTTTCTGCCTTTGTGGGAGTTGTGTAAGAGAAGAACAAACTCTCTCTTATGTCCTCTGCTTTTGTCTCTATATATGTCTCTACGTCGCTTTGCTACGGCCATGTAATAAGGAGAACAGTACATCCATGCTTCTATCTCACTGTTAGAGATGACTTCAAAAGTCAATTCAAGTTCAAGCAAGAGGTATTTTCCCATTGACAACGGCTTTGCTTCTTTGAGTAATTAGCTTATAATGCCCACTGTCAAGGATTCTACCTCTGTTTTCTTGGGAAAGATTTGTTTAACGGCCTCTTTAGCTCCTAATGTGCCATCTGTCACTTTGTTAGAAGATTCTATGACGACTTCAATGGAAGTGGATCCATTTCTTTTTTGTGATCTATACAACTTCAACACCACTTTGTTGGGTCCTTTGCCTAGGGTTAGGGTTCCTTTAAACCAATTCATCCATGCCCTTGCTTCAAAAAGTCATGGTCTTCCTAGCAGGCAGAAGGGGTATGAGGTCTCGTAGGAATTTGGTTTGACCACCAGATATTTTAGATAATAATCCCTTCGTGCAAGGGTTGTCTTCACATATGGGAGAATGCCCAAAGGCTTGATTCTAATTTGGTCTACCAGCCTGATAAGCCACCGAGTAGGCTACATACCTGGCAAGCCTAGATCCTTCATTGTCACATCCATCATTATGTTCATTGATGAACCTCCATCAATCAATGTGCCTACAATAAAGCATCCTTCAATCCACACACCAATCTCTGGGATACCAGGATCCAGGAAGGCGTTAGCCACATCCACCTCTTTCACAGGTCTTAGGGCTTTGTTAGGCTTAGTTGTTGTGGAGGGAGCAATCCTTAGGCCTCTTGTTCTTGTCAATATGCTTTTGAATTTCTTTCAATAGCTAGGAGACAACATTAGCAACTATCAAAATCTTAGGCTAGGTTTAAATGTGTCTAGGTCTTTGACCAAGTCATATTCTTTGTGATAGGATCTACGAGCTTTTCCAATCAGCTAGGGAATAGGGCCACGCCCACTTCTATCTTTTATTTTTCTTCCAGGAGGAGCAACCTCTGTATTTCTTCTACTTCTAGAGGTACTTTTTCATCCTCTATCTCCTAGACGTCTAGTCCTATCTCTATAACTATCTCTGTAGCTCTTTGTGCTACTAGAGAGCATGTACTACATTGTTTTGTGTTGCACTATTATGTTTCTCCCTGGGAAGGTTAAACTTTACCAATTTAGCAGAGGGAATGTTCTCTTTTGGAACTATTGGTTATCTTTTCTTAGAACGCGTTATTGCAGCAACCTCCAATTCCAAAGCAGATTCTTGGGTCTTCTGTTGAGTCTCGGGAGTAACTTTTACAGGAGCTGGACTTGGGCAGTCTTTTGTAGTGTGGCCTTCTCCTTTGCATCAACGGCATAAGGTTTTATAGTCCATGGATCTTCTAGGGTTTGGGCAGTTTGGTAATATGTGTCCTTTTTCTCCACATCTGTAATACTCCACCTCTTATCTTTGGCCACCACCAAACTCTCATCTTCTGTACCTTTGAGAGAAAAACCTCCTTAGGCCAAAATTAGGACCAAACTCCCTAGGCTTTGGTCTGATATCCTGAGTTGTCATTTTGGATTTCAACAAGTTAAATCTTGCTTCTTTGTCTTTCTTCCTTCTCTCATGTCTCTCCTTCTCAAAGAGCAAATATCTTTTGTATGGTTCTTCCTTAAACAATACGAACAGAAGGCTCCATGAATTGTTGGTTTTTGAGTACATTCAGTGGCTAAATGTCCCGCTTAATGACACTTTCCACACCATGTATTAGACCACATCACATCTCTTCCACCTCCTACTAGACTAGATATGTTGGCTGTATTTACCTTCAGCATTTGTAGCTATTCTATAATCACATCCATCAACTCCTTGATGCTTATGACTAAATTGGACAAGTAGTCCTTCAAATTTTCACCTCCTAGAGTACTTGTAGTAGGGTTTTGAAAAGCCTCTGTAAAGTAATCACTGCATAAAGTGGTGATGGACCTAAAAACGGGCCGGCACTGGCTCATGCACTAGCCAGGCCTCGTCACTACGCAGAAGACAACCCCTCGGCCTCGCGGCCAGGAGCGTCTATCAAAATCTCTGCCTTCCTAAACATTGCGTTTGTAATGCGTTGTAGTCCAACTGATCTTACCCAATATTATGGGTATCTCACTGCCTCTCAACGTAGGTCATGTCCTCATAAACCAATTGCAATGCATGTCCAGGAGCTGATCACTGATACTTTTAAATCTTTTTCCATGCTCCATGCATTTGGTAGATGCCTAGTGCTCAAACATTTAGCAAACAGTATTGTGCACAAGTGCAAAAACATTCTTTTAATGGTTTCCAACTGCCGTTCGTGCTTCGTTGCATGGGCCTAGCACCGAGGTGATCCTCGTGCTACTAAGCTCTTGATCTTAATTATCATCCGTCCTAAATGCTATGCATAGAAATCAGCAACTTTTCCATCATTTCACACGGCATTTAGACATATTTCAACTTCTCTACCCTTCCCCGTTTAAATATTGCATCGTTGGATAGGTTTATAGGGTATTTTGACATCATTTTATGTGAAAAAACCAAAAAAAGACACACTAGAACAAGAAGACGGGGTTGAACTGAGGCAAATCCTCATGCTTCAGTCCCCACAAACATTCACAAACATTGCTCTTATTTATCCTTATTTTTCGGAATCCAAAATGGATTTTTCCCCTATTTTTTAGGGTTTTTCCACCATTTTCTTATATTTTCCCTTATTTTTATGCATTATTTAATTACTGAAAATTCAAAACAGGTTATGGGCTGTGGCCCTTAGTTCCTTCTTGTAGAAAAATGAAAGTTTAGTTGATGTTCCTATTTACTTCCCCATTTTTATGCCAAAAACTCTCATTTTCCCTTGTTTTTTCATGTTTTACGTGTTTTAGCATATTATTTTGAACCACAAGATGTATATTTTTCTGATTTTTTGATTATGACCAGCAAGAAATCATAGAAAATAGCAACATGAACAGTTTTTATCCCACATGAACAACATTTCATCCATCAAAAGCCATAAAAGCTCAAATTTCCTTTGAAAATTTTAAATTACCGCTTATTTGCGTGTTTCGGGTTTCATGTCCATGGCTGCAAATTTGGAAATCAGCAGCACTTCATGTCCAGCACAATCACCAATCACCATTTCCAGCCCGTGGAGCAATCCGATCCATGCCGGACAAGCCTCCATCATTCTTTCTTCTTCCTTCTTCTTCCCACATGAACTTGCCTTTAGAAGAGAGAGAGGGAGGAGAGAGAAAGACTGAAATCAGAATTCTTCATAGAGACCACCATTTCTCGGGCGAGAGGCGGCGATAAAGTCCACAGACAGAGGGGAATGAAGCCCCATAATCCATTGGGGGGGTTGTTTGCAGCAGCCATGATGCCCTCTCTCCATCCATGGCGAAAAAAATGGCGCCCTCTGTTGATCACGTTTTTTCATCCCTCTTCATTCTCTCTCCACGTTTTTTGCTTCATAAGGTGCATAAAATTTTTTGGGGGGGGTCCAAACTCAAAAGGCATGCTCAAATTTGGCCTCCCAAGTGTCCACCTTTTCATATCTTGACCGTTTCCTTGGCCATTTCCCCGTCCGGACTCCGAATTGAGCTCTGAAAAATCCTGGGCGTCCGGCTTAGCATCCCCCATTGGCCAGTAGCTCGTGTCAACCTGCACGACTGTCTGAAAAATTATGAAAAATCAATAAGTGTCGCTCGGGCGCCTTTAAAGCACTTTGGCGCTTAAAATCGTCCTAGATCGAGCCGCCGCCTTTGACATTGAATATTTTTCCCTTCATATTCATAATTTTTAGCTATTTTTAAGTACTTCCCGTCTCCTAAATTCCGCTCTCATTGGCGACCACGGGATAGGGCGACTCAGCCCGTCGAATCCACGAACATATCTGCACATAAACAACCAAAGAAGCATCAAACTGATATAAAACAAATATATAATAAAACTCAGCACAATGCTCCCCCTACCCCTGGACAGAACCAAGGCATGACCTCCACAAGGAATAGGCCTAGCATCACCTAATAGAAGATCTGAAGTGAGTCACTAACCAGCTGCTCCAACACAGCTAAACTAAAAAACCTATCAAAGAGGTTGCCCTAAGTGGTAGTCTGCACTACTTACCAACTAAAGACAACACCACTAGGAGCTCCTACAAGGCGAGGACTCCTATAGCCTGATCAAGGAATATTTTCGTTCAGTACATGTCTTCTTTTAGGGTTTTTATTGGATGAACATACTTGGGCATGTAAAAAGGAGGGAGCTGAGTGTAGTGACCCAAGGAGAACAGGGCATCGGCCTCAGGACCTGTCTCGGCAACCAAGAACCTACCAAGCCCTCACAAGGCGACACTTAATCCTTTTCTAACGCTCACTTTTATTTTCACTCCAACCTTCATTGTTTTGGTATTATTTTTCCAGCAAGAAGCCACCCCTAGGAAGACAAGGTATCGGCCCCGGGTCTGATTCGTCCCCAGGAACCTACCAGGCCTTCGCAAGGCAATGATCAACTGCTTACACATTTTCATCCCTTTTCTTTTCTTGGGATAGGGGGTAGAACCCCTTTTTATACACCTTCATATCGATATTCATCTTTTAGGATGTACAGAGTTTCTTGGCATCATCATTATTATCTTCTGACAGGCTTCTCTAACTGCCTCACTACTAACAAGAACTCCTAGAACGGCTGCCTAGTAGGCTAGCAGAACAGGGCCACTAAGACTTCCTTCTAAAACCGGTCTTTTGACGCCTGACAATGTCTTTACAGGAGGCAATGACTACTTCGACCTCCCTCAAACATACTCAACCGAAACCTGGGACTTCATACCTTGGTTGCCAGTCCCCAACAAAAATGTATCCCCTCGACAAGTACAAATACAAATATAACAGGAAAGAAAGGTACTCGTAAAGGAGAAATATCACCTGGATTGGCCACAAGAAGCTTCCATCGCAGCAAAGGCTCCTCCAGGCTCAACCAAATTCCACGAAACACGAAACCTGTCCAGCACAACACTTAAAATAAAAACCCGATTAAACGCACCCGCACTAGGCAGGGAAATGGCCCTCTTGGCCTAATAAAATAAAACACTTCACTACAAAACTGAATCGGCCCTCTTGGCCTAATGAAATCAAACAATACTATGCATAACATCCTCCTGGAAACAACTATGATAGACATCAAAGCATACTATTCCCAGGGGAACAGGGCTTGTAGCCCTATACTAGGTGCATTAAATTATGACCCATCCCTCCTGCGTATATTGCAAGAGGTGTTCGCATCACATGTCGTCTAATCAGTCTATGGGTCCCAGATAATAAAGGCAGATGAGTCTCGCTTACCCTCTGCATCACCCAAATCAACCATCGTCTGCCAAAGAGGGCATGTTCAGAAAGCATACCCCACAAACGACCAGGTCCTGTCTCATCGTCAATAGATATATCGGGACAAGGGCCACAATTAAAGAAGAGGTCCTCTTCATACGCGAAATTAGCCAAAGAATCGGCAAATTGATTCCAATTCCTTGGAATCAGCTGAAAAGACACTCTATCGAATTCGTCTAGCAGAGCTATGGCAGTATGATGGTACATGCAAAGGATGGGGTTTCGTACCATGTACGTCCCATTGAGTTGATTTAAAACCAACTGAGAGTCCCCTTTCACCAACAACTGGCGGATACCACCCTTCTTCGCAATATTCAAACCCATAATCAGGGCTTTGTATTCTGCCATATTATTGGTAAAATTCACCCCGAGTAAAACAACTAACTTCATGACAATGCGTCGTCGGGGGTCTCGGATGACAACTCCTACACTTCCTTTTTTGCATGGACCCCTGGACGCCCCATCAAAGTACAAGGTGTACGTCCATAAAGGGTTTACACATCCCGCCATCCAGAACTCTACTCGTAATTATGGTAATCGAAATTCAGCATATTCAACGGGTGGAATGTAGGCTCCATCCCTTCATCATCATTGAATTCAATAGGGATGCTCGTCAAAATTTGTAGGCAATGATGGCAGAAGACCTTGATCTCCCAAATAAATATCCCGCCTTCTTGCTCAATCACCTTGTATCCTTTGCTCCACCAAATGAGCTTTCCCTGATGATACCTTTGTTCCAAATATGGGTGTTCTAAATAAGGGATCAGACGACCCATCAACCTCTATCACAATTTCCTTGCAGATGTTTGATCGATCTCGCCTAGACCTGCAAGGCAGTCATAGCATTAGTGTAGTCAGAAATAATAAGGTTTAATCTTATTAAGATTAACCTTATTTTTAAATTCTATCCCCTCAAGGTCAGCTAACAACACTGTAGATTTATTCTTTCCTATTCTAACGATCCTATAGGGCCCATCCCATTTGGGCTCTAGCTTGCCTGGAAATAATTCACGTCATGCGTCATAATACAGAACAAGCTGTCCTTTCTTAAAGGTGTATTTCTTGGCTTTGAGGTCATGTAGCTGCTTCATTCGACGCTTCGCCACTTCTTGGTGCAATAAGCTCTGCAACTTAAGCTCATCTAAATGTGCCAGTGTCGTCAAGCGCTCAAAAAGTGCGTCTTTATCGCTCAAAGAATGATTGATGGCAAACCGAATAGTTGGCAACTCAATCTCTAAAGGCAAGACACACTCCTCCCCATATACTAACTTGAACGGGATATGGCCAGTGGCTCGTTTGAAAGTCGTATTATAGGCCCACACTGCCACGTATAACTTTTTATCCCAATCCCGTTTCTTGTCCGACACAATTTTGGACAGGATGCCCACAAGCTGCTTGTTGGTACTTTCAACCTGACCATTGGCTTGCGGATTATATGGGGTTGTCTTGTTATGCTTGATTTGCCACAACTCTGTCAAACCTTTAATCACCTTATTCAGGAAATGGGTTCCGCGGTCCGACACTAATTCTTTCGGCGGACCAAACCGGCATATTATCTGCTCTAAAAGGAAACTAGCAGTTTCTTTAGCATCATCTTTCCTTGTTGCACGTGCTTCTGACCACTTTGTGAAGTAGTCAGTTGCTACAATGATGTACCTCTTTTGCGTAGTCGATGACGGAGTAATAGGACCCACAAAAGTCTATTCCCCACTTCGCAAATGGAAGTATCGTCATAATAGGGGTGAGTGGTCGTTTCCTATTCTCTCGACTATCATGCCGTTAGCAAATATCGCATCGCTTAACATACACAAACGCATCCTGGAAGATGGCAGGCCACCAATAACCTGCTCTTAAAGCCTTTTGTGCTGTAAGCCGTCCAGCAAAATGGCCACCGCAAGCAGAATCATGGCACTCTTCCAAAATGAATGGCACCTCGTCAGGCATCACACACCGGCGATAGATATCATCAACCCCTTGCCGATATAATGTACCTGTGATCAAGGCAAACTTTAACGCTTGCTGCTTAATTTTCCTTCTCTCAGCTTTAGATAATTCGGATCCCGCCTCTCCTGTTGATAAATAATGCGTTATTGCAGCATACCAGGAGGGAATAGATGCCGTATCTATTTTAAATAACAACTCCATGTCACTACCTTCAACCACAGATTCTTTCGGCTCCCCAAAGTCCATAAGACATTCCACAATGCCTTGCAACCTTGGTGGCTTACTCTTGATTTCATAATCGAATTCCTGCAAAGTGATTAACCACTTTGCTAGACGATCAGGCGACTGTAGCTTGTTCATCAATAATCGAAGCCCCTCCGCCTTCGTATAAAGCACGACTTTCTCATAGAGAATGTAATGCCTAAATTTCTTGGTCCCAAAGACCATCGCTAGACACAGCTTCTCCATGTAAGTATAGTTGATTTCGGATATCCCCAGCTTCCGGCTAGCAAAAGCAATCGGGTGGTACCACTTCTCTTCCCAAATTTGGGCTAAACAGCAGCTGATACTATACATGGTGGCTGCTGAGAATATATAAAACACCTCACCTCTTTTAGGTGCTTTTAAAACGGGTGCTCTTGCTATCTCTTGTTTCACATCCTCGAATGCTACCTTACAAGGGTCACCCCATTCAAACAAACAGCTAAAGGACAATAAATTTGTAAGCGGCAACGTTCTTTCTGCCAAGGCGTTTATGAATCTACGGTAATAACCAACCGAAGACAGAAAGCTATGAACTTCCCTCGGAGTGCGTGGTGGACCCATGGCAACTATAACTTTGACCTTCTCGGGGTCTGTCGCAATTCCTACCGAACTGACCACATGACCCAACAATAGCCCATAAGGTACCCCAAAAACACACTTCCGTGGGTTTAAGGCGGTGCAGAATTGTCTACAGCGCTCAAAGCATTTTCTTAGAATGATCAACTGCCTCTCTCTCACGGTGGCAGCCCCTAAGTCGTCAATAAACACCTTCAACTCTTCAGGGGATATGTCACCGAATGTCTTATCTGCTGTTCGTTGCCACGAACCAGGCGCATTGCATAAACCAAAGGCCATCACATGGTACGCAAAAGTACCAAATACAGTAATAAAAGTTGTTTTCAACTTATCCTCTTCTGCAATTGCCATTTGGTTATATCCTGCAAAGCAATCCATAAACGAATATATCTCCCTACCCGCTAATTGATCCAAAATCTGGTCAATAAATGGCAACGGGTAGTAGTCCTTAACTGTCTGCTTATTCAGCTCCCTAAAGTCTACACATAAACGGATTTGATTATTCTTCTTCTTTCTAATCACAACTGGCGAACACCATTCCGTGTGTTGCACAGGAAAAATCAAACCCGCTTTTCGAAGCTTCTGTAACTCTTCAAACAGGCCGTCCCTCAGCTCGAAAGGCATACGCCTTACTTTCTGCCGTTCAGGACGACTGCCCTCTTTCAACGGAATTGTATGAACAGCAAGGCTAGGAGGGATGCCTCTCAACTCATCATAACTCCAGGCAAAGATATCACGGAATTCCTGGATCAAGGCCACATAGTCCTCCCTTTCTGCTGTACTGAGCATAGAACCTAATTTGATTGGCCGCGAATCATCAGGCAAACCAAGGTCTAGCCCGATAACATCTGCATCTCTTATACGATCTTGGGCCTCTATCGGCTCATTCAAAGTGATCTGATAGATGTCCTCTGTGGTGGATCCCTCTTTGGACTCATCACTTGATAATGTCTCACTAGCAGATAAATCTTCTAATGTCTCTAATTCTGTAGAAGATAGAGGAGCTCTCTCACTCTGCGGGGACTCAGGATAAGCATCAACCACCACACGCTGGGCACCTCTGCCGAATATTAGCCGACCGGCGGGTATATCTACTTGGCAGTCCGCTTGCAAGATCCAAGGACGTCCGAGTAATACTTGGTAACTTGGACGGCCTGCAAAACGAATCACCCTAAAGTCCAACATGCATTCTACATTTGCAACAGTGACATGGACCTTAGTAATGCAGCCTTCCGGCTGTCTCAAACTATCATCTGCCATTCTGAGAATTGTGCAGGTATCTTTCTGGATCGCAAGACCCAACCTTTCCATCAGTTCAGAACTCATAATGTTGACCGATGATCCCGTGTCGACAATGGCATAATCTACTAATATCCCATCGACATAGGCTGCAACCCTTGGGCAATGCTTCTCAGCATGCTCAAACCAGTCATCACCTACTCGCGCAATACCCAAAGGTTCTACGATATACCCGGTACGTAGGATCTTTCTAAATTCCTTACGTACTCTTGGGGAAAGCTTAATAAGCTGTAAAAGATTCACATCCGGCTTGACTTCGCAAAGAGAGCTCGCCAAATCGAATTCATGATAGTTTGATAGAGCTCGCTTTTCACGCCAAACCATCCGCTCTTTAGGTCGCTGAACTGGCTTTATTGCCTCTTTCTTAACTTTCACCTTCTTCTTTGGTGGTTCCTTATCGGCTTTACTCTCTACGGGCTTCAAATGTCCCCTTTCCATGGAAGGGTCCAAAACTTGCGTTCCTTTGTCGCCTTGTTTAGGGTTTCCGTCGACAGGCTTATCCTTGTCGTCTTCTCTACCCTTTTGACCTCTTGTAAGTACAGCTCGCAGATTAGAGGTTTCAGCTTCGTTAACGCGTACAGCCTCAATCAAACTAACCCCACTACCACTTGGTAGCTCCTCCACTGTAGTCTTTGGTCGTTGAAGTATTTGTTTAGGCCCATCTTCTCGCTGGGAATTATTTCCTTGCATGCGATGATTAACAGGCCCTGGTTGCCGACTTCCTCGCTGGAGGGAACTGATCTTACTCCAGCAAGTAGCTGCTAAATGGCCAGATTTTTCACAAATGTCGCACTTAACATTTGGGCAATTTCTTGGATAGTGCTGCCCATCACACCATTTGCAACTAAACCTCGAAGGTGCACCCTCCTCTGGGTATCTACTTCCTATCAAATTTTGTTGTTTTTTAAGGAAGTTGACATCAACGGCTATTTGCCGATACTGCTCCGTAATCATGTCGGTATAATGCTTCATCATGTCCTTAACCTCGCCAAGAACATTGGAAGCACTCGACTCATAGCCTTGGTCATTACCATGTCGTTCCATCGGCCTAACAATTCGATTAGGCACTGGTTGTTGAGCCACAGGCATGCTGTTAGAATTGACCACCTGGCCTCCACCACTTGGAGCCATTTGACTGCCCGTAGGCATCGATATGCTAGGGGGAGCTGGTAATAAAGGGACATTCTGCATCATGTTTCCTCTCCCATTAGGGTTAGCCATCGCTATCCCTTGGCCACTACTGCCATTGGCCATTGCCATATTGTTTCCCAATACTAAACCCATATTCGAATTGCCTCGAGAAGCATAGGCTGCTTGTAGTCGGGATTCCACCTCTTGTGCTCGTGTAATGGCAGTATCTATATCCCCCAAGGGGACACTACTCAACTGCAATTGGATATTAAAGTCCAAACCATGTAGGAAATATTGCAATTGGGCAGCTGCGGGGATAGGAATAGAGGTGTCCAACTTACGGAAAACCTCTTTTATCTTCTTCGCATAAGCACGAATATCTTCGTGTGGTTCTTGGCGGGTCACGTTGAGTACACACAACCAATATTGCCCACCCCTTTCAGGGGCAAACTCCCTTCGAAAAGCTCCATAAAATGCATCAATGTTCAATATGGTTCCGGCTTCTAAACCATGATACCATATAGCGGCTCTTCCTTTGAGAGTCATGTTGAAGAACATCATTAAATGTCCTTCTTCTTGGATGCGACAATTAAACATTAGCTTTTGAAACTCCCTAATGTGGAGTTTCGCATCTTCCTCAACTAGCCCATTAAAAATGGGTAGCGGGTAACCTAGAGCCGGCAAATCCGTCGTTCCTGCTGGAATTGCAATAGGCTGTGCCATGACGCGGATTGGATTTGCACTAGGAATAAGGAACGGTGGGGTTACACCTCCCGTACTTGACGTGGACTGGCTTATCGAAGGAAGGGGAGCACTAGAGCTTCCACCTTCTCCTAACTTACTGCTTGTGGTACTAAGACCACTAGATCCACTCCCTTGTAAGGGTTCAGCACCGCTACGCTTAGGGGAATATCTCCTAAAAATTTCAGCACGTCGCCTAGCTCTTTCGTCTCTTTCTTGCTTTCGGATTTCTGCTAGACAATGCTTATCAATAAATAACGGATCAATCTCAGTATCCTTTGGCATAAACTGCTAGTTGGTCCCTAAACAACCAGGATTCGAGAACCGCCACTTTTAAGCGGCTCCCGGCAGACGCACCACTGATGGACCTAAAAACGGGCCGGCACTGGCTCATGCACTAGCCAGGCCTCGTCACTATGCACAAGACAACCCCTCGGCCTCGCGGCCAGGAGCATCTATCAAAATCTCTGCCTTCCTAAACATTGCGTTTGTAATGCGTTGTAGTCCAACTGATCTTACCCAATATTACTCCTCAGAGGGAGTCCCTTTCACATAGCCAAAAGGCTCGAAACACATACACATGGGGTTCCTCCTATAGCTAAATGCCGTCAACCCTCTGCGACTCTCCTACACCTTGGGGATTGGCCCCTCAGTGCGTCGCTCAACATATAGACATTTCGCACACAAGTTGCTCAAGGTACCAAATAAGCGTGTCCAGGAATGTACCATTGTCCTTACTTGATTTCCCCTTTAGGATCCCATGACTAGCCTACAGCATGGGTATCTCACTGCCTCTCAACGTAGGTCATGTCCTCATAAACCAATTGCAATGCATGTCCAGGAGCTGATCACTGATACTTTTAAATCTTTTTCCATGCTCCATGCATTTGGTAGATGCCTAGTGCTCAAACATTTAGCAAACAGTATTGTGCACAAGTGCAAAAACATTCTTTTAATGGTTTCCAACTGCCGTTCGTGCTTCGTTGCATGGGCCTAGCACCGAGGTGATCCTCGTGCTACTAAGCTCTTGATCTTAATTATCATCCGTCCTAAATGCTATGCATAGAAATCAGCAACTTTTCCATCATTTCACACGGCATTTAGACATATTTCAACTTCTCTACCCTTCCCCGTTTAAATATTGCATCGTTGGATAGGTTTATAGGGTATTTTGACATCATTTTATGTGCAAAAACCAGAAAAAGACACACTAGAACAAGAAGGCGGGGTTGAACTGAGGCAAATCCTCATGCTTCAGTCCCCACAAACATTCACAAACATTGCTCTTATTTATCCTTATTTTTCGGAATCCAAAATGGATTTTTCCCCTATTTTTTAGGGTTTTTCCACCATTTTCTTGTATTTTCCCTTATTTTTATGCATTATTTAATTACTGAAAATTCAAAACAGGTTATGGGCTGTGGCCCTTAGTTCCTTCTTGTAGAAAAATGAAAGTTTAGTTGATGTTCCTATTTACTTTCCCATTTTTATGCCAAAAACCCTCATTTTCCCTTGTTTTTTCATGTTTTACGTATTTTAGCATATTATTTTGAACCACAAGATGCATATTTTTCTGATTTTTTGATTATGACCAGCAAGAACTCATAGAAAATAGCAACATGAACAGTTTTTATCCCACATGAACAACATTTCATCCATCAAAAGCCATAAAAGCTCAAATTTCCTTTGAAAATTTTAAATTACCGCTTATTTGCGTGTTTCGGGTTTCATGTCCATGGCTGCAAATTTGGAAATCAGCAGCACTTCATGTCCAGCACAATCACCAATCACCATTTCCAGCCCGTGGAGCAATCCGATCCATGCCGGACAAGCCTCCATCATTCTTTCTTCTTCCTTCTTCTTCCCACATGAACTTGCCTTTAGAAGAGAGAGAGGGAGGAGAGAGAAAGACTGAAATCAGAATTCTTCATAGAGACCACCATTTCTCGGGCGAGAGGCGACGATAGAGTCCACAGACAGAGGGGAATGAAGCCCCATAATCCATTGGGGGGGTTGTTTGCAGCAGCCATGATGCCCTCTCTCCATCCATGGCGAAAAAAATGGCGCCCTCTGTTGATCACGTTTTTTCATCCCTCTTCATTCTCTCTCCACGTTTTTTGCTTCATAAGGTGCATAAAATTTTTTGGGGGGGTCCAAACTCAAAAGGCATGCTCAAATTTGGCCTCCCAAGTGTCCACCTTTTCATATCTTGACCGTTTCCTTGGCCATTTCCCCGTCCGGACTCCGAATTGAGCTCTGAAAAATCCTGGGCATCCGGCTTAGCATCCCGCATTGGCCAGTAGCTCGTGTCAACCCGCACGACCGTCTGAAAAATTATGAAAAATCAACAAGTGTCGCTCGGGCGCCTTTAAAGCACTTTGGCGCTTAAAATCGTCCTAGATCGAGCCGCCGCCTTTGACATTGAATATTTTTCCCTTGATATTCATAATTTTTAGCTATTTTTAAGCACTTCTCGTCTCCTAAATTCCGCTCTCAAGTGGTTGGGTTGATCCAGAGGATCCTTTGTTGTTTTGGTTTTCATTCAAAGCTCATGTTGAAACCGGGGGTTGTTGATTCCAATTGGTAGGGTTCCACTATTGTCTAAATTCAAAGATATCGAAAAGAATGAAGTAGAAAAAATGTTGGCAAGAGAGTCCTCCAGAGATTGAAGCCCCCCTGATTTTGTTTTGTAAAGTATAGACCAACTGGGTGGAGCTAACTCCCTAATGAATGACACAATCAAGAGGTAAGCACTAGAACAAGTTCGGAGGTAACTACCCCTATCCTTAGATGCAAACAGTGTCGTAGTATAGTAGTGCATTGAATCCACAATGGCCGCAGATGGCAGTGCCTCAAATGATGGTTCAACCTCAACAACAATGGCCTCAAACAGTTCCCCCTATGGCGACTCAACGTGCTACAGAGGGGAAGGTATTTGGTTTTGAAAGTATCAAAACTCGTTCTTCTAAAGATCGTCATAGTAATGCCAACTTCTGATGGTTTCAACAGTGTATGTTATGAAAAATACTCTATCTACCAACTTCTATTGGATTCCTAATTGGACAAATAGGAGATTGTCAGTGCACCATGCATCAAACGTATCCTGTTGTTCATTCACGAACAAATTCCAACTCTTTTCTTTCTTGTTCTCATAAATTTCCATTGACCACGACTCCTAAAGCTTCTTCACAATCTCCCACTTGATGAGGTCTGAAAACTTCTCAATGAATGTAAATCTTCCATAGATGGTCATTCTCTCGGTTTTTGCACTTCAGTTTGTTCCCAAACAATTTACCACCAAAATGCATGCATGTATTGCTTCAACAGGAAGAGGAAATAGTCCACCACATATAGCCTGCAGCATCATGATGGTAATATGTTTCTTCCATTGTGGGATAAACTTCTTGTAGAAAGTGGCTTTGGCAATGAAAATCTCCAATTCTTCAGTGGTTGAAGGAACTTTGCAAGCATCCATTGAATTTTTCTCCTCTCAACAATGCCATTTCCTTTATTTTCAACCCCTGGCAACATTCCTCGACTGCACACCAAAAACATGGAGCCCCAAGAGGAACACCGAGAAAACGAGGAATCTACTGCAAGAAAATCTATCTTGTATCATCGACAAGCATCTTTCTCATATTTGATATGACCATAACAAGGAAAAGAACACCCAAAACAAGAAATCTTCATGCAGCTTCATAGAAATAACTCTCCCACGGCTTTTACTTGAATAAAATCAATTATGCACTTCATAGAATTCATCAAGATACCACAAAGACACAAGAGAATACACCACTTTGTTCTATTCACACACAATGCAATGTACACAAATTATAGATAAGATACAACATAAAGGAAAGTGGCCTACTAAGTCAAACTATGTATACCTGACTACACTAGTCAGCTGGCGCTATATCTATGCCAGCTATAGATAGGTGTAACAAAATAAATATAATAAGTGATAAGCCAGTGGCCATGTGAGGATCATAATGACCACCAATGTGCTAAGTGTAGACATGCGGACCTATCTAGCTAGGCAATCCATCATCAATGTCCGCACGTGTTGAGTTTAACATCTCAACATAAGGTTTGGGCCTAACCCATTAACCAAAAATCAGATGTTTGCCTATGTTTTGGCACTTTCTTGCCATAGTTGAGGACTAGTCTGGGCATAGGTTGAAATGCCTATGATCTAATAATGGGGGTAAATATGTATCTAAGGCTTTTGAGTAACTATATGATGAGAGGGGTATTAAGTGATAGTTGACTACTCCATACACACCACTCTAGAATAGTATTATAGAGTGCATGGACACAACCATTCATGAAAAATTCTATAATATGCTTAGTCATGAAAGCTTACCGTATCACTTTTAGGTAGAGGTAGTTACCACTACAATGCGAGTGTATGCGAGAAGCGAGCTTTTGGAGTGAACTTTTTTTTGCAACCTCAAGTTTTATTCCACATAGTCATCTTTTTCTTTTGGGCATATATCAAATACCAATGCTGCTCCTCCATTGCCACCACCACCTCCACTACCACCCCTACCACCACCACCACTAGCACCACCACAACATCTTACTCTCCCCCTCCTCATTAAACCTACAACCAATTCTCTTCTCATATGTTGGGGACCAACCACCGACATCTCACTCCCCTCATTAACATTACTAACACTAGCACCGCCACTACACCACCACATCTTACTCTCCTCCTCATCATCAGAACCACAATAGATTCAACTCTCTCTCTCTCTCTCTCTCTCTCTCTCTCTCTCTCTCTCTCTCTCTCTCTCATCTTGGAGACCCACAACATGCATCTCCCTCTCTTCACATCCCTCTCAATAGCACCCTCTCTCTCTATCTCTATCTATCTTTCTCTTTTTTACCCCCATCTCTCTCTCTCTCTCTCTATCTCTATCTCTCTTTCTCTTTTTTACCCCCAACTCTCTCTCTCTCTCTCTCTCTCTCTCTCTCTCTCTCTCTCTCTCTTGGAGACCCACAACATGCATCTCCCTCTCTTCACATCCCCCTCAATAACACCCTCTCTCTCTATCTCTATCTATCTTTCTCTTTTTTACCCCCAACTCTCTCTCTCTCTATCTCTATCTCTCTTTCTCTTTTTTACCCCCATCTCTCTCTCTCTCTCTCTCTCTCTCTCTCTCTCTCTCTCTCTCTCTCTCTCTCTATTAGTAATTCTCTCTCCTTAATTGCTCTACATCACTACACTAATCTTATGTGTTTATTTTTTAAAATATTATCCTAATGTTATAGTTGAATTACATATACACAAGCAATATCACACTGTACACATTCACATCCCCCTCTCTTAATTATTTGCATATATGTTATTATTACATCATGATGTATTAGTATTTCAATTGTGCACACATGAGCAAAACAAGATACCTCTCTCTCTCTCTCTCAATGTATTAGTCATTTTCTCTCCTTAATTTATTTACAATTACTAGATTAAGCTTATGTACTTATATTTGATCATATTATCACAATGTTAATGGTTCAATTATGTATATATATGAGATATCACACTGCATATCCATTAACATCCCCCCTCTCTCCCTCCTTTGCACATATTTTATAATTACACCTTAATGTATTAGTACTTTAATTATACACACACGAGCAAACTACAGACACATCCACCTATCCTCATTTGATAAGGCTTACATATGGATTGAAGTTATGCAGTTGTTTACAATAGACCCTTGCACACAATTGCTTCACAATCTCCGTAAAATATAGCTCCATATTGCTTTATTACTTATAGTTTTTATTACTTTCAAGAATTTTTCATTTTAAATTCCAAACTTCAACAATCCAATATTTTAATATACTGATATATTTCACATTGTATTGCATAAACTTACTACAAAAACTACAAAAAATATACTAAATCCACAAATGCATTTGCAAGTTAGTGAACTACTATATATGCAAAGAAAATAAAAATATTTGTTACAAACATTAAATATCAATCCAGTTGTCCATTGCTAGAGGGTGAAATGGATGTTCTCTAACAAACTCCTAGACTCCCCCATAAAAACTTACTAGCTCAATCAAGCATGGAAACATATATTCCAAGAGCATAGTATTGAAGGGATTTTTCTCAATCAAATAGGAAAGTATGTGTTTGAAGAGGATGGTATCCATGGGATTTTCTGGAAATGTAAATGGATATATAAACGAGTTAGGTGGGTTACCTTGCATCTTCTTTATGCTATCATCCACAAATAGTATCATTGTAGGGTTGAAATGTGGCCAATCAATATCATCAAAACATTTTAGAAATTCTGGCTTCACCCTGAATCCTTACCAAAGAATGAGTTATGAGAACAAATGCACTCGAGGTCTCACTTTCCTATGATCAGCCATATTCTCTTTAGAAGAAGATATAAAAGTGTGACATATTCTAAAGAATACATGTAGAACTACTTACCAAAATCTAGATCCTTATGTCTCTTGCACATTTTTTTCTTCAAGTATTTTTTATATAACTCATTCTTTTTAGAGGGGAATTCACATTTAGGTAGTGTAGGAAGATAGAACATCTCTAGTACATCTCCTCATTCCATTGTTGTTCAATCTACTTATCTTTATATATGAGCTACTCCTCCTTCAAGTGCACCTAATATGTACATTTTCCAAGCAAATTTTGGAACATACCCTTCTCTAATTGCCCACACATGAACTTACCATTCATAGTTCTATTACATATAGAGAACACATCAACAAGATACCATTGCAAATATACTTTTATAGAAGGATACCAAGTTATGCCTATAGAGAAGTCTCCATGCTACTAACTTGCATGACTTTTTGAGACTCAATATCATCATTTGGTTTGAAATTCTCTTTAACTCCTATGTGAACTAAAAGAAAAAATCTTTGTCCACTTGAATGTTGTAGTGGTTTCCTCATTGAGACACACACACACGCACGCACGCACACACACACACAGAGATTATATGATTTAATAATCATCTCTCTAAGGGGACATGAATTTTTTTTGTTGAACAATGGTTGCCAAAAATCCCTTCTTAACAATAGAGAGAGATAGAGCTTTGAATTACAACTTCCCTCCATTATCTCTCTAAGGGGAATTTTTTGTCACTAGATAAGGATTGTTGGCAATCCCTTCTTAGCAAAAAAATATTACAAGTTGCCTCCATCTCTCAAAGAGGACTTATGATTTTTCTTTTTTCATTGGGAAGGGGTTACTGACAACTCCATGTTTTATGAAAAAAATTTAGAGAGGACTTGTAAAAAAAAAATTCATTGAGAAGGGATTGCTGGCAACCCCCTGGTCAGTGAAAAAAAAAAAATCACAAGTTCCCTCAAAGAAATGATGAAGGAGACTTGTGAAAAAAAAACATTTCGAAAAGGGGTTGCAAGCAACCCTCTTCTCAACAAGCTACTAGCAACCCCCTTCTCAACAAAAGTAAAAGTCAAAACAAATCACAAGATCTCTCTCTCTCTCTCTCTCTCTCTCTCTCTCTCTCTCTCTCTCTCTCTCTCTCTCTCTCTCTCTCATTAATCTCTCTTTCTCCTCTCATTTGTCTCTATCTCTCTCTCCCCCTCTCTTTATATTTTTATTTGCTAATTAACTAAAAATAATTATTAATTAAGTTATTAACTAGGCAATAAATTAAGTAGTGTATGTGTGTGCCTCTCTCTCTATGCGTGTGTGTGTGTGTGTGTGTGTGTGTGTGTGTGTGTGTGTGTGTGTGTGTGTGTGTGTGTGGCCCTTATCTTCATTTCTCACTATCTCTTGCAACTCTGTGTGTGTGTGTGTGTGTGTGTGTGTGTGTGTGTGTGTTGATAAAGATCCAAAGCTATTAATGTATAGGAAAGACCTAGATATAGTAAATATAGTATTCTAAGAGAAAGTTTTAAAAAAATTAAAAATGCACAAACACACATACTTACAGAATATGTGTATATGTGTGTGTGTGTTTTGATAAAGCTCCAAAGCTATTAATATAGATGAAGTTCAAAGGTAGAATTGTGGTATTATAGGAGAGAATTGCTAGAATCTTTTAAAGCCATATGGAGAGAGAGAGAGAGAGAGAGAGAGAGAGAGAGAGAGAGAGAGAGAGAGAGAGAGAGAGAGAGAATGTGTGTGTGTGTGTGTGTGTGTGTGTGTGTGTGTGTGTGTGTGTGTGTGTGTGTGTGTGTGTGTGTGTGTTTTTTGATAAAAATTCAAACCTATTAATGTGTAAGAAAGACCCAAAAGATAGTATTCTAGTATTGAGAGAGAGAGAGAGAGAGATTAATATATATATCTCTCTCATTAATATATATGTGTGTGTGTGTGTGCACATATACACACATATGGTTAGTTCAAAGAAGTATAACTATATTTTATAGCCTATGAATATTAATATACACACATAAATATATATACATATGTATGTGTGCATGTATTTATGTATGTATATTGAAAGTTCTAATACACACATACACACATTAGATCAGTTCAAAGAAGTATAAGTATATTTTATAGCCTATGAATATTAATATTACAACAATATGGTATCAAGTAAGCAAAGACGTTCACAATGAAAGATCAAGATGATTCTCTCTCTCTCTCTCTCTCTCTCTCTCTCTCTCTCTCTCTCTCTCTCTCTCTCTCTCTCTCTCTCTCTCTCTCTCTCTCTCTCTCTCTCTCTCTCTCTCATATTAAGTATATTGATTGAGCTTCGAATTTATACTTATTTTCACCAATCAATATCCCTTCTTTGCCACCACAAATGTGGAAGCTTTAATAATGAGTTTTTATTTTTAAACAATGTTTAATGAGGTTGCTAAAGCCATGTATAAAGAAAAATGTTTAGTAAGTATTTGGAATGGATGCAAATGTAGACATGTTATACACCAACCCATGCTTACCGAATAGAACTTACATCTCATATTTGGAAAGAGAAGAACCTTCCCAACATCACCCATAGTGTGACCAACAAAGCAAAGACTTTGCTAATTCTTAGAGAAAATGCATTTTATTTTGTTGAGAAAATAGAGACATACCTCGCTTGGTTGGTTATGATCAAATTTATGATAATCTTTTACTATCATTGTCTATTAGTTTGTGGAACAATAGTACACTTGCTAGAGGTTGATGTAATACAAATCTAGATCCAAATTATTTGCAAAAATTATTTTTTATTGTAAATCTCAAAGAGAGAGAGAAAGAGAGAGAGAGAGAACTATTTACAAGTAAAAAGTAAACTATTTGTTGCGATACATATCATAATCCAAGTACTTGCACAAATACTTTTGTATTTCAAATATGAGAGAGACAAAGAAAGAGAGAGAGAGAGAGAGAGAGAGAGAGAGAGAGAGAGTTATATATCAATAAAGGGAGAACTATTCGTTGCAACACATATCACAATCCATTGTAATACAAGTTCTATCAATTTAGAGTGCTTGTACAAATATTTTCATATTACAAATGTGTGTGTGTGTTCACGCGCACGCAAGAACTATTTGTTGAAACACCTTTCATAATACACTATAATACAGATTCTATCAATTGAGAGTGCTATCACAAATTATTTTTGGGTTGCAAAAAAGAGAGAGTGTGTGTGTGTGTGTGCATGAGTGAGTGAGTGAGTGAGTGAGTGAGAGGTGGTGGTGATGGTGAGATACATAGCATAATTTGAGAGAGAGAGAGAGAGAGAGAGAGAGAGAGAGAGAGAGAGAGACTAAGATTGTGTGTTGTGTGAGAGAAGAGAAAGAGAGAGAGACAGAGAGAATGAGTTACATGTAGAGAGAGAGAGGGTGGTGGTGCAGGCAATGATGGCAGTATAGTTAGCGATGGTAGTGACGGCAGTAATGGTGGTGGAAGTAAAAGTTGAGGTGCGTACATCTAAGGCTAGAATAAGTGAACTATGTGGAATAAGAATAGAGGGGTTGCCAAAAAAACTCACTTCTTGCCCTTCCCCCTACAATGCATCTCATTAATAAATACCCATACATTGTTCTTGGTGGGAGAGTTGCAAAGGAGGTATGGTCTAGTAAACCTCCATCATATGCACACTTGCGAGCCTTTGGATGAGATGTTTTCCCCAAAGATAAGCTCAATAAGTTAGATCCAAAGTCTGTCAAATGCATCTTGTTGGATATGGAGATATAGGTGAGATGGGCTATCGTCTCTAGAATCTACAAGCTCCAAAGGTTATCCACCGCCATGATGTTACCTTCCGTTAGGACTCAAGTAGGTGATTGAGGTACATAGGGTGATCTTTCATGAGGAGCCTTTGTTACAATACAACTAGCCCCAAAGAAATAGCCTATTATAGTTCTTGATGATATAGTGGCCTAGGATCCACCTATTGTGCAAGATCATGATATTAGATAGAGAGGGCATACCGTGCAATCCCCACATCCTCTATTTTGAGATGCTCTATTAGAGCTTCACATCCTCCCAATCGTTATGAGAACGCTATGGATTATATCATGATGATAGACTCTTCTTGGCCACTTATCTATGACGAGGCTATACACAAGGTGATTCTCATTCTTGGAAGAGGTTTATGTAGTTTGAGTTTGATTTGCTACAAAAGAACCATACATGGAACTTAGTTTCCTTGCATGATGGAAAGCATGCATTATCATACAAATGGGTATACAATCTGAAGAGTATCCCTAGTCATCCTAAGCTAGCATATGATGCTAGATTGGTTGCCAAGGGCTTCAAGTAGGAGAAGGGAGTTGAATTTGATGAGATCTTCTTTCATATGGTCAAGATGACTACCCTATGCTTGGCCTTAGTCTTGGTTGCTCAATTGGATTTGGATCTTTATCAGATAAATGTTAAGACTACTTTCTTACATGGGGACCTGCATGAAGACATTTATATGCAATAGCCTAAGGGCTTTGTGTGAAAAGAGGCAGAGAACACCTAATGTGCAAATTGAAGAAGAGTATAGTCTTAAGCAGGCACCTAGGAAGTAATCCTATAAATTTGATGCTTTCATGCATTCGTAGGGGTATTCCCACAATGATATGGATCTGTGTTTATACACAAAGAAGGCCCATGATGGTAGCCTTATCATCTTGGTGCTTTATGTTGATGATATCCTTATAGCTGGGAGTGCTCATGCTGACCTAGATGCTTTAAAGACTCAACTCAAGAAGAGCTTTGAAATGAAGGACATGGGACAAGTTTTACATAACTTGATATGCGCATTACACATATTTACTCTCTAAGAGACTTATCTACTTGTCCCAAAATGAGTACATACGCAGAGTACTTGAGCAATTCCATGTGTAGGACGTTAATTCCATTGCCTATCCTTTACCTTCTCATGTGAAGGTTAGTCAGGCTGATTGTCCATAGTCAAATTATGAGAGGGTCAAGATGGCCAAGGTTTCGTATGCATCTGTAGTGGGAAGTTTTATGTATGCCATGATAGCCACTCATCCTGACATAGCATTTGCAATGGAAATTGTGGCATGTCATATGGCTATACCTAGCATGCAACATTGGGATGTGGTGAAGGGTATCATGCAATACCTTAAATGCATAATAAATATATGCATTTACTATGGTAGCTAGGATACAGGAGTCATGGGTTATACTAACTCACATTATGTAAGATGTGCAAACAATAGGAAGTCCACCTCTAGATATATCTTTATCTATGTTGGAGGCGCTATCTTAGATGTCCAAGGTATAGAAATGCACAGCCTTATCTACTATAAATCTAAGTACATTGCAACCACTGAGGCTTGCAAGGAAGCCCTATGATTAAGCCATCTCGTGTAAATCTTAGTATAACTCCTACACTACATTCGGATTTGATGAGTGTCATTTAGTTGACCCATAATCCAATATTTCATTCAGAGACAAAGCACATTGAGGTGTGCTATCACTTCATTAGAGTGGTAGTAGAGGACAAGTCCATTGAGCTTGTCAAGATCCCTATGGATACGAATCTCTATATCTACCCACTAAAAGTATCCCAGTGGAGCAACATGCCTTCCTTAGGAAGATGACAAGCATAGAAGGAGATGACATCTTCCCTCATCCTATTGTACTCCTTGTACATATTGTACATTTCTCTATTTCTCTTTTACTTGTCACTGAGGTATGTTGGCCTTTAAGTGGGAGGTTGTTGGGGGTTAATTCCTCTCTCTCTCTCTCTCTCTCTCTCTCTCTCTCTCTCTCTCTCTCTCTCTTTTTAAAAACTTCTCGAAGGGTCAATGCTGAAATACCTTAAGTAAATGTTGGAGAAGACTCTATCGCTATGCATTATCAACTTTGCAAGGACCTCAAATGCAAGAGATTGGAACTTTGGCAAGTCTACTTTTTGTTTTTTTTTAAATGTCATTGAAATGCATATTGCTCAAGTTACTCAAAAGAATTTTACTATGCTTTACAAAGTGCATACGCTAAACAGTCTATCTAAAAATCAGGAAAAAAAATTAATCTCTATTCTTCTTTAACATGAGAGCGGGGGTGCATGCCACGTGGCTTGCGCCTGTCCCCTCTCATGCTCCACGGGTCGGATGCCACACAGTGCCCACCCTTGCACCCTAACCCACCCACCCACTGGCACCCCACAAATGTGCCACGTCCTCTAACTCACCCACAGCTCGTGCTACCCTGACTTGCTTGTTTGGGTGCCATGACCCCAACTCCCTTGCCTATCCATTCCACATCCACCTGCCCGCATTAAAAATCTATGAGCTGCAGATATCATATAACATTATAATTATTATTAACCATTATATATATGCATATTAAAACCATATATATAATGTTATATATATTTATATTATTAAAACATATTACATAACATAATACATATCAATTAAATTATATAATAATTAAATCAAATTAAAATTATTCTTGGGTGTACCTATAAGAAGTCATATATATAACACACATTCAAAGGGTATTAAGAAATACCATTTCTTTAAATGTTATAAGGCTATAAAATGATCCCTTTTACTTTACTAAACTTACAATTTTTTTTCAAGTTGTAATTATAAAATCCCTTTTGTAAATACAATCCTATAAATTTCACTAAATAAAATACCCTTTCTTTTAAACTCACGTGATATCTTACATGTTCTATAAGGTATACCTCTAAGAAATTATTACGTTATATAATATGGATATATATATTATTTATTATAGCAATTATATTTTATTATGTTTATATTATAATATACCTTTTAATTATATTTTATGTGTTGTGTGTGTATGTGCGTGTGTGTTACATATAATGTGTTAGTATATATTCATTACATTATATGTTAGAATACTTATGGTCATATTATTATTATTATTATTATTATTATTATTATTATTATTATATGCTTAAGCTATATTATATACTTATGTGAAATTATGATTATATTTGAATATGTATATTATACGTGACATATATATTTATAGTTACACACGTATACACATACACATATAAACATGTATGTATATATGTATACCAAGGAGTCCTTTTGGACCTCTCTCTCTCTCTCTCTCTCTCTCTCTCTCTCTCTCTCTCTCTCAAAATACAAATACCATTGTGTAAACCATGTTGCCACTTCAATCATGCATGTTAGGACACAAACTACCCTAACAATTACTAACGCCTCCGTGCAGCAACAGGAAAACATCAACTTAAATCGTTGGCAAAATCTAGGTGCAAAGCTAGAAGATTTCGAGCATTAGGACACAAATTGCCCTAACTATTAGTAAACACTAATTCTTCAAAGTTCGAAATGAAGAAAGGAATAACTACTATTTACGTCTAATGATTTTATTAAGGATGTGAGTCATATTATGTATCATATTTCTAATGGCATTTTGAGAATATTAATGCAAAGCACCGATAAAACACCAAGTGCAAAGCATATAGGGAGAATCTATACTATTAGTTAAGGAGAGGTGGGGGGCAGGTGCCACATGGCAGCCCCCCACCTCCCCCACAAGAAAAAAAAGAGAACGCGGGGCAGGTGCCACGCGTCCAGCACCCGGGGGCCCGCGCAAAAATCGCACCTGCCTCAGGCGAGTCTAGACGCATAGCCTAGTCTTTATATTACTCAGAACATTTTCACAAAGAAGTACAACTCACCAAGAAGTACAGATGCTCAACAGTCTATCTGAAAATCAGAAATTACACTATCTCAGACAGTGGACAGGTTCACAGGCGCGTTGAAATGCAGTGTGCGTCCAGCAGCATCCCGCACTCAACGAGCATTGTGACAAGGTAGTTGCTCAGGGCGGGATGATTCTCTAGGCCCTGCTACTGCTGCAAGTACGAATGCAATTGTGAGGTCTGCTGAGCAAGATCCTTCCCGTGTCTACAATGCCGTATGACAGTAATCGGGCCCCAGAGCGTGGCTGCAGGTAAGCGAGCCTCCATGCCCCCTTGCAAGAGAGCAGAGAAAGGCCAATGGATGCATCTCAATGACACAAACAAAAACCAGACTTGCCAAGGCAAGCCTTGGACTCAAATTCTTGCAACGTTGTGTCAAAACATGAACGCTACCGCTTTTGGACATTGGCATATTACTTACTGGAAAGTTGTTTCTGGTTCTTTGAGGGTAAAATCAATGGTGATTGTTTTTCCACACAGCTTGTTCTCTCTTGAAAGTGAATTTTGGTTGTTTTGAAATGGACATTCAGGCGAACACGACTTGTCAATCCCATGTGTCTTCAAAGTATCCATTGGAGCAAGATGTCTGATTTGCATCTTGCTTTGCAATAATCAAGAAGAGCTTATTTTTAGGATAAAAGAGGCATGCATTTGATACATGGTCTCTGGGATGATCATGGATATGTTTGATACATGGTCTCTGGGATGATCATGGATATGTTGCCCCTGGTCATTATCATCTGGGCATGCACACGCCTGTTTGGAAGAAAATCATAGATTTCATTCCTTTACCTGTTCCTCCTCTTGATTCTCAGTCCAGGCTAGTTAATTGGAGCTTGCAACATTGTTTACCTAATGTTTGTCCTTTACCTTTGTTTTGGCCATGCTCAAATAATTTTATAGGCATAATTCTTCAAAGGATCATCCTAATCACATCTGGCACATGACTCAGTCTTCAATATGGTGGAGGAAAACCTAACGTTGCATCTGGAAATGTAAGTTGCTGCTTGAAATTGAGACTTCTCTTCTGGAGATGTCTAGTGGGTGTATTACCTTTTGTTGTCTTGTGAAAAGAAGGTATTACCACTTCGGCTTGTCAAAGATGCACTGCACTTGGAAACAATCCCTCACATTTTATGGTTGTGTCCTTCAGCCCACAATTTCCGGGATAGAGTGTCTGCTTATTTGAGAGCAAGATTCCCTTCTACTACAGGTGGTAGACACTTTTGGTTGTTTGTGATATACCTACAACACTTAAAGAGGTTCTTCTCACTGTTTGGCTTGGGTCAACCATCTAAGAGACAATAAACCATATAACCTTTAATGGCATCGCAGTAGATCTTTGTCCTTTTTGAAAAGATCTCTTCAGCAATCATTGTATGATTGCTTTCAACTCCTTGATATTGATCATGACCAATACTTTCTTTTTGCAGTCTTTTTGATAGGGTTTATGTTCTTCCTGGACATATTCCCTTTGTACATTGAGTTTTCCCAATGTTTCTGACACATTCTTCCTAATGATCACCTTCTTGGTAGTGTACTACTTAAATAAATATGGCTCAAAAATCATCACATGGCATGCTACCACTTTTAGTGATTGGATCCTAGCTTATAGACATTTGATTAGTAGCCAATCACGAACAAATTGGCCCCAAATTTAGGAACTTTGAAAAAAATTCCACTTCTGAGACCTTCCTCCTAAAATCAAGCAACCGTACATCCTCAAATTATTGTTAAACATCGCCTACTTAATTGTACAGTGGGTAATGGGTTTGAAACAATAAATTGTATGAATATAATCACATAAAAATGCTAAAAATTCCCCGACTTGCCCTCTACTTTCAAACGTGCTCCTAGTAACAAGAATGCATGACTTCAAGTTCACTCTGGAGTGCCTTTATTGGACTGCCAATGAAGAGTTTCGGGTGGGTTTACCTCCCTCACAATCCTTTCACTTGTTTATGGGACAGAAATGTGTATATACAGACAGAGCAAACATCTTTTGGTGTGTTAGTGACAATCTAGTAGGTTTCTTCGTATATAAAATCGATAACAAGACTTGCATAGAATGTTCTAGTAAAGTGCAGGGATATCCTAGCAAGCTCAGTAAATTTGTGTAACATTTACAATTATAAATGGGTTTTTTTCTCATTTCCAAAATGTTCTTGGCGTCTTAAGATAAAGAGTACATATACTAACGAGTAATTTCTCTTAGAGGACAAACCTTAAGAAATCTTTAATTGTGATTAAATTACATTCCCGATTAATTCACCAGACTTATTAATGCTCTTCCGAACTGTTAAAAATTTAACATCCCGATTGATATTATCAATAAACATTACTTCCTTGTCATCAGGCACATGCCTCAAAACCGAGTCTACATTTGGTATAAAACCTTGAACCTTCATGTGTAATGTCACGACTTTCCAAGTGTTGGCAATATCCTCACTTGGTTGGCCTACAACAAACGCATGCGACTTTTGATTGACCTCTATCAAGGCATTGCCAGGCTTCTTCATTGACTTTGAATCTTTTCTCGTCTCCTCTAATTTGTTTGCATCATTCCACTTGCCAGCACTAGCATAAATGTCAGCCATCAGTAAGTATGTAGAAGCATCTGCTCCATTCACCTCCAAGAGCTGCTGAAAGCATCTCTCTCCTATTTCCAATTTCCCATATATTTTGCAGGCACTAAGTAGAGCTAATAAGATCGGCACAGAGGGAGGGCAGTTCATGGCTGCAATCAGCTTCTCTGCTTCAAGAACATGCCCTGACCTAGCCAGAAGGTCCACCATGCAAGCGTAGTGTTCTAATGTGGGTTGAACTCCATAATCCATATCCATCAGCTTGAAGTAATTCTGGCCCCTCAGGACCAGGCTGGCATGGCTGCACACAGTGAGAAGACAGATAAATGTAACAGAGTCTGGTTTCACACACTGCTGTTGCATTTCCTCAAAACATTGTATAGCCTCGTTGGCCTCATGGTTGTCACTATATGCCTTCATCATCGCAGTCCATAGTACAGCATCTCGGACAGAAAGCTTGTCAAACACTGCACGTGCCTCAGAAGTTGAGCCACACTTTCCATACATTTCTATTAACATGCTGCTCACGGACAGATCGTTTCCTAATCCTGTTTTGTTTGTCTCAGCATGTATCTCCCGGCCTGCTTCTATGGATCCTACTGTACCGCAAGCTTTTAGACAGACAACCAAAATGACTGCATCTGCAAATACCCCTTCCAGCCTTACCTGATTGAAACAATTCAGCACCTCCTCATCATAACCATGTCCAATGTACCCTGCAATCAATGTAGCCCATGAGGCAGCATCGCGAACCTGCAGTCTATCAAAGACTTGGCGTGCTTCTGCAAGAGAGCCAAATTTGGTGTACATGTCTATTAGCATATTCCCGACATGCAAATCACTTTCCAATGCTCTTTTCATTACTTCAGCATGTAATTCCCAGCCTGGTTCTGGAGTACCTAGAATGCCACAAGCTTTCAAGCTGTAAATAAAGGTAGCTGAATCTGGTGATGTACCATCCATCTGCATTTGCTTAAAACAGTTTGCTGCTTTGTCACAAAGCCCATGCTCAACATAACCTGCAATCAGGGCATTCCATGCTTCTGCATCTTGAACTTGCAAACCATAAAAGGCTTGCCATGCATCCGCAAACCTACCAAATTTGCAGTACATTTCCACCAGTGTGCTGCCCACATTAAACTCTTTCTCCAAACCCCATTTGATAATCTCTGCATGTGCTTCCTGACCTACTTCTACAGCTTGCATGGTGCTACAAGCTTTCAACCCACACACAACTGTGACTGAATCAGGAGATACACCATCCAACCTCATTTGATGTATGCAGTTACTCACTTGTTCAGCAAGTCCCTGTTCACTATATCTTGTAATCAGTGTATTCCATGCAACTACATCTCGAACTGGTAACCTGTCTAAGACTTGGTGTGCTTCTCCAAGGGAGCTGCATTTCATGTACATATCCATGAGTGCACTGCCCGTGTAGATATCTATTTCCAATCCCCGCATTATGATTTCAGTATGTAATTCATGGCCTACTTCTAGAGCCCCTGGGCAGTCACAAACTTTCAAGCTACAAACAAATGTCACACAATCAGGAGCTATGTCTTCCAGATGCATTTGCCGTAAGTAGCTTTTCACTTCCTCAGGATTCTTGAATCCTGCAGATCCTGCAAACAATGCAGCCCACGAGACTGCATCATGATTCGGCAGCCCATCAAACACTTGGTGTGCTTCTACAAGTGAACCAGTTTTAACGTACATATCTACCAAAGCACTCCCCACATGAAGCTCTGTTTCAAAACCCCTTTTAATTATTTGTGTGTGTATTTGCCAACCTGTTTGTAAAGCTCCTCTCACCCCACAAGCCTTCAAGTTGCAAACAAATGTCACAGAATCAGGTGCAATGCCTTTAATCTGCATTTGCTGGATACAGTTTGCTGATTTCTCATTGATCCCATATTCTGCATATCCCGCCACCAGTGCAGCCCATGAGACTGCATTTTGAACTGGCAAACGATCAAACACATGTTGTGCCTCTGCATGCCAGCCACATCTCCCATACATACTGAGAAGCGTGTTGCCCATCACTGCACTTCCATTTGAAAGATCAGTTTCCAATCCCCTTGTAATGATGTCAGCATGTATACCATGGCCTAATTGAACATCTTTGAGACAAGCGCAAGCATCAAGCAGAGTAAGATAGGTACACCTATCGGGCTGCGTGGATGCTTCTAGTTGCATCTTGTGATAAAGCTGAAAAGCATGCTGCACATCTCCATGATCAATGTAACCCTGGATGATAGAAGTCCACGAGTACTCATTTCGATATGACAATCCGTCGAACACGTAGCGGGCAGCAAGCAAACCCCCACAGTCCACCAACATGGGGACAAGATAGTTGCCGAGAACCGGATGCGAGTCCAGGCGATGGGCACACATGTAGGAATGCAAGGACTTGGCCTGGTTCAAGTTCTTGGTCTGCCTGCACTCCTGAAGCATGACGATCAAGTTCTCCAACACGGGGGCTGGCAGCCTGATGTGCATCCCTGTGTCGGGTCGAGTCTACAAAAGGGACACAGAAAATGTCTGGTTCTGCGGGTTTGCCACTGGGCACATGGAATCTGCTTGCTGATGCGATTTCAGCAAAAAGAAGGGATGTGCTGAGGGCACAGGCTTGC
This sequence comes from Lygodium microphyllum, assembly GCF_053477565.2. NCBI lineage: Eukaryota > Viridiplantae > Streptophyta > Polypodiopsida > Schizaeales > Lygodiaceae > Lygodium > Lygodium microphyllum. The sequence goes on along the minus strand of NC_141140.1, from coordinate 132,380,436 downwards.
TTTCTGAGTGTCATTCTCGTTCAGGGAGTATGCATGCATTTGAAGAAGACACCCAATGCCAATTCAGCTCCTTTCCGATCCACCCAGCACGAGCCTGTTTCAAACAGTCGCCAGATGTGAGATGAAGGAGATGTGAGTGCAGGAGATAGTCAGCTCAAGTGTGGTGCAGGAGAAGAAGAAAGAAACAGGGTGTTGTATCACAAAATACATAAAGCCCAAGTTTGATGTAAAACGAGAAGAAACTCACCCTCCCAGGCTAGCTAGGGGCTTGTTGGCTCGGTGCTACCCACCATCTCTTGGGATGATTCTCTGCAGGCGCCGTCTCAAGTAAAGATAGCCACTAATGGCTCGCATTACAAAAAAAGGTTTGATATAAAACGAACTGCAAGATTTTCTACTACACCTTCAAATTTTAGAGAATAAGGTTTAAAACCTTTGGACTTTGAATTTTTTTAAAACATTAATTACACAAACACCATATTTATGTAGCTTGACCCAAAAATCCCTCTAATTTTGTTGATATTCTCTTTGTTCTTACCATGGTATTTCTTACTGGAAATTGAACACCCTAGCATAGAACACTTGATCATTGTGAGCTTCCTAAAGGAGCAATATTGGTATGTTAATCTCAATAAAAATGGAAATTTTAGATCAAAATGAGCCATATCACAAAACACGAAGGAGACTCACAATGCCATCCACACTTATAAAGTCTAGTTCCCAAATTCCTGCAAGGACATTGATATTGTAAGATTTGTGATTGCTAGAAGAAGAAGAAGAGTTGGGATTGGAACTAGGCAAGAAAGTTGTTGTCACATCACTTCATCTAAAGAAGCACATAAAAAGGGCAAAGTTAGATCAAAATGAGCCATATCACAAAACAGGAAGGAGGCTCACAATGCCACCCACACTTAATAAAGTCTCGTTCCCAAATTGCAAGAAGGATGTTGATATTGTAAGATTTGTGATTGCTAGAAGAAGAAGAAGAAGAAGAAGAAGAGTCAGGACTGGAACTGGGCAAGAAAGTTGTTGTCACATCACTTCTTCTAAAGAAGCACATCTCTAACTAATCCCTAAGGCCTAGCCTTTGCAAGGTTGGCCTTTGCAAGACGAGGGCTACCGTGAAGACAAGGCCCTGGCCTTTGCAAGCCAAGGGCTACAGTCCATTTTTTAAGCCTAGGGAAGATGTCTCCATAGGGTGTGAGGCATATGCAAGTCTAATAAAAGACTAGTGCTCATGATAGTCAAGTGGTTCCCCAATCTCTTTTTGTGAAGATATAGAAGATCAACACAAGTTGCCTTCCAAGCAATGTGTGCTTTAGCTCACTACATGTTTGTGGATGGAGGATTCTATCATGTGCTTGTTGGCCCATTGCAAGATTTGTGATTGCTAGAAGAAGAAGAAGAGTTGGGATTGGAACTAGGCGAGAAAGTTGTTGTCACATCACTTCATCTAAAGAAGCACATAAAAAGGGCAAAGTTAAATCAAAATGAGCCATATCACAAAACACGAAGGAGGCTCGCAATGCCACCCACACTTACAAAGTCTAGTTCCCAAATTGCAAGAAGGATGTTGATATTGTAAGATTTATGATTGCTAGAAGAAGAAGAAGAAGAAGAGTCAAGACTCGAACTTGGCAAGAAAGTTGTTGTCACATCACTTCATCTAAAGAAGCACATCTCTAACTAATCCCTAAGGCCTAGCCTTTGCAAGGTTGGCCTTTGCAAGATGAGGGCTACAGTGAAGACAAGGCCCTGGCCTTTGCAAGCCAAGGGCTACAATCAATTTTTGAAGCCTAGGGAAGATGTCTCCATAAGGTGTGAGGCATATGCAAGTCTAACAAAAAACTAGTGCTCATGATAGTCAAGTGGTTCCCAAATCTCTTTTTGTGAAGATATAGAAGATCAACACAAGTTGCCTTCCAAGCAATGTGTGCTTTGGCTCACTACATGTTTGAGGATGGAGGATTCTATCATGTGCTTGTTTGCCCATTACAAGGGAGAGACTAGATCCTATGTTTGTAGTGGTATTCAAGTGTAATCCAGTGCATTGAAACAAGATATCATACTGGCTTAGTTCCAAACCAAAAACACCTGCATGGGAGATGACAAGCTAACTACTCCTTTTGATAGCATACTACTTAACATAATCCAATATCAAATCTAATCACCTTAGCCTTTTTTAATTCACTTTATTTTGACCAAATTGCGATAAACAATGGATCATTTGTACATGGTTAAACAATCATTCAAGTTTGAAAGAAATGTCAATTTGCATGCTCCATTTCTATAAGGTTTGCTCAATTTTTCTATCTTTAAAAATCTTGACTTCCACTTTACTTCTTATTATGAATGCCAAGTATAGAAAGCAATGTGTATTTTTCATTCTTTGGTGGATGGTTGTGCTCTTGATAAGCTAGGTAGCTAGCAGATTTACATGGAGATACAAGCATGAAGGTCAAAGTTGTGGAGAGTGGTTTGAATGGATAGGTTGTATTTCAATGTTGGTGCTTGGTGGGTCAACCCAAACATTTCTATGTGGCTAAGGGAGGATATCTTCATCTTAGCCCACTTCTTGGTGACTCTCATGTTTACAACCTTCCCCTCATGCTAAGGGCCCCCCTCAATTTCAATTGAATGTCTTGTTGTTGTGCCATTCTTGTTTTCAACAAGCCATACAATAAGCTTAGGACTCCATGCCTACTAAATAAATATTGTTTGCACTTGGTATAAAGGTTTGACAAGTAATTAGAAAAACAAAAAATTGTAACAAGTAATCCAAGAAGAAAAGAATGTTTATGTCTAGTGCTTTTCTAGTACGGATAATTTGGTTAATGCTATGCTTGAGTGTCCTAGTGATCAATTTATTGGCATGCTCCTTGCTTGGTTGATTCTTACTTGGGAAGATAAGAGAGTTACAAAGTTTAAGGTACTCGAGTTACCTCTTGAGTCTATTGTTTAAAGGTTGAAAAATGCCCATTCATTATCCTTTTTTTACGGGCAATAAAAAGCATTTGTAGAAAATGATAAAAAGTACACGATGAGCTAGCCGAAACTTTCAGTTAGAGGATGGGATTATAAACAAAACTTTTTGCAATAATCTTTCAAATATCATGGGAGTGCTTACTAATTTTGTTGCAAAATTATTTGGCAAGGTACATGAGTTACTCGAGCCTCTCCCAAAGCTGATTAGCAAAGAGAAAGCTATGCTTTAAATTTAGTTCTCTATTAATTGAGGTTAATATTGGAATGATTAAAAATATTTTCAAAAAAATCAAGGAGAATGCAATGAAAAGATTGAACAAAGGTTTTGATAGGACCTCCATTTTCTATTCAAATTCTTTTTTCAACCAAAATGCTTAGGGAAGATACACAATAAATTAAGAATTAAACATTTTACTTGAAAACCAACCTAGAGGAATATGTTCTTTTGTGCAAAATTTTACAAAATTGGCTATAGAAAACATCCAAAATGCAAAAAAATTGGCCATATCTTTACTTAAAGAAGAGCATTATCATTAAATATGGTTATAAGCTAAAAATTTACAAGTATTTTATCACCAAAAGTGACCTAGGTCTCAAGCTAAAGAGGGATAGCAAATGTGGAATTCATTAACTTGCATGTACTTTTTTCTTATCAATGTGTATGCTTTTAATACTATGACATGTTGTGTGTGTGTGTGTGTGTGTGTGTGTGTGTGTGTGTGTGTGTGTGTGTGTGTGTGTGTGTGTGTGTGTGTGTGTGTGTGTGTGTGTGTGTGTGTGTGTGTGTGTGTGTGTGTGTGTGTGTGTGTGTGTGTGTGTGTGTGTGTGTGTGTGTGTGTGTGTGTGTGTGTGTGTGCGCGCGCGCGCGCATGTGCACCCCTATGTGCGTGAGCATGTGTTAGCAAAAAAGCATATTACCATAATACTCTTGAATAGCATACTACATTATCAATAGCTTTTAAGCAAAGGTGGAAACCATTTAAATACAAAATAGCCTTTTGCATGAATAATTTCTATAAAATTTACTAAGTTTTCAATACAATGATGCAAATAGAACTTGATACAAAGCTAGTATCATAGCTTAGAGAATTCGACTAAGATAAATTTGAAAGAGCTAAAAAAGTCAAGCCTATCACCTACAAGCCAAACAAGAAATCAGTTTTAGTAATTGAACTAAGATGGAAACATTGTGTTGCAAGTGCCAACGGTTTAACCCAAATGCTATGTCCTAGTCGACAACTTCACAAACGTACATTGTTGGATTCCATAGTAAGGTGTTAGCCTCATTTGCAAGTGTTAAAGAAGTGTAGCACTAACTTAGCTCGAATAGATGCAAGCATGATGGAGGGGGAGAGTAAGGGGTTCTTGTAAAGGGGATTTGTTGTGTATGTATAAGAACTTTCTCTCTTAAGGCATAATAAATGTTGTGAATCATGTAGATTGAGTAATCCTTGAAGTCATGCACGCTACAATTTATACATCCTAAGTAGCTACTATCAAAATAAGATTGTTTTTTTATTGAAGGTTCCTTATTCTTAAGAGAAGGAAGGGTCAAACATGTAGAAGAACTCTTCCTACATGAGAAGGAATAACTTAGAGCGTGTTAATGTCGAATAAGTTATACAATAGTGTAAGAATGGGAGCCATGATTAAGATGTGTCTACATTTGTGTTGCCTTACTAAAGATAGGTTGCAAGAAGGTAACATTGTGATAATGCTAGAGCAACCTTAGTATGCAGAGGGTAAGTAAGAAACCCATTTTTTCTTTAGCATACTAATGTGAATATTTGCATGACCTTAGCATGTTGATGACAATAACACGGATAAAAAGTTATTATATTGCTTGACATCTCTATCAGGGAATTGGAATGAATGCATTTGTAGCATATTGAAGGCTCCCAAGGTAGACCTCATAGTAAACATTCTGGTTTCATTATTTATTTATTTATTTAGTGACAATAATAAAATATCAATACATTACTCGACATGACTATACATGTAGCATAAGGAAGAATCCTTGTTGGGGATAAGGCACTTGTGCCCCTAGTCACCCATGTATTAGTTACACTAACAGTACGCGCATACTCACACACATGTACATTGCAGGTGTGGCAGACGCCCATTAGTGTCACTTCATTCTTTATTCTTTCAGTGACATTTGAATAAAGGGAAGGCCGATCACACATTGTGACTATTGGAGTTCTCACATCTTGTGTGTGTGTGTGTGTGTGTGTGTGTGTCTCTCTCTCTCTCTCTCTCTCTCTCTTGCTCTTGCTCCTTCCACCATAGCTCTTGCTTCTGCTCCGTGCTTCCACTCCAAGGCACACTCCCTTCAACTAGTATCAGAGTCATCCTCCTCGAGAGCTTGAGCCCACCCGGCATCGCTTTAGCTTGTGGAGAAAAGCTTCAACTCACAATTTCAATGGTAGTTCAGCCCTCTTCTTCCCAAGGTATGAATCTTGCTCCCGCTTCTTCCTCGACTGCTCCCTCCACTTGAGGTTTGTTCCAAAGCTTGAAAACCCTTGTTTGAGCTTCAACAAGTACTCAGTAGTAATCATGAGCACCAATAGGACCAGTAGCAAATCAACATGATTTGCACCAGTTTGTTGTCCTGCATCCGTGCTCATCCCGAGGTCACTTCTCCAACTCCCGTGTGGTCATTGGGCACTTAGGTAGTCATCCCCAACACTCCTCAACATTGGTTACTTGAGATTTGGATCTCCCAACCTCCATTCCTTGCTGTCATATACAGCAAACCTACTTTATACAAGTTTGAATAGAGTTTTCTCAGTCATTGAAACTTGTATATGCTTCCCAAGATGCCCATATGCCTATGTATTGATGCTGAATACTTGGGGGATGATATGGCATTAATGTGAGATGGCATTGGACTGATTTGAGCAATCTTTTGCTTAGTTTTATAGTGGTTTTTCATTGTTATTTATAACAAGGCTGAATGTTATTTTATCAATGAAAGCATATGCATATTGCTCCTAAGTGCTCATCGATTATTCCAGGTGATGTACCAGTGCTTATGGTTCATGTTATATGCTTGGTTATGCTTTAAATCTTGACACTGGCTATCATTCACTGTTATATGCACTGAGCTTCTGTTACATTGCTTAGTTTGTTGTGCCTCTAGTTGGTCTCTTTTGTTACCTGTGAGATCCACTCTATGCATGATGTTATGCCTATGGGATGTATCTCATTTTGACACACTGATTCTTTGATTGTTCACTCACTGCTAGTTGGAGCTATTCCTTGGCAGTTGCAATTTGTCTTATATCAATTTGATTGCCCCTCTTTTACACTAATTCTTTGACTGTTCTCGGTGCCAATCACATATTCACTCATTGCTAGTTGGAGCTATTCCTTGGTAGTTGCAATTGGTCTTATATCAATGTCTGCCCCTCTTTTGCATTAATCTCTTACTAATGTACTTCATTTTCAACATGTTGTAATTGCAATTTACTACACTATTTATGCAAGCAATCACCTTCATTTGACAGCTCTTTGCATTGATTCTATGGATAGTTTAGTTCCAGTCACATATTCACTCACTGCTAGTTGGAGCCATTCATTGGTTGTTGCAGTTTGTCTTATATCAATGTAACTCCCCCCTCTTTTGCATTGATCTCTTACTAATGTACTTCATTTTCAGCATGTTGTAATTGCAGTTTACTACACTATTTATGCAAGCAGTCTTCATTTGATGATTCTTTGCATTGAGTATGTGGATAGTTCATTACTTGGTCAATACCCCTTGTTTTTAGCTTCATCTAACAATGGTTTTAGGGTTGTTTGCAATAATTACAGCAACGTGTTTTGACAGATTGTGCACTTGTTTGCCTTCATTATGGCTAGTGTCTCGACTAATAGTGTTATCTTTAATATTGACAAGTTGGATGGCACCAACTACAACTACTGGAAGGCCCAAATCTGGCAATTCTTAATGTAGAAAATGCAGGTTCGACCCTTGAAACGTAAGGGTGTCAAGATTGAAGTTATTAATGTAGATGATTGGACTAAATTAGATGAGCTATGTAAGTCCACCATCATATTATCCCTCTCTAAGTAGGTGTTTTATAATGTTGTCTATGATGGATAGTCCGCATGGGAATTATAGATAAAGATTCACAATGTCTATGACAAACAAAGCCCCGCTCCTCAGATGTGTTGGCTAAAGCAACTCATGGACCTTCGGAACTTCTATGTCAGCCCACTTAAATGAGTTTCATTCTGTTATCAACCATTTTTCTTCAAAGGGGATTGAATTTAAGGACACTCTTCTTTCCTTATTTCTCCTAGTTATGTTACCTAAATCATGAGATACCTTTTTCACTACTATGTGTGCCAATATACCTACCAATGGGTTACAGTTGCAAGATGTAGAGGGTTCACGCTTGACTGAAGAGGTTAACAAGAAGAATGTCGATGCTTCTCGCACCTTTCGTGCTTTGATAGTTAGAGGCAATAATTGTAGGGGTCGTAATGATCGTCGTGGTAGAGACTCTCAGCAATCTCGCTCTCAGACACATGGACAGTCTCGTAGTAAGATCTGTGGCCGTAAGTTCTCATTGATTTATCACTGTTGTGGAAAAGTAGAGCATATTTGGTTGCAATGCTATAAAATGCGTGAAGACAAGCACCAAAAAAAGGGCAAGAGTAAAGCACATGACAAAAATGATGATCGTAGCATTGTCCCTAGCAAGTCAATTGTTAAGATTGAAGAGACTAATGTTGTGCAAACTAATTCTGATAATTATTTCATACTTGCAGCTTTTTCTCTTGATACTTCATAGCTAACCGATGCTTTATTAGGGTATACTCAATGTTGGTTAATAGATTCAAGGGCTTCTTTTCATGTGACCCCTCATAGAGAGTGGTTTCACTCCTATCGTAGTTTTTATTGGATCTATCTATTTGGGTAATGACCTGGCATTAGAGATAGTTGGTATTGGGGATCTCTAGCTGTAGTTTGATTTACATCGCATGTTTACTCTTCATGATATACGTCATGTACCGGCTCTCACTAAGAGTCTTATATCCACTAATGGCACTTTGGATGATACATGTTATCTAGTTTCTTTTGGTGATTCCTCATGGAAGATTACCCATGGGAATCTTATCATTGGACGTGGTGCTAAGTCCAATACTCTCTCTCCCTTGCTTATATATGGGTCAGTTGACCATGTTTTGGTAGTGGATGCAATTTCACATGTATCTCTGTGGCATCGTCACCTTGGGCACGTCCACGAAAGGAATGAAAATGCTTACTCATTTGCAGCATCTTCCCCCTCTTGAGTATAAGTGATTTGAGTCTTGTGATCATTGTTTATATAGCAAGCAGACATGTACACATCTAAAAGTCTAGTATGACATGCATGGTGAGCCATTGGCTCTTGTCCATTTGGATGTATGTGGTCCCATGTCCTACAAGTCGTTTGGTGGCGCAAAGTATTTTGTTACCTTCATTAAGGGTACATGTTGAAATGCTTATGTTAGATAATGGGGTTGAGTATGTCTCTAAAGTCTTTGAGTAGTTATGTGACGAGAGAGGTATTAAGTGTGAGTTGACTGCCCCATATAACCCACCCCAAAATAGTGTGTTTGAGTGCATGAATAGGACAATTCAGGAGCAATTTCACAGTATTCTTAGCTAGGCAGGCTTACCACAATATTTTTGGATTGAGGTAGTTACTGTTACCATATACTTGATTAATCAGTCCCCGTGCACTACTCTTGACTATCAGGGGAGGTATGGTCTAGAAAATCGTGTGTCTTTAGTTGTGAGGCATTTTTACCTAAGCACAAGTGCAATAAGTTGGATCCTAAGTCTAGGAAATGCATCTTTCTTGGTTATGAGAATGCAGGTAAGATGGGCTATCAGCTATGGGATTTGTAGGCTCGGAAGGTTCTTTGTTGCAGCCATGATATTGTTTTCCATGAGGAGAAAATACATAAGTAGCATGAGCATATAGTTTAGGTACACAGGGTGATATTTTAGGAGGAACCTCCTATTACTATGTAGCCCACTAGACAACCTGCACAACAGCAGCTCATGCCCCAATGGCCAAGGTCACTAATGCTCCACAAGTTGTACAGGCCCCATAGCCAGCTTTGAGGCCGTCTATTAGAGATAGATGACAACCTGTGTAGTTTGAACCCCTATGGATTATGTTATGGTGACAGATGCTGGTGACCCTCTTACTTATGATGAGGCCATGTGAGAAGTGATAGTCACTCTTGGGAGAGGGCCATGCAGTCAGAGTATGACTCACTGCAAAAAAATCATACGTGTGGGATTTAGTTCCTTTGCCTAGTGGCAAGCGTGCTTTGCCATGCAAGTGGATGTACAAGCTGAAAAGTAGTCCTGGATGCCCCAAGTCAAGATACAAGGCCAGATTGGTTGATAAGGGCTTCAAGTAGGAACATGATGTGGATTTTGATGAAGTCTTTTCTCCTGTTGTGAAGATGACTACCCTAAGCTTGGTATTGGCTTTGGTTGCTCAGCTTGACTTGGATCTTTATCATATGGATGTCAAGATGACTTTTCTTCATGGGGACTTACATGATGACAATTACATGGAGCTATGAAAATCAGAGTGGAAGCCAAGATTGAAGTGTGCACAAGAGGGAGAGAAGAGCTCACAAGTACAAGAACAAGTATTGCTTATTCAGTTGCTCATGAAAGTACAACTTGGGTCACTCTCACTCAAAGGGTGATGTAGACCCCTAGGCTGTTTATATAGCCCCAACCGGCTAGGGTTAGGGTTTCCCCTTCCTCTCAGGACCATTCACACTTGCCTGCCCTTATCCACTCCTGCATAAGGAGAGTTCATATGCCTATACTATCAACACCCCCCCTCAATGCCAGGTGGCATTGGAATACAAAGCATAAGAGAATGCCCCCCCTTAACCCAAATTAGGATGCCTTTATAGAACAAGCTTACAAGGATGGTTATAGATAGACGGGATACATGACTTAGAAGAGTCGATCATTTGTGGATTGGGAGGCAAAATTGGCCTCCAATTCCTTAGGTACTTCAGGATGGTTAGGACATTTGTAATATGTCATGTCTTCTTGCATTTATTACATTTCATCTTTTTTGGGTATTTTTTCCAACAATTGTTTACAATATGCCCCTTCTTTTTACAAAAAGTACACTTATTGACAATTGTATGCACCAAGGCTTTTGGTCATGGGATGTTGGAGTAGATGTCTGACTGGTGCTTCCTTCTTTGTGATTCCTTTTTTCTTCATCCAAATAGGATTCGATGGTACTTGCCAAGGTAGGATTGGGAATATTAATAAGGGTTGTTAGAAGTGTGGGAAAGACCTTTTTGACTACTTTTAAAAGAATGGCAATAGCATCTTCATCATGGATTGGTGCTTGCATTGAAGAAAGTTATGTCATGAGGCCTTTCATATGAGAAATAAATTTTCCCAAGTCTTCTCCTTCTCTATATTCCAGGCTGAAGAATACAATCTTAAGGAAAATCTTAGTGTTTTTACTTGTAGCACCATAGAGCTTTTCAAGCTCATCCCATTTTTCCTTGGCAGTGGAGAGTTGATCAACATGATGAATCAAGGATTCATCTAAGTGTAACATGATTATTGCTTGAGCATGTTGATCATCCTCCACATCAGAAAGATTTGTAGGATCAACAGCTCTAGTCCCTTGAATGAGAGGCCAATAACCTTGCTCCATCATTTTGTACTTAATGAGTACTTGCCAGGGGTGAAAGTCTCTACCATCAAATTTATGAATCTGAGGACAAAGGTTGGCATAGGCTGTGAGGCCATAGGAAGGTCTTACTACTTGCTTAGTACAAGTAGCAGTGTCTAATCCTTTTTAAGGGCCACTAATGCAAGGATGAAAATAATGTAGATTTTACAATTAAAACTTCAAGGTTGAGAATGGTTGAAAATCATACATATGGAGTATTTTGAAATAGGACTTAGGTGGTCCTTGCCTTTGACCAGCCCTTCTTTTGTGGTTAACTGTTTTCCTTGGCTTTAGTGAAGTAAGCTTACTTAACTCCCTAAAACTAAAAAATACATTATTTTTTCTCTTGAAACACACATTTGGGTTTTTAAAAATAATAACTCACAATTATAAACATAAGTTCTATATTTTACAATACACAGCCCTCAAACACATTGCGACCAAGCCTCAAACAATCTTTCATCACATATGAACAAGGTTTCCATCATGAATTGTCAAAAAGAATCTAAATTTCCATTAAAAAGAGGCTTACTGCCATTTTTAGGGTTTTGGGTTTCAAGAATTGAATTTTGGGATAGCCACCAAACCCACCATTGATCTATAAAACAACAGCGCTGGTTATCACTCCTCAACATCGGCATGATCTCATGTCAATCTGATTTAAGCCAAACAATCAATCTCCATCTTGGTCTCTTCTAAATTATTCCCACATGAACAACCTTCAAGAGGAGAGAGAAATAATGATTTTGATTTTTCATGACCAGACCATCATTTACTTATCTAACACAAGCAATTTAGAGCAAAAAAATCAAGAAGTAGGCTAGCATAATCAGATTATAGCCTTGCTTTTGAATCCCAGAGCCCCTCTCTCCTAAATCGTCACGGCACCTATCATGGTGGCCGTTTTTTTTTTTGCCTTCCGAAAATCGATCCCCCCCCGGCTCCCAAGGGTCACCCATTTTCAATTTCAAGGTTCCTTTATACTTCCAATACCCGTTCTTTGGCTTCTTCCACATCCGACGTCCAATTGATGAACCAAAATTTTCTGCTTGACCATCTCAGAATCCTGCACTACCTAGAGCTTATTCCACTTCATTTTGGCACCCAAAAAATTTATGAAAATTTTGAGACCACTGCAAAGTTGATCTTTCGAAGTGATTTTAAATCTTGCCTTCTATGGCGGTCGCTTAAAATTGTCATATACGCATCCGTTGCTTTCATCGTGCTTTGAGTTCTACCTCAAATTGACAAAATTTGGTTTTTTCTAGCATTCTTGGGGTTGTAAAATCCACTCTCATTTGTGGTGACCATGGGATAGGAGGACTCAGCATGTCAAATCCACGAACTGATCTACACATAAATAAACCATAAAGAGCATCAAGCTACTACAAAGAAAATACACAACAAAACACAAATATAACTCTCACCCTACCCCCTGACAAAATCAAGGCATGAAGATCCACGATGGATAGGCCAAGTATAATCCAACAGAGATCCAAAGCTAGTTGCTAACCATCTACTCCAACACAGACTGGCTAAAAAGAACTATCAAAAGAGTCATCATAAATGGTGGTCTGCTGACCTACTAACTGTGAACCTAGGACAACTAGACCAAGAACTTCTACTAGGCCAAGACTCCTATAGCCTGGTCATTTATTTTTTGATACCTCATTGATCACTTTTTTTATACTTCAGAACTTGATACTCTGCATATAAAAAGGAGGGAGTTGAGCATATTGTGACCCAAGGAGAATAGGGCATCAGCCCTAGTCCTATCTCGCACCCAAGAACCTATCAAGCTCTCACAAGAAGGAAACACTAAATCCCTTTTCTTCTGCTCACTTTTATTTTCTCTCCAACTAACAGAAGCTCCTAGAAACAACTGCCTAGTAGGCTAGCAAGACAAGTTCATTAAAAGGACTACTCTCAAAATAGCTCTTAGAATGCTCAACAATGTATTCATAGGGGGCAAGGCAGACCTCCCCCAAATCCAAGACCAAACCCTAGGACTTCATGCCTTGACTTGCAAGTCCCCAAAAGAAGAAAACTCCCCACAAACACGTATACATATATAGCACAAAGGTAAAGAACTCATAAAGGAATGACATCACTTGGACTTAGCCATAAGAAGCTTTTAGGCAGCAAGAGGCTCGCTCCAAGTACTCCATCAGACCTCTCTACTGCAACACTAAGGCAAAAAACCATTAACTACACCTACACCAAACAAATACAGGGCCCTCTTAGCCTGATAAGAATATGTCATTTTGATCTATCAAATACATGGTCTTCTTTGCATGTACATTGCATCTTACCAAATTAACCAAGATAAACCAAAAATGCTAGAAGATATGAGGGCTAGCCTCATGCTACTTTCGCAACTTAGCTTACTACAATCTGATCATCAAAGTTTAATCTTGGCCTCTTGTATATCCACCAGTCCAAGTCTTTCCATTGATATAACATCAATATGGGCTATCCCTTCTTTGGTGCTATTAGCTAAATGAATGACCTCATTGGGCTCAAGTGTCTTATCATTCAAGTATACTAGTCATTCCAGCTTCCCAAAGACCCTCGGTTATAGAGAGATCCACTGATTTAGGCTCATTCAAACCTCTCCTGTTTGGATTATTGCATGTGCCATTGTCATACCCCAAACTAGGTAGGGTTTTAATCCTAGGTCCATCTAAATGTATCCCAGAGTGGTGCACATTGTTAAATGTATGATTATGGCCTCTGGTCTCATCCACTTGAGAATTGAACATGGTATGTTCACTTGGAACACTTTGCTTTTCATCTAATCCACCAGCCACACTTTTAGAGGTTTTGAGCCTCCAAACCCATCTCCTTTTTATCATTGCATGGCTCAATTGAAGGCCACCACTTCTTCTATAATTATATTCTTTCATTATGATCGATCTATATTGGTTCACTTGTTGCCTATCACTCTCTGTAAATTGGATCCTTTTACTAGATACAACCCTAGATGGGTCTTTACCATTATAAACCCTAGGTTTCCTATCACTTGGACTCCCAATAGTTGAGATGGCCTCCACACAATAGCATGCATCAACTATGTTTCGAGGGATCATCTCATTCACATAATTTTGTTCCAAATTTAGACCACTCAAGGGTTGCTTAACTACTCCACTTCCCTCATTAGGTCTATACCAATTTCCATCTAGCTCATGGCTTTGGAACATAGGATTGGCTACATCAGAATGCCAAGGTTCCTGGGCCTTGGGATCGTCATAGTTATTAATGCCAGGATTCTCCCTAGTATGTCTCTAGTTTGCACCTCCAACATGACTAAAATTCAACAAATGTTGCCAATCCTTATGAGTTTCAAGGGTGTGAGGAAATTTCCAAAGCTCTCACAACACCTCTAAATATATCTCTCATAGTCATCTACTTGAACCTTTGCCTCCTTTAGTGACTTAGGATCTCTCATCCTAACTTGGAATTGTGTGTGTATTTCCAAGCCACTGACAAAGAGTTCACCAAGCACATCTTCTGATAATGGACTAACTTTCCTTGGCCAAAGCTTCAAAATTTCATCAAAGGCTCTTGTGTACTATTGGACGAAGGTATCTAACTCTTGTCGAATCTGTATAAGCAACCTAAGTCATAAGAACCTTCTTCTTGTACTCACCTAGGAATTTATCACATAGTTCCTCAAAGGTTTTGATTGATCCTCTTGGGAGCCCCCAATACCATTTCATGGCCTCTCCCTTCAGGGTACTTGAGAGCACAAGCATCTAATGTATTTCATCAAACCCACTCACAATGCAAGTTAAGCCATACTCTTTCAAATGCAACATCTAAACTTCATCTGATAGCCCATAAAACATTGGGAGATCCCTATAAGAAGAAGAGCATTTAGTTCTCTTTGTTGGGATCGAGATTGGATCATCTAGACCTTCATATTCATTATGACCAAATCCCAACATCTCAGGGTCTCTAATCTCTTCCGTTTCCACTTTATCAATGTAGAAAGGTTAATATTTTCATTGACCTCCCTTTCTGCCAACTCATAGAGTGGTCTAGGGAGTCCTATGATATGCAACAAGGAATCTACCTCATCCCCTACTTGTGGTACTTTAGCAAGTCGATTCTCATTTACCACCGTTTTCCTAAAACTAAAGACAAGTCCCAATAGAACCTTCCTCGCTAACAATGGTTTCCCACATACATAGATATCATCCAATGCTTTATAGATCTTAGAAAACGCACTTTGGTACCCAACTATAGAGAGCATGCATAGCATTGGATGTATCTTTTGCTCATAGTCATGCATTAATCTGACCACCATTGGCCTCACAATCTTTTCCTCCAAAAAGTTATCAGTATCAAGGATCATAGACGACTATGCCATCCTAGCATCACTTTTGCTTCCTAATTGTTCCTTTAACTCCCATGGATTATTATTCACGAAGGCCACTCCATGGATACTTCCCCATAGTAGCCCAAACTTGAGCATGGTGTCACTTTTAGGGCAAAGGATAAAATAGTCGGCCACATGACCTAACCAAAGATCCCACTAAACCATTCAGGATGGATAAAGTATATTTCGGGTTATAGGGATTCTTTGGATTAATGATCATGTTGATGATCGAGATTTTAATCAACCTAATTCAACATCCACTACTTCAA
The DNA here is from genome assembly GCF_053477565.2 of Lygodium microphyllum. Lineage (NCBI taxonomy): Eukaryota > Viridiplantae > Streptophyta > Polypodiopsida > Schizaeales > Lygodiaceae > Lygodium > Lygodium microphyllum. The sequence continues at coordinate 132,365,071 of NC_141140.1, read as the reverse complement.
GGGGGCACTCAATTAAAGACTAGAAATAACAGGTCCCTTATAGCCAAGGTTCAGAAAACCACCACTTATTTAGCGGCTCTCGGTAAATGCACCACCTGTTGGGACCAAAAATGGGCACTAGCTCTAGGGCTCCATAATCAATTAGTATAGATGTGCACAAATAGTCCTTTCACAATTTCACCCTAGCATATTGCTTCGTTGCTAAGGTAGCACTGGGATAATCTATACTACTGCCATTTTTAAGACTTAAATCAAACGGATCTTATATGATAGAATATGCATAAAAAGAATAATTCAAATTATAATTAACTCCCATGATCCCCTTTTCCCTAGCCATTTGAAATTTTGCATTCGATGTGGGTAGGTTAAAAGGGTATTTTATGTAAATTTTCTTTATGTAGCAAGCAATAAATACACACTATGACATATAGACAAGGGCAAACTAAGGCTAGGCCTAATGCTTTACCTCCCTCATACTCGCACAAATGTATGAAAAACATCATTTTTCCTCTTAAAATACATTTTGGATTTTTAAAAATTAATAACTCATGATTACAAACACCAATTCTATATTTTATGATATATAACCCTCAAAGACATTGTAACCAAGCCTCAAACAAATTTTCATTGCATTTGAACAAGATTTGCATCATGAATTGTCAAAAAGAATCTGAATTTCCATTGAAAAGAGGCTTATCGCCATTTTTTGAGTTTCGGATCTCAAGAGTTAAATTTTCAGATAGCCACCAGACCCACCATTGATCTCCAACCGGCGCTAGTTATCACTCCTCAGCGTCAGCATGATCTCATGTCAATCCGATTTAAGCTAGGCAATCGGTCTCCATCTCAGTCTCGTCCAAATTATTCTCACACAACCTTCAAGAGGGGCGAGAGAGAGAGAGAGAGAGAGAGAGAGAGAGAGAGAGAGAGAGGGAGGGAGGAGAGAGAAAGATTGACTTTGTTTCTTCATGATCACACCATCATTTGTTGATCTAGCACCAACAATTTAGAACAAAAAAATCAAGAAGTAGGCTGGCATAATCAAATTATAGGCTTGCTTTTGAGCCCATTACCCCTCTCTCCTAAATCGTCATGGCAGCCCTTTTTTTGCCTTCTAAAAATCATCCCCCTCCTCCCACAATTCATCAAATTTTTGGGGCCACTTGGCTCCCAAGAGTCACCCCTTTTCAATTTCAAGGTTCCTTTACACTTCTAGTGCTTGCCCACCTTTGGCTTCTTTCGCATCCAGCATCCAATTGACGAATCGAAAACTTTTGATTGATTGTCTCGAAGTCAAGCACAATCTGGAGCTTGTTCCGCTTCATTCTGATGTATGAAAAAATTATGAAAAATCTAAGACCATTGCAAAGTCCATCTTTTGAAGTGATTTTAAATCCTGTCTTCCACATTCGCTTAAAATTGTCAAATCCGCGTCAGCCGCTTTCATCGAGCTTCAAGTTCCACCTCAAATTGACAAAATTTGGTTCTTTTTTGGCATTCTTTGGGTCGTAAAATTCACTCTCACTTGAGCATATGTTCCTTAAAAGGAATGAAAGTACTCGCCCATTTGCACTATTTTTTGTTGCCTCTTGAGTACTCATGTTTTGACTCTTGTGATCTTTTTTTATATGGCAAGCAAACTCCTAATCCGCCCCGCATAAAAAGGCTAGTTCTATGCCCATGGGTGAGCCATTGGCTCTTGTGCATTCAAATGTTTATGGTCCCATGCTCTATTAGTCATTAGCTAGTGCTAGATACTTTGTGACATTTATTGATGATTAGTCGCATAAATTTTGGGCCCAACCTATCAAGCAAAAGTCAAAGATATTAGCTACTTTTTAATTATTTCTTGGTATGGTTGAGAACTAGTCTAAACCTACGCTGAAATGCCTATGATCTAACAATGGGGGTAAATATGCCTCAAAGGAATTTAAGTAGTTTTGTGATGAGAGGGGTATTAAGCATCAATTGACTACCTCATATATCCCACCCCAAAATGGTGTTGTAGAGCACATGAATACGACTACTCAGAAAAGAGTTTGTAGTATGCTTAGTCATGCAAGCTTACCATACTACTTTTGTTCTAAGGCAGTAACTATTGCAATTCACTTGATTAATAGATCGCCATGCACTACTCTTTGTGGTAAAGTTATATAGGAGGTATGATCTAGAAAATCAAGCCATACATGCCCCATAGCTAATCTCCACTAGAGTCTCACATCCTCCTGATCATTTTGAGCCCTCTATGCATTATATCATGTTGATAAATACCGGTGAGCCTCTCACTTATGAGGAGGCTATGCACAAAGATTATAGTTACTCTTGGAAGGGATCCATGCAATCTGGGTATAATTTATTATAGAAAAATTATATATAGGAATTGGTTCCTTTGCCCAATGGGAGACATGCTTTGCTATGCAATTGGATGTGCAAGTTGAAGAGCATCCCTAGTCACCCTAAGCCATAGTATATAAGGATGAATTGGTTGCTAAGGATTTTAACCAAGGGAAGGGAGTTGATTTTGATTATATATTCTCTCCTATAGTCAAGATTACTACCCTACACTTGGTATTTGGCCTTGCATGCACACATGGATCTTGACTTGCACTAGATGGATGTGAAAATGAGTTCTCTTCATGGAGACTTCCATGAGCATATATATATGCAATAGCCTAAGGGCTTTGAGAAAACAGGCAGGCGAATCTTTATGGACTTAGGCAAGCACCTAGAGAATGGTATCATAAGTTTGATGCCTTTATGCATTCACGAGGTTACTCCCATAGTGATATGAATCTGTGTCTTTACACAAAGAAAGCCAATGATTATAGCCTTATCATTTTGGTGCTATTATACATTGATAACATGTTGATTATTGGGAGTGCTCGATGAGCTAGATATTTTAAAGAATCAGCTCAATAAGAGCTTTGAAATGGACATGGGATATTCCTCTCACATATTTGATGGGCATATTACATGCAATATCTCTAAGAAAATCCTCTACTTGTCAGGAGTATATTCATAAAGTCATTGAGTAGTTCCATATGCAAGGTGGTAAGCCTATTGGCTACCCATTACCTTCTCATGTGGAGGTTAGTCAGGAAAATTGTCCCCAGTCAGATGATGAGAGGCTAAGATGGCCAAGATCCCATATGCATCGGTAGTGGGCAGCTTGATATATGCCATGATAGCCACTAGACCTAACATAGCATGTACAATGAGATTTGTGGCTCGTTATATGGTTACACCTAGTAGGCAACATTGGGATACTGTGAAGGGTATCATGGGATACCTTAAGGTCATTGTAGATATTTGCATTTATTTATGTTGGACAAGATACTAGAGTCATGGGCTACACAAACTCTGACTATGCAAGATATGCAAATAGTAGGAAGTCCACCTCTAGCTATGTCTTCCCTTTTGCTAGAGGTGCTACTTCTTAGATGTCTGGGGTGCAAAAATGCACGGCCTTGTCTACTTGAGGCTAAGTACATTGTAGCCCCCCACTAAAGCTTGCAAGGATGACCTATGGTTAGGCCATTTGGTAGCAAACCTTGGTATGACTATGACTCCTACATAGCATTTGGACTCTATGAGGCTAAGTACATTGTAACCCCCCACTGAAGCTTGCAAGGATGACCTATGGTTAGGCCATTTGGTAGCAAACCTTGGTATGACTATGACTCCTACATAGCATTTGGACTTTATGAGTGCCATTCAATTGGCATGTAATTAGGTCTTTCATCATGCAAAGTCCAAGCATATTCAGATCTATTATCACTTCATCAAAGAGGTGATTGAGGACAATCAACTAGAGCTTGTTAATTGCCCATGATTTTCACTTTATTCTTTATTCTTTACACAACAATAAAATAAGGGAAATCAGGTCACACATTATGATTGTTGGAGTTCCTACATACCATCTTGCTCTCTCTTTCTTGAACCTCCATAGCTCTTGCTTCTTTATTGCTTTTGCTTTTCCTTTCAATCTTGCTCCACCTTTCACAATTATTGAACATGTTTTATCTACCTTTCTGGTCATCCATAGAAAGTATTCTCCTTACTATTATCCTCAAGCTAATGGCCAATAGGAATCCACCATTAAAACCTTGATTAATTTATTAACCAAGACTATCTTTGCTTCACACTTAGAGTAGAACAAGAAGCTTAGGTAACCTTATGGGCTTACAAAACAAGTTACAAGGCAGCCATAGGCTAAACATATTTTTGACTCATATATATTGATACAATCATGCCTATGGAACTCATTCATAGCCTGCACACCAGTGCAAGAATGCTAGAAAGGTATTGAGTCTTGGGCCAAACAACTTGTTGAATTAGAGAAACTCACCAATATGCACCTCTTAGCAATGCATGCACTCCTTCTTAAAAAGACTTAACAAAAGGCTTGGTTTAATAAGCATATGCAAAAGTAGTTCTTCAATGAAGGTGACTTGGTGCCTAAAGCTCGTTCTCAATACGGGTCTCAAAAGTCACTCCACAATTTATAGAACGAGCTTTAGGCATCCAATACGGGTCTCAAAAGTTTGAGAAACTACTACGAACCCCTCTCTTAACCAAAGGTGGGATGATAAACTTCATATACATCAAGATGGTTTATTGATTAATAACCATTTGGAGAAGGATCTTAGAGCCATTGCACAAGTATTCCACCACATGTTTACTTAGAACAAAGCTAGAACTTATATAGCTTACCATTGCAATGGCCAAGTAGAACATAATCTACTATGGCATTTCCCTCACTAGGGTCATCACTACAATCCTTAGCATCTCAAAACAAGCTGTAGTTGCCACAAAAAATCTCATCCTTCTAGTTAATCTTGAACCACCAAAGGGGAGTGCATCACCTAAGCATGTCACCCAAAGTCTAACATAATCAACTAAGGAAGGAGACCAGAGTAGTCAAAGAAAGGCAAAGAGATACAAAGAATGAGAGAAGGCAAAGCATCAAAGCTCCAAGAAAGCAAAAGACTCAAAAAATGATTAAAAAAGATAGCACACCAACAAGAGCTCTATGGTGCTATAAGAGAATCCTTGAAAGAGGTACAACATATGAAAGCAAACTTCAAGAAGAAGAAGGAAGATTTGGCTACCACCATTCACTTGTCTTATGAGGAGAAAATGTGCAAGAGTGATGCATCTCTTTCACATAGACTAGAAGAAGAGCTAGCTTAGAGAGCAAGAAGCTCAAGCAAAGGAAAAGAGAAGATTACATAGGATCAACCTTTGGCTGGAAAGGTGATTTCAACTACTCATGGACACAATATAGAATAGAGCTAGAGAAATATTGTTGAAGACATCACACTCACCTCATAAGGAGGAAAGCAGTGACTTGTGGAGCCCCCATTGGCTCATAGGAGTGCCCTAGTAAGATGCAAGGAACAATGTGCAAAAATTATGACCTTGTAAAACTTATGTAAAAACTCAAATGAGACAAAGAATAAGTATTCAAAGACCAACTAGAGATATAGATACAAAGCACAAGGATCCAAAGACCTACCAGGGCTATGGAGGAAGTATAATGAAGAAAGAAGTGCACATTAGGAGTTCGTGCAGTAGTCTACTCATCAACTCCATGATCTCCAAACCCAACTTGAAGAAAAAAAATAAGGAAATGGAAGAGTAGAGGATGAATTTTCAAGAAGTGGAGGCAATGAAAGATCCAGACACTAGTGCAACAACTCAAACTACATATCTTACTATCCAACTAGAGTAAGAGAAAAAATCAGCCACTTCTACAAGGGAGTCAAAAGAAAATTGTTAGGCTCAAGCTCAAGTCATTTACAAGATACCATTATAACGAGCCTCTAATAAGAGTAGTCACCCACATGGGAGAGAAAGCTAAAAAAGCATATGAAGAGGTATTGATTTAGTGTGACAAGTTTATGAGAGAGACAATCTAAAGTCTAGGTGGATGTTTACAAACTTTCCATCTCTTTGCAACAAGATTTCTACCAACAAGCCATTCTAACTACTTCCACGAGTGAGCATAATAGATGATGTGGTAATTGAGCCCCACCACAGCTACAAAATTGAAAAGCTAGACCATGATAAAGAGCTAAATCTCTTGACTTCTAATCCTACCATGGCAAGTCTATTTGATCATCTACACAGTTGGTTACAATGACTAGGAGATGAAAGACATAGAACTTTGGCAATCACAGTCCTATGAGCCAAGTGAATTGTAACTACAATCTACAACATAATCATATTTTCTATGGAACTACATGAGATTATGGCACCTCTCACTAACTATATTGTCCCCTTAAATTTTGATGGAACCCAAGGATAATGTAATCAAGAGTTTAATGGATTGCGAAACAACCAACTAAAGTGACACTCGATGTCCAAGAATGTTATACATGCATGATCCAAGCCTTATGGGCTTCTACTGATAGACTACCCACTTGAACTTCAAGTGGCATAAGAACGAGATGATGACATAGAAGAAACATTGCACCAATATCAAGAGAAGTATAAGATTGAGTTGACTATTTCATTTGACTTCAATATTTTAGAAAAGCCTTGCCTTTAAGCACAATATAAACGCTCATCAAAGGTAGAAGATAGAATAGAAAAGAGATAGATATACCAATAAGATAAAAATGTACTCAATGAAGCTTGCACACTCCAATGCAACAAGAATAGAATGGATTACCTTTTCCCTCATCTCACAATCTCAAGGCACATTAATGGAAAGACACCTTAAGCTTGCTTGAACTACCTATCACCTTGGGCCTTAACACCACACAAATAAGCTTGCATCAAATGGGTCCTCAACTATGGGACAACACTTAGAGCTTGCTTGGAGTTTGACCCATCTTCTAGCTGTACATGCATGAGCACCACTCACTACATAGTAAGATAAATAGTACTCCTTAAGGAGAGCACAATGTGACTTGCATATACCAATGAAGATCCATATGAAGCTCCATCAACATCAGTGGCCTACCCATCCTTAGCTTCATCATCCATTCTTCAATACTAGCAGTTTCTAGGCATCCATCAGCTACTCCCATTCATGTCCAAAGCTCTATTATTGTACCAACAACATCATTTTTACCATCTACTAGGGTACCAATCATCTCCATCGCCACCAGTAAGATTCATTTCTTTACTAATGATAATTTCACCATCAATAACATCCATCACTCTTCAATTGTTTTATTTTTTGGGATTTTTCAAATTATTTCAAACACTTGTACATATTTCACACATAGGTCACTATTATTTTTGTATTATTTTGTGAGAGCCATGCTCACATCCATGCATGTTGTGATATTTTCCATAATTGTATGTGTCAATCCACAATAGGTTGTGTGGTTATGGCCATGGAAATATAATTATAGTAGTATAGGCTAGGTCCAGCTAGTCTAAGGTCAATCTAAGGTCAAAGCATTAATCAAAGAATTACTGATGAGTAGCCCACAAAGTAGGTAGGGTTCCCAAAAAGTAGTGGAAATCCTAAAATGCAAAGTGGGGTACAAATCCTAACCCTAATTCATGGATGCCTATGACTAAGGCATCCCACTTAATAGAAGTTTGTCCAATGTCTCAATTGTCGTGCATTTGTCCCGATTCTCAATTCATCAATGAGGTTTGATATTTTTCTATCAACTCACTAAAAATGTGTGATGGCTTATGTGGGTAGTATTATTTGTTGTATATGAATTCTCGATGGTCCATCTTCCATGTAGTTTGTGTTAACATTTTTATATTTGTATTCTTGTAGTGTTAGGATCCATCAAAGTAATTAGGCTGATGATCTTGTGAAAAGCCATAGCCCTTCCAAAAATTTCTTCTCTGTGTGGTGAAGTGATTTTGTTTTGCTTTTAATCTTCTACTTATGAAATAAAATATGTTGTAGATTACCTTCATCATCATCTTGTACGAACACTACTCTCAATTACTTAGTAGAAGCATCTATCTAAATATTGAATTGTTTTGTGAAATCAAGGTATTTCAATGTTATATGATTGATTATTTGCTTTATATTTTTTAAAACTTTAGCATATTATTTTGTCCATTCAAATTTGGCTTCATTCTTTAACAATCGATGCAATGGATGAGTTATTTTTGCTAGATTTGGGATGAAATGGGTGGAGAGTGTGATCATGTCTAAGAAGCTTTAGACTTGCTTTGTGTTGATTAGTGATGGATATTGTTTTATAGCCATTAGTTTTGTTGGGTCCATCATAATTCCAACTGATAATATAATGAGCCTAGAAATTTCAATTTTATTGCACCCCATTTGCATGTTTTGAGTTCTAATTGAAGGCTATATTTCACTATTATGTTTAGTACTTCTTCTAGCATATTTCAATTTTATTGCACCCCATTTGCATGTTTTGAGTTCTAATTGAAGGTTGTATTTCACTATTATGTGTAGTACTTCCTCTAGCATATTTCTTAGTAATGTTCCCATATTGATGGGTGGATCAATATGTCATCTAACTAGACCAAGACTTTTTTATGTGTTGTTAGGTCTGCCACAAGATATGATTTGCTATTCTTTGTAATGTGCTCCTACACCTATTAGTCCAAATGCCAAGGCCTTGAATTGGTATAATCTTGTGGGTGTTCTAAAAGTCGTTTTGTGCGTGTCCTTAGGTTCCAATGGTATCTGCCTGATGCTAACTCTAGTTATGTAAAGTATCTTGATTGTCAAATTCATTTGTTAGTATATCTAATCTTGGTAATGGATGTATTATATGACATTGTTCAGAGCTTAATAATCACTACAAAACATGTAATCTCCATTGTCTTTTTTAACTAAATGTGGTCTTTCTCCCCAATTACTTTTTGTGACTACTCTATGATTCCCTTTTGGAGGATTTCTTCAAGTAGTTTGTTGATCTTATGAACTTCCTTTGGAGACCTTGTTCTCATGGGCATCTTAATTGGGGGATGATCATGTGTTCTTATTTTATGAGGGACGGGAAAATTTATTTGAGTTGTGTTTTGTGTTGGCCTAAAAAGGCTTCAAAATTTTGATAAGATGTATCCAATATCCTTTATGCATTTTGATTTATCCATAAAACATCCATGTTTTCTATGTATTATGTGTAGATTGTGTCTAGTGGGGCAGAATTGAGTAGAGAGATTGGGATTGAATGTTTTCCAAGTTTTGTGTCTTTGTGTTGAAGTCTAATTGTAATGTGTTTGTAAAAACCATTCTAGCCTAATGTTATCAAAAAGATTTGTCATGGAAGAATGTATAGGGGGTGTTTGAAGGCTTTATATGATAAATTGACTGTTAATATTGCTATTTTGTGTGTTTGATATAGTGATTATGGTCACCAAAGAGAACTATAATAGGTTATGTGATGATCATCGGTCATTTTAATGTATTGGCTAAGTCTTAGCTTATAGAAGAGATAGAGCTTCTTGTGTTTAGCAAGACTACTATGGATATATTAGTGGTGTAAAGTTGTCTTGTGCTTCTAAGAATGTTTGTGTCTTTTGCAATTTTTTTTAATATGCCCATAGTTATTGCAAAAAAAAACACTTTGGTTTATCTTGTAAATCCCATTCTAGTAGTTTTATCATTTGTATTCACTGAGCGTTCTAGATATTTGTGTCCATTGGTATTGTTGTTTTGGTAGCATTCTTGATATTAAGGGCATGATATACACTATGCTACCCACCTCATTCTGTGATTTGAATTGCTTCATGAAATGTTATTGGTGCTTGGTCTTGTACTTGCCTTGCTAGATTTGGAATATCTTGGCTATGAAAAGAATAATTTCATTCCCTCCTTTATGGATGGGTCAGTTGAGTAATAATTTTTTTTTAACTTGACTACAAACTGGGCCAAGGGAACTTTTGACCATTGCTTCAATTCTTAAATCTATTTCAATGCTAACTAATTGATCTTTTGATTGGTGAAAAATTGGATCAATTATTGTTTTGTTACTTGCTAGTCTCACTTGATATGATAAACATGTGGCTATGATTCCTTCTAGTAGTGTTTTTAGTGAAAGTGCTTGTCTTTTGAGTGCCTATTGATGGTAACTTGACACATATTCAAAGTGATCAATCCATATAAGGATGTCTTCTATTGGTGGAGTCGTGCGACTTTGGTTCATCATAAAGTTGACTAGCAACTCTTTGGTATGATTTACTTGTATCATTAAATTTTGAGAGGGTATTTAGGATGGAATCGAGTGGGAATTGTTGTGTTTCATATTCAGGGTTAAATGGATATGTCTACATATGTTTATGAAGCTGGTCTTTGATGGGAGAAGTTGGCATGTTGATGTTTTAGAAGCCTGCCATCTTTGGGGGGGGGGAGGGTGTTACGGACCTTCAGGAGAACATGTAGAGTGGAAACCAAGCAGAGCTCAGAGTCACTACTACTCCTTATATAGGTGTTTCTAGCTCTAATGCCTTGGTATAGCTACAAAGCCCATACCCTTACACTCACCCCCACTTAATGGATTGTTGTCCTCAACAATCTAAGAGTGGCTTTCTTAACTCATGCCAAGGTCTTAACACAGCTCACTCTATTAAGTTGGTTAGTGTCTACTGGTCTAGGACTTGACTCATTAGTGGGGTCTTAATGCAACCTTTTCTATCAAGCTAGCCAATGTTTGCCGCACTATGACTTGCGGGTCTTAACACAGCTTTTTCTATCAAGCTGGCTAGGGTGGTCTACCCATCTAGACTTAGTTCTTGTTATTCTTTTGTATTCCAATCCACCCTTAACTCAATTACATTTGAGGAGTGGAGGGTTCATAGTCCTAACTTTATATGGATTGGCGCTTATGGCTCTATATACCAAGCTTTATAGGCATGATCCCATGTTGTCACACTATTGGGTTGAAGACGCACTTGTGGCCATGTTGTGCCATGCCTTAAGGGAGGTAGTCCATTGAAGTGCTCCTTGTGTCGTTCTTCCCTTTCTTCTTGCTCTCACCCTAGGCCTTGGGGACTTGGGTCCCTTGGTTCCTTTGCCAAGATGCTTTGCCCTCATCTCCAAGTTAAGAACTTGGATTGTGTTGGGTTGAAGACATGGTGGTGTAGTTGTGGCCATGTTGTGCCGCACCTTAAGGGAGGTAGTCCATTGAGTTGCTCCTTGTGTCGTTCCTCCCTTTCTTCTTGCTATCGCCCTAGGCCTTGGGGACTTGGGTCCCTTGGTTCCTTTGCTGAGATGCTTTGCCCTCATCTCCAAGTTAAGAACTTGGATTGTTTTCCTTGGCTTCTTTGATGGATCTTTCTTACTTGCCTTGAACTTGAACTTAGACAAACTAGCTAGTTCAACTTGCCTTTTCGCAAGAAATGTGTGGTCTTGGTGCATGACGTCTCTTTGGCTCTTCTTAGCCTCATTTGGAGTTGTCCTTGGGGGAGAATGGACTAAGTTATCACACTTAGACCAGATTTTGGATTTCGAAAGTAGAGGTATCATTGAAGTTCTTGGGGTGATGCCCATATTTGGAGTGCTTTGTGTGTCACGAATCCATAGGATTGGGATAACAACTCCTTGCACTGCTTGCGGCCTAAATACTAAGATCTCAATCTTTACGAGCATTGAGTATGGTCCCAATGGGTTCCATAGTCCAAAGACATTCACCTTAAGAGTGAGTTGGAGAGTTCTCAAGACTCAACTAGCAAGGTTCCCTTTCCTAGCACTAAGTCACCTTCATCGAATCATATTGCGAGCACTCCCTCATGCACTCCCTTCTTTGAGACTTTATCCTCTAACTCATTCTGTCCAAGCTCATAAGGGTTTGGCTCTTCAAGCTCAAAGGCATAGCCAATGACTCCATTTTGTTGAAGTGAACTTGCTTCCTACTTTGATTTGAGTTGCCTAGGATAGGATGTGGCCTTGGATCAAAAGCTAGGTTTGCTTCATCCTTAGCCATGATTTTAGCTTGGGGGTTTTGGAGGCATCTTCATTCTCATCTGTCATCTTGGCTCTAGCGGCCTGCCTCCGTTTCTTAGTATTTGGTTTTTCCTTTTTCTTCTTCTTCTTCTCATTCTTATTCTCCTCTTTCTACAACTTTCCTTCCTCTTTTTGGCCTTCTTTGCCAAGGTCTATCCTTTGATCCACTTCTTCCTTCTTGGTCTTGCCTAAGTCTAAGCCATCTTCTATCTCTTCTCCCTTGGCCTTCATGCCTTGATCTATATTTTCTTGCTCTTCTTGTTCCAGCCTATCTTCTTCCTTTGGCTTCCTAGCTCTTCACACTTGTTCTTCTAACTTAGCTCCTCTTTTTTCTAACTTTCTCTTTCTTGTTTTCTTCTACTTGTTTCGGCATATCTTACTCTATCTTATCATTCTCTTCTAGTAGCTGTTTTTTAGCTAACCCTACTTGTTCTTCTATCTCCTTTCTTCTCTTTTCTTGTCTCATATTTTCCTTGATCTTCTCTATGGCTCCATCTAATAAACATTTTTCTTCCTCTTTCCTATCATGTTCTTCTATCTCATCCCATATTTTCATGATTCTCTACTTCAATTCTCTTCTTAGCCTATCATCATTGAACTTTATGGGTTTTGATAGTTATTGGGGTTGCGGTTGTCAAGGTCGAGGTGTTCCAAGATCTAGGCTAAGCTCATCCTCGCCCTTCTCTTCTTCTTTGGGTTCTTGGGGTAGAGGTGTTCCAAGATCTAGGTTGAGCTCATCCTCTTCATTCTTTTCTTCTTTATCTTCTGACTCTTCATTTTTCTCTTCTCCTTCATCTATCTCATCCTCTAACACAAAAGTGTTGGTTCCATGTAGCGGATGCCCTACCTAAGGTGCTTTTGCCTTCCATTCTCATCTTCTAAGTCTATCTCTTCATCTACTTCTTCATCATCCTCTTCATCAAAGGCATCCCGTGCCTCACAAGAGGGCACCAACCTAGCCTCACCCTCAATCTCAATGGGTGGAGATGTTCTGAGATCAAGATCAAGCTCACTCATCCTCCCCCTTCTCCAACTTCATTTCTTCTAACATTGGTTCTTCTTTCAACTAGGCTGCAACATGTGTATGCAAGGGTTTATCTTTCTAACATATCCACCTATCTTCATCTTCTTTCTTGTATCCTAACTCCATCATAATACTTTCTACCTTTGAACACACATCCATTCCCCATCCTTCTCCCTTCACATAATACTCCTTCATTTCTTCCTCTTCTTAAACTCCTTTGTGTTGGCATTCTTCGGGATAAGGGTAGTTAGTATAGAGGTATTCTCCTTCTGGGTGGTCGTGGATGGAAAAATCTTTGGGGTAGTAGTATCCATCTTCTTCAAGAGGGTATTCATTGTAGAGGTGTTGGTCTTCAGGGTAGCCTTCTTGGTAGTAGTCTTCAGGATAGTAGTTAGGGTAGTAGCAGTCGACTTCGTCTTATTGGGGACAAGGTTTTCCAAGATCTAGGCTGAGCTCCTCCTCTCCCTTGCATTCTTATTTATCTTCATCTGACCAAAACTCTTCTTCTTCTTTCACATGTTTCTTCTTTTCTTGGCTCCTTAATTCTTCTTTGATTGGCTTTACTCCATTCTTCAGCTCTTAGACTTTTTCAGCTTTCATATGTTTCAAGTATGGTTTGGCCCTTCTTCAAATCCAGAGGCAATCTCCTAGTTCCACCTCAACATGAGTTCTTCTTATAGCTTCATGTCAAGGTATCAGGCCATCTTCACTTGTTGCCACAGCCTTAGTTCTCTCTCTCAACATGATCAATTGGCAGTCAATCTCCTCCATGTCTTCATCCATCTCTTCAGTCTTCTCTTCGAGATTACATAATACATTTGTTCCTTTGTGGGTCTTCTCTAGTGCTTTGATTGTCTTCTTTTTCTGCTCAATTAGTTTAAGCCACGGATCTTTCTTCTTGTATGTGATTTTGAGCCAATGACATAGCTCGTCTTCCTCTTCAAAGAAAGTGTCCTTCTACAGCTTCAAATCTTTCCAAGTCATTTTTGAATGGTATGATGCCTATCATGCCACAGCTCCCTCTCAACTTTGTTAACACAACAAGTTTTCTTTAAATTTTTAGCAAGTAACACGCCCGAGGGGGTGTCGCGATATGTCGTGTCATGTCATATCGTGTTGAGACCGTTGTGTCGTGTCATGTGACATGTTATGGTGGATCTCCTCTGCATCCATGAGTTTGCTCCCGTCTCGAGCTAGTATGCTCCGCGCTAAAGTTGCTCTAATACCAAGTGTTACGGACCTTCATGATGCTTCAATAACATGTAGAGTGGAAACCAAGTACAGCTCAGAGTCACTACTACTCCCTATATAGGTGTTTCCGGCTCCAACACCATGGTATAGCTACAAAGCCCATACCCTTACGAGAGAGAGAGAGAGAGAGAGAGAGAGAGAGAGAGAGAGAGAGAGAGAGAGAGAGAGAGAGAGAGAGAGAGAGAGAGAGAGAGAGAGAGAGAGAACATTGATGCTCTTAGGATGAAGGAGGTGAAGGAGATAAAGCAAGCAAAAAATGAGAGGACTAGAACCAGCACCCTGCCTGAGGAATGAAGACACGTCACATAATGTTTATATCAAAAATCCTATATGAGGATCACTTTAAGACATCTTCACTATAAGTTTCACATACATGTTTACTACTAGTTATCTCCCTTCAAGTTACTTTGGGTATTCAAGTTGGCATTTCTCATCCTTATTAGTGATGGAAAGTTTAGCATGACTACCTACCACATCGGGTGCAAAATTCACATGGGGAAAACAATACTACGCAATTCTATATTGTCGAATACACTTTTGTTTTTGTTCATCATATCTCCAAGAGTCCATTGTATTCCAAGCTAAAAGCAACCCTCCAAGCTCCCACATCTCCATTCCCACTATTATGTTTGGGTCAATCAATGAGAAAGAGTGGGTAAGTGTGTGTGTGTGTGTGTGTGTGTGTGTGTGTGTGTGTGTGTGTGTGTGTGTGTGTGAAGAATGTGAGATAGAGGAGTGAGTGTATATCCACTATGGTGATCACATGTAGTTCAAAGGTCAACTTATTGATGGTGATGACCCATAGTTTGAATGTGCACTCTTATGTTTACGATGATGCACAACTTGCAATGATTTTATTTTCTTCTTTACATATATGATCTTATCATTTGTTTATAGACCATAATCATGTAAAATTAATAAGGTATAACATACTTGTAGTCTCAATTTTCATGTCAATACATGTAAAAAAGAGGAGTGGCATGTCGTTGTACCCATCACCTTCAAGCTTTTGGTTGCATATTTCACTAGCTAAAACTAGTCTTGGAGGCATCCTTGTATATCAACTTAATAACAATATCATAATCATGCATGACTTGCCTCAACCTTTGTACAACTTGATCATATATGCAAGTGTAATTCCCCTACCACCGTTGCTTGTTAGCCTAGCCCAAGAGAAGCACGTTGCTTACCATTAGCACACACACACAAGTGGTTTGTGTGTGTGTATTTGTGGGGGGGGGGGCGGCATTTGGAGGCAAATTGTACATGTAGAGAGGGTAATGTTACATATGACCAACCAAATAGCACACTACCATCATCAATCTCAAATATTTAACACCCCAAATTTTATCATTATTCACGCATGCACATAATCATGTGGCAAATAGAGAATATGTAGGAATAAGGAACCAAAAACTTAATGCCTTTTATAAGACATTGTCCATGTCCCACCGACAAGGACTTGCCAAGGTAAGAGTTGAGTCTTAGTTCAAAGGCTTAAGAAAGATGGAGGACTTATCAAAAGTGTAGATCAAAGATAAAAAATGGATATAACACATTAAAGCTTTAAAATGGCTAATATTAACCTCAATAGAATCACATTTCTATTATAAATACCAAGTGACACAAAGACGTCTTGGCCCATTTTGAACATAATGGATGTTTTAAATGTTAAATAATATCTTAAGTATAGGATAGAGTTTCCAAAATGAATGTGATCAACTTAAGATACAAATGTTTTTCCACCAACTTTTATCATATTAGTTAGATTGTCATGCACATAGAGATTTACTACATGAGTTAGATGCACATCTGAGCGTACATATGTTTGATTGTTAATACAAGGCAAGTCAATAGTTGTGTGTGTGTGTGTGTGTGTGTGTGTGTGTGTGTGTGTGTGTGTGGGCGCACACGTGATACCAATGTCATTTTTATTTGTGTATGAATATTATCCATCCGAGTTGTGTGCGGAAGGGGGTGATCCGAGTTGTGTGCGGAAGGGGGTGAATAAATGATTTCAAAAGTTGTCTAAAAAGCATATATAACACCATTCACATAAGGTAATTGTCTATAAATGCATCTATGTGTGTGTATTACAAAGTAGTTACTGAAGTCAAAATTAGAAATGAATGTACTTGAGATTGTTATATACTCTATGACGGAGGAAAAAAGGCATGCAATCTAGTAGCTATGTACAAGAATGCAACTAATTACTAAAGTCAAAATTAGAAGTGAATGTCCTGGACTTCAAGAGACTCTGGAAAAAAAGGTATGCATTCTGATAGCTATGTAGGATAACACCACAAGAAAAACAAACATAGATGATGAATAAAACCATCCAGATGCAGACATACTGTGTCAAAAAAATTGGCACGCAAAATGAGGTGGAGACAAAATCGGCTTATACACACATCAGTGCATCTGTGGCAAGACATGAGTAGGTGTTTACATGTGGTAAGGGAGCTAATATGCACCTCGCATATGTGTAACGAACACCGAACAAAATAGGACCAAATCGATGCAGCTGTGACTTTGTTTCATAAGACAATCCAAAGGAACAAGCTTGGTGAGAGGTGTCAAAATCCCAAGATGAGCATTAAGAAATTTTCTACACGCAGGCAAACCAAGACCTGTCATTAAGATCATCCAGCATTGTGTTTGAAGGCCAGTAACCAGTCATTCAACTCCCCCAAGGGACTTCTTAGTGACACCACAACCCAAATTGCTTTATCACATGAATGTGGAGAACGCTTCTTTCTCCCAACTGAACGTATCGTAAATCTTGAATCGTTTCTTGAGAAGGGACTGCCATAAAATGGATCAGGTGATATATGGTCTCTTGACATTATCCAAGTCAGAATGTAAAATTGCCATCAACTAAAGTTACATTTACCGGCAGTAAAGTAGCACTTGTCGTGATGTTTCCCTTTAATATGGGCTCAGTTTGCTCCTTACCAACAACTGTCTGTTAAGGCGGACTAAACTTCACCTACCACAATTGTTTTTTAAACTCGTATAGACCAGAAAGATCCAACAGTTAGGATGACGTGGACAACTGTGGCAGCGTGTGAATGGATCTTAACACACCGAAGTCAAAACAGAGACATTGCAAACAATGTGACAGAAAACATGGAACGGAAATTACCTGTTCGACAGAATGAGACCAGTTCTGTCCAAATGACAGACACCTGCAGCCCACTCACACATGCCCCCTCGCGCACACCCACACCCGTACATGCACATGGACACGCCTGCACTCACGCCCACATGCAAGCACCTGCATGTGCCCATATGCACCTGCACACGCACATGCACTCGCACACCTCTACTATGATGGAGCAGTAGTGTTGAGAATAAAAAAGTAATCATGCATAAGCTAAGATCTTGTTCTTGGAAACAAGGCATGTATGCTTGTCTCCGAAACCCTGTACTCCTTAGAAAGGATCAACCACGTTAATTGTGACAGCAAAATCTGATATTGGCACCAAATGCATCAATTACAAGTTGTGTGCCTCAACTACATACAAATACTGACCTAAAATACAGAAATTGGTACATCAACTGTGCCTCTGGCTGCTCCAGTTTGTATAGAGATTCTAAAATCAAGTAAGACTGAATAATACAGCTACCAGGGGTGGTCAAAAGCAGAGCTTTGGATCTACCAATAAATTCCCCCAGTAGATTAAATGGCAATAGTCCTCATATAAACCAGCCGCACATACAAAGTCAATCAGGTCTCCCTTGAATCCCATGGAATATGTAATGACTAGACACTACATAACTCTGCTTTATATACAATATAGGGGAAGTCTGAGGATCCCAGTTATTGTTCACTTTCTTTTGTTATTCTCCTGCATTTGCAGGGAACCGTCTTTCATCAATTTGATGCTCAAGTTGTTAAATCTTTCACGGGAATAATGTCGTGATGCCTTCCTCCAATCTGTGCCTGTGCGCATCATGCTGGCGAACTCTTCATAGCTGATTCGACCATCCTAAAATCACAAATCTCAGAAGGTGAAAACAAAGAAGCAGACCATTCTTAAAGCAATCTTTTACAAGATTTTACCAAGGTATTCAACCAACTCTTTTGATGCTTTTATGTCTCAAAAAGGTACTCTGCCATGCTCTGTAACATCAAAGTCACCTCAACTAATATTACTTGAGTTATGTTAGCTAGATTACCTTGTCAGTATCCACTTCGTTCATGATATCATTTATAAGTTCAGAGTCCTCAGCTCCTAAATCATCACTCAATGCTTGTTTCAGCTCATCAATGTCAATAAAGCCATTCCCATCCAGGTCAAAACGAGAGAATGCCTTCTGCAAATGCTCATCATTGTCCAATCTCTGGAGTTGTACAGTCAGTGCAGCGAATTTACCATAATCAAGGGTGCCATGTTTATCAACATCTGCCTGTGACAAAACAAAACCCAGTCCAAAACGTATGTAAGAGAACAATTACTCTCAAGACTTGATGCAACTTTAAGTGAGTTTGATTGCAAGTTAGTGTCTGGTCATTAAATCATGCATGAAATCCAGGCTGTGACTTGTGCATGCATTTTAAACTATTTTACTTCCGATTCCAATTTGGTGTTCACATTGTTTTCAGAAGCTCATCATTCAAAACGCATAGAGATTCAAGGATTGCCTACTAAGCTTCCATATGTGACACCTACACCTTTCAAGCAGGATTCCCACTTCCTCTGTTGGGGCTTCTAAGTATGCCACAGTGCAGCTGAGTGCATTTCAGCTACCATGGGCCACAGCTGCCCTGCAAACAAAAGAGCATTGTTCAGCACCTTGACCAAGGTGTTGTGAGTACACCACAGGACAGCTGAGTGCATTTCAGCTACCATGGGCGGCAGCTGCCCTGCAAACAAAAGAGCATTGTTCAACACCTTGATGAAGGTGTAGCTCAAGCCTGTCATTGCACTTTCCATTGACCTGGAAATGATCAATTTCATCTCTATCTATGCCTAGTCATTCTCCATCAAGTGCATGTTCAGGCCCACTGCCAGACGCCTGGTGGAGGAGGTCACCAGCTGAAGTGGAGATCCTGGGACTGGTGCACTATCGCCTAAAGGAGAGGAAGGCAAAAACAAGGTCCACCAACCTCACATGATGGAAATGCCAACAGATGATGTGATGCCTAATGGAGAGATGACCTCCAAGCAGCCAAACGCTGATGCATGAGTGACACCAGAAGGATGCAGACCGTCACCAAGATGAAGAGGATGATGCCAATTGATGAGGAGCACCTAACGCAAGGGGGAAGGGCTCAAGGAAGCTGTCACCACCAGTGAAAGACAGGCGCCGGCAAGCATGGAAGCTACTGCCACCATAAATGCAGCCCAAGGAAGTTGGAGACTGCCGCCTGGCAACAAGGATGGAGATGGTGGAAGGAGAGGAGAGAGAAAGATGATGGGTGACTGACAGAATGAATCAGCCAGTGTGGAATGAATGATGGAAGAAGCCTATAAACAGACAAAATCAATCTAGAGTGGCGCCCAAAAATGGGCCCCGAGCCCTTTTTGGGGCTGTCCACTGTGCGAAACCCCAAAACGCAGAGGAAAAAGTGAACCATGTGAACTGAGGAAATGGGTTTCTGGACACTCCCTCTCAAGCCTAGAAAGGAGCACAAAAAGAGGAGTGAGATGAAGAGAAGAAGATCCACCCTATAATCCAAGAATGCCACTTGAAAGAGACTTGTGAAGATAGTCAAGAGACTCGATGAGCAGCAGAACCTAAAACACAACCTCGAGTGAGAAGCCACTAGTCTATTACACCATGCTAGAAGGAATACGAAGGCCTAGTCATAAAGTCGCTGCTCATCGAGTCTCTTGACCTGCTCATAAAGTCACTGCTCATCGAGTTTTACCTCTAGAAGTTGCATTTTAATGGAGGTAAAACTGCTCAAAGAGAGCTAAACCTCGAAAGTTAAAGATGGTGTGTGAAGAACTTCGAGAGTAGTAGGGTCCCTCTCTAAAACTAGAGATGCAAGAGCCCCCTCTAATGCCTAATGGAAGCCCTTGTTGAATCCCCCTCTAAAGGAGATAGGGAATCCAAATGCTCATGGTTCACGAACTTCAAGGTGCCTGACGACGAAGGAATTGCCACCAGTTGTGCCGAAGAAGGTATCTAGGGCTCGAAAGGAGCAAAAGCCAAAGAGCGCCCAGAGGTATCTTCTCAAACCTGAGTAGAAGCGGATGGGATAGAAGGAGCCTCAAGGTGAACCAAGGGTGGGCAACAGTCATAGGCTCTCAAGGGAGTGAACTGGGGAGGAGAGGTGGGCCGTGGTAGCCACTAGACCCGAAAATGAGTGGGGGAAGCTTCTGCATAGTGTGGTGGTCTCCACAAGGGCTTATCGCCTCGTGAGGTCTTAGGGCCTCTATCTACTCGTGAGGACTCAATACACATTGGATACGTCTTATGGCCTTGAGCATAGTCAACTAAGAGCCAATGTAGAACAATCTTTGTGGCCCAAAAAGTAGAGTAGCACAAGACGTGCCTTAGCATGAAAGATGCCCTAGAGCAGGGAGACTGTTGAAGAAGCCTTTGAGTCTGCAAATGCAAGGATGATGAGGTATCACCTAGCGTAGGGGGACTGTCGACTGCCGAAGAAGCCTCTTAATCTACAAACGCAAGGACGATGCCTGATGCCAACTGTGTTAGGAGTGACGCCAAGTGGTAAGGATGAGCTAAAAGCTGAAAATGCAAGTTTCAACAAACTCTAATGGTAATGCCTGGTGGAGAAGGTCACCAACCGAAGTGGAGATCCCTGAAGCAACAAATGCAAATGGGTGGAGCCTCCTAACTGCCAAACGCAAGATGAAGAGAGGTTGAGAAAGGTGACCTCCCAAACAATCCAAAAACAAATGCCGGATGCCACCTAGGACTGGTGTACTATCGTCTGAAGGAGCAAAGGGCAAACGCAAGGTTCACCAACCTTAGATAATGGAAACACCAACAGATGATGTAACACCTAATGAAGAGATGACCTCCAAGCAGCCAAAAGTTGATGTAGAAGAGATGCCAAAAGGATGCAGACTATCGCCAAGATTAAGAGGATGATGCCAACTGATGAGAAGCACCAAATGCAAGGAGGAAGGGCTCAAGGAAGCTATCGCCACTAGTGAAAGATGAGCACCAACAAGGGTGGAAGCCACTACCACCATGAACACAACCCAAGGAAGCTAAAGATTGTTGCTTGGCAACAAGGATGGAGATGGTAGGAGAGGAGAGAGAAAGATGATAGGTGACTGACAAAATGAATCAACCAGTGTGGGATGAATAACGGAAGAAGCCTCTAAATAGGTAAAATCAATCTAGGGTGGTGCCTAGTTGTGTGGTGCCCAAAAATGGGCCTCGAGTCCCTTTGTGGGGCTGTCCATTATGCGAAACCCTAAAACGCAAAGGAAAAAGTGAACTGTGTGAATTGAGAAAATGGGTTTCTCAACACAAACAACATGACAAATTTAGTTGATTATAAAGATGGTAGGACAGTGGGAGATGTTCCTCAAATAGGTACCACGGAGTAGGTCTTTTACATAATGCTTTTGGAGTCTGCCCCATAGAAACATGAAACGGGGAACGGGAACGGGGAACGGGGACGGGGACGGAGACGGGAACGCCAAACCAAGGGAACGGGGACGTGGGAACGGGAACGGCATTTAAAAAATCAAAATTCATGAAAAAAAATTAATATTTCACTCATAATCCATGTGGACTCTGGAGTGTTAAAACTTAAAACCAAGGTATATAATCCACAAGGACAAATCATTTTAAGTTTTAACTTTAAGATATCATGTATTATTCTAAAACTACTCATTAGAAATTGAATTGCAACTTACAAGGCTCAAGAGGTAAGCTATTCAATTATAAATAATAAAATCCATAATACATATGCCAAAAATCATAAATGATAAAACAATGAACAATGAACTAAACTTAAAAGTCTAAGCTAAAAGAACATGCCTATGGTACCATTGCCAAAAAACTTAAAAGATTACAAATATGAAATTGAAGTCTAATCTTTGAAAGAACATGCTCATTGCCCCAAAAAAGACTGCAAATATAAAGTCTAATCTCTAGACTAAAGCAAAATGCGGCATACCAAAATAGCCCAAAGGGCAACTACAAGACTGCAAGACTCAAGTACAAATATAATATCGACATGGCACAACTGTCAACAACCCAAGTGTCACAATGTCATCAATGATCATAATATCATATATAATGTAAATGTGTCATGTATCATGAGACTCGTGATAACTGACTGACTCAAAATACGGATGGCTAGTTGCTGCAACTCAGGACCATCCGAACCATAGTCCTCCCACCACAAAGCTGCCCCAATCTTACAGCGATCCTCCTGTGCATCCCCACAACCAAAAGAACCCCGAAAGGTCCTATAACATGAAAGCTGATCTCTGATCTTTCGTCTAGTGCCATGATCAGGCACTAGATGAGACAATATAAGTCTCCATGCATCCATAACCTCACTGTCATTCTCCTGACCCTTGCCCTGGAACTCAGGATCCACAACAAATGCAGCTGCATGCATGGGTGAGCTATAGGAGTTCCACCTCGTCACAACTAAATGGTGTATTTCCCCATACGCCTCATCATTTGGTGCCAACTGCTGCAACTTTTCATTCAGCCTGTCCATAGCCTCATATACCTTGCCAATGCAAGGTTGCATAGCATCCATAACCATCAATAAATGTACAATGGGTGATACCATAGCATCTATCAGCTTCACATCATCCCAAAAAGTGGAGTTATTTGCTTTCTCCAAGCATAAGATACCTGTAGGAGTATCTGCCAATGTTGATGAGATAAACTCATCACTAAGAAATAACTGCCTCAAGGCACCACTGCATTCTCTTAACCTGCCTAGCATCAAGAAGTTAAAGGCAAATCTGGTATCAGAGTATTTTAAAAGTGTCTTCTTCGACCGCAAAGAAAAGTGATGGCGAAGAAATTGGTGATTCAAAACAAAGCTAACCATTTGAGCTCCTTGCTCTATGACAGATGCAATCCATGACAGGTTACCAATATCCTTTAGTAGGTTGTTCAAGCAATGAGCCATACAATATGAAACTGTGATATGTGAATAATATCCCTGAATAATAGCACCTGCTGCCTTATTTGCAGGCTCTCCATCTGCAACAAATCCCACAACATGCTCTAGGCCAATAAGCTCAACACCTGTAACCCACTCTGTTGCAAGTACATCTGCTGACTTTCCTGTCCTCGATGCATCATGTGAAGATATAAAATACATTTCCCCACGAGAATAAGCAACCATACCATGAATGGATCACTTGCGTGTATCACTCCAACCATCAGCAATCAAGGAAACTCCATTTTTAGCCCACATGCTCTTTCTAGTCACTGCTGCTTGCTCAACAAGGCGCTTTTCCTTGTCGAGCAAAGTGGTGCGTAAGGTCTCTAATGATGGAGGTAGATACGAAGGGCCATACTCACCAATCTTCTTGCACATCAATTTAAAATACTCTGACCTGGCTGCACGAAATTGAATGTGGTCATGATAAAAAAAGCGTGCCACTGATGTATCCACCTCTTCCTTCTTCTTGGGATCCCAACTAGCATCAAGTGTACTTTGTCTACGTGCAACATGTGGCGTTGTTGATGCCATGGCCGATGCAATGCCTGTAGTAGGTGTGGAGGTAGCACTTCCTGATACTGACCCTGCTCTAGATACATCTGATGGGGATGGTATCACAAAAGTTGCAGGGTCAACTGCAACACGTCGTGGTCTAGATGCAAGATAAGCTTGTTGACCTGCTACACGGTCACGAAGCTCCCTTTGCTTCTCCAAGGTCACATTTGGACAAAACTGCACCTCTGAATTTGGCTCATGTAGGAGATGAGCTCGGACCTGATTATGCATAAATATTAAAATTTAAAATGGAACAAGTGGCAATTGGTAGTCCATATTCTAATATTTAAGTAACTTTGAAAATTTAAAATCAATAAAAATTTGAAATACAAATGCTCGGCTCAATGGATTACCTTGTTTGCTCCACTAGTTCGCTTGTATGGGCAAAGCTTGCAAGTCCATGGTCGAGATCCTCCACCACTCAAAGGGCGGTCAGCATTTACTTCTTCCCACCATGACCAATCATCAAACCTTCTTCCTCGACCACCAACCCGACGAGCGGGACGGGAAGATGAAGCCATTTATGATTTCAGGCTGAAAATTGAAGGCCTTGGGTTCAAGAGTCGAGAGAAGGAAAAATTGAAGGCTGAAAATTGATTATTGAAGGCTCGAGAGAAGGGAGAAGGCTCAATTCAAGACTCACTCAAGAGTCGAGAGAGAAGGGAAAGGGAGAGAAGGGAGAAGAAGAAGAAGGTTCATGGAAGAAGGAAGAAGAGAAGGGAGAAGTGAAGAGAAGGTAGAAGGAAGAAGAGAAGGAAGAAGAGAAGAAGAGAAGGAAGAGAAGAAAGAATAAGAAGAGAAAGAAGAAGAAGGAAGAGAAGGAAGAGGTTGGAGGTGGGAGGAGAAAGAAGAGAAAGAAAAAGAAGGAAGAGAGGGAAGAGAAGGAAGAAGGTGGCTGGGCCTAGAGGCAGGAGAACTGGGCCAGGCGGGAGCAGGAGAAATGGGCCAGGCGGGAGCAGACAGGACGCAGGCGCGAGCAGGCGGGACGCAATAGAACAGGGCACAAGCGGAAACTGGGCGCGGGCGGCCCGCAGGTCATTTTGCCACGTGGCGTTCCTGTCTGAAACGGGACAAGGAACGTTCCATTTTTTGGAAACGCGATCCGCGCCAGATACATGCCGGGGACGGCGATTCCGCGTGCCGGGGGGGCCGTTCCGGCCGTTTCCTGTCACTATGGTCTGCCCATATAACCGTTACATAAAGCACCTATTAGCCACACCCTCCAATATGTTGGTACACATTGATTCAAAGAACTCCCATCTTTATTCCCTAGCCTTACTACAATGTTAAAGCTTTAGTAGGGAGTCAAAGCAACAACAACACAAGGTTTTATCTTCACTCCTTAGCACCCTCATTACTACAAGGGCACCATTTCATGAGCCTTCTTTATTGTTCTCATGGTAACTTCATCATCCTCACTTCTACACAACATTTTAGTATCAATTCGCTCATTCTTGCTTCCGTGCACATTGCCATATATGGTAGCATCACTAGAACTACGTTTTGATTGCTGATCTGTTTTTACAATCAGCTGTAGCTAGTGTTTTTCAGCCTTTGCACCTATGTTTGCTGCTGCTACATCAGCTTCTCACTCTACATCAGCCTTGTTGACCTAACAAGTTGTTTACCGCTCAACAGTGGTCCTATCCACTTGATCGGTCTCAAACAACCTACATTTTTTCTGTTTCTTGCAGAATTTTCACTGATCCATATCAACATCAGCCCCAACTCAACTTTTCAAAGTCCTCTTAAGCAGTTCATGTTGAGCTAAAAAATACATTATAAACTGATTAGCTCTTTATTACAACCCCAAAATGTGCTTATTACCAAACTTTCATTAAATTACCAAACTTTCCTTGTAAGCGCGGGAAAGTACATGAAAATGACAATACTTGAAACTTAACTAACTTGATTAATTATCACCATGAAAATTAGAAGATAGAGAGAGAGAGAGAAAGAGAGAGAGAGAGAGAGAGAGAGAGAGAGAGAGAGAGAGCGAGGAGTTGACAACACGTTGAGAGGGAAACCGGCCACTCCCCCTTGACAAGAATTTATTGAAGCAAAACCACGATCACCAAGTGCCTGAACCATATACAAAAAGACTAATTTGCTACAATTCTGAAAATTAGGATTTTGAAACCCTAATTTCTACAATCTCCGAGCAGCAAGTTGATTCTCTTCTTTAGTGGTTAGATTAGATCAAGCTAAATAGAAAGTGCCTCTTGGATGAGAGATAGATAGTAGAATACAAAGCATGCAGTTGAAATTTCAGCATGAAAGTTTGTTTCAATGAAGAGAGAGACCTCCAATATATAGGTGTGGGGCTTGGATGCTCAAAAGTGAAAAGAGGAGGCTACAACTAACAAATGTTTGCTGAAAATGATTCTCTTCAAATTGACACATGTCCTCTTCTAGATACCACATGTTTCACTTTTCTAAAGAAAGAAGTTTCCAACCCTTTTACTCCCAAAATCTCTCAAATGGTTAAAAATTAGAAATAGCTACTGAAGACAAAATTGTTTTTTGCAAAATTATGGAGCCTTTGACATAAACAGAATTTCCATTTGGGCAAATTCCAAAAATAGTAACCTCTTAAATTTTACAAGTCGCCAAATTTAGCTTCTTGAAAGCTTCATTTTAGGTGTTCACCAATTCATGGTTTCTTTCTTCGATCATAAGCATCTGATTTCACTTTCTAAAACCACTCATTATATGGACTTCTAGTCAATGTGACTCTCTGAGTGTAAAAGTCTAAGTCATCTAAGCTTTCTAGTCAATCTGACCAACCGACTAAACTTTTAATTTCTCTTGGATATCTTGTTAATGACAATCCAAGCATAATTATAACATATTCTAAATGAACATTTAATCATATTTTAAAACACTTAAATAATACAAATCGCCTTTTAAAGTACATGAGCATCAAATTAATTTGGAATCATTGAGGCAATATATCTTGGTAACAATTGATATACAAAAGGTTTGTGATATCCCTATAGCGTATCTGACCCCACATACCAAAACCTAATTTCAAAGGATCCACATCTATAGATAGGAGACAGCCCTTTCACTCAACCTCGTCTCATTCATTGCAAGCGCTCTATCAACTAGCGCCTTCTTCCCATTGCTGTCCACACCCCTCAATGGCAAATAGCTCTATTTGTGGTGTCGCCATCCCTGCTTCAACTCCTAGCGATCAATCATCCATCCGAGACACTTGCTAGACACAGATCTGTATTTGCAATTGCTGGTTAAATTCAGAGGTTGCTTGTTGCATTTCAGATCCATACAGAGTCTGACACACTCTCCAACCCATCTCTCTATCCCGGTCCTATATTTCTTTTTAGTTGTGTTGTGATAGGATCTCTCTCTCCCAACGCCAATACATGCATAAGCTCTTAACCAACTTTGAATGCATGCCATTCCATATGGATCCTAAGCGGAACGCTTCAACCTATACACATTCGTGGAGTGTTAATGACTCTAGCTATTAGCTGCTAATTGGATCCTTGATTTGGCTATTGAACACTCGAATCGATCTTTGTTTCTTAATCGAGTTATTTACAAGGTTTATAAGTAAGTCTAAGCAAACTCGCTGATGGGTTGCTTTGAGGATTCTTCAATTCCTCGAGAAAACTCATGATCTTGGCAATTTCTATCCAGTAGGACAAGAGACACCACCTTAGTATTGTATGGATGGATAGGTTCCGATTGGGTTCGTAACATTAACCTTTGAATATCAACTATTGCTTCGACTTTCTTCTTGGTATAAGTGCTATATCTTGGAGTAGCAAGAAGCAACTAACAATGGCATTGTCTACTGTAGAGGCGAAGTACTCAGCAACATCATCTACCACATGTGAGATTGTGTAGCATTCGGAGGTTGTTGGGAGAACTTAGTTGTACTCAACCATCCTATTGCTTTTCTATGTGACAATGGGAGTTGCATAGCCATTTTCCAAAATCAGTGTTCCGTGTACAAACAAAGTATAGAGATTCACTATTTCATCCAAGATAAGATCTTGGATGGTGTTGCCACAGTGAAATACCGCAAAAAGGAAGACAACTTGGCAGGGTTCATAGTTGCCAAGAAACCCATTTCATAAAGTTAGGAAATTTGTTTCATGCCTAGACGTTTCATAAACGTATGAAACACCTATTTTAAACTTTAACAAATGTCATACCCTAAATTTCTTGGATTTATTTAATACATTGACCTAGATATTGGCATTGATTGCCAAAGTTTTATTTTGATTTGTTATCTATGATGATTGCATATATTGAGGGTTCCTTTTACAACTAAAGTTGACACTGAGTATGGATAGTGAACCATGAAAAATACAAACATTGATGCTACATTGAATGCTCACTTACATTGTATAGAATAATGAATAATGTCAATCTGTATTTTCTGTCACATGAGTCATAGTATATGTATATAAAACTTTTCTAATTTTTTTCATCTCAAATAAAATCCGTTTCTAGCATTTTACGAAACTCGTATGAAACCTATGAAACCTATGAAACCAGTTTCATACATTCCGTTTCAAAAAGCCTTGGCAACTACATGGTCTCTTCATCAAAGCGCTTTCTCACATTATTCTACATCAACATTCCAAATCCCTAAGCCCCATGTCACATCCAAGATGAAAGAGGGGGTATTAGCAATCACCTCTTGGATAGGCAAAGGCATTATTGCAAGCAATGCACGCAAGTGCAGAAGGCAATTGGACAACAACTACACAATTGGTTGAGGCAAGTCAGATTGCCAATTGGCAAAATGAGGCCGACCTTCCCCAATCAACTAGATTTCATGCCAACTTGCCACTTTCCTCGTTTTGACTATTTATTAGTTTGCCACAGTCACTCGAATTTTGAGCATTGTATTTGAGAATGTGACGCCTTGGGTGCCTTTTTCCCAAAGTTTATTCACTCTTCAGCATTCTTATTTTTGGTGTTTTCTCTATCTCTTCTCTCCATGTTCAATTCTCACGATCACTCCATGCATCTACATTCTTAATGTTGCACTCAAACAATATGCACGCAAAATTGGCCAACTAGGGCTTGATCAAGTTTTGAGTGTGACAATATCTTTTAGCTTATTGTTTTTTACTGTTTACCTCCTTCCCAATGTTTCCTTCATGGGTCCAAGAACAAGGAGCTCAAGTTTTGGCATCTAGAGAAGCTCAAGTGCTACACAAATCTAGCGCCACCCAATTGTGCATGGATCAAGATTCTATGGCATGGCTCGATAGGGATGATTGACCTAGTTGTGCATGGATTAAGGTTCTATGATATGGCTTGATGGGGATAATCGAGTCAAAATCATTGTAGTTCGATGGCAAGTGGGCCTAAATCTTGATATGTTTTTCTTCCACTTGCCATGATTGGAGTTTCCCACACTTTGTTGTTTTGTTAGTCTTCCATTTTCTTTGAGTTGACCCCATGCTTGACATCAAAAGTTTGGTCACATTTGCCTACCTCTTTACGAATCTATGGTGGGCCTATGGTTAGGATAAGATATTAAGTTCGTACAAGTTATCTATGGTCCATGCACTCATCATTTACATGCACTTGTGAAATCTATGTTCCAATATTCTTATATTGGATATAGAGAAGAGAGATGAAGATTTTAACATAATCAAAAGAATGTGAGATTTTTTTGGTAAGAAGTTGCAATGATCATGCAATATTCCAAACAAAGAGAAAACGGAAATGGGAGGTAAAAGAAAGGAAAAGAAGAAAGGACAATCCTACAATGAGTGGTCTTGAGCATTGAGAGTGAATCTATGCCATACTGATCCCTAAGAGAGGAGATGTAAGAACATGGTGGAAGGGGGGAAAAGAGGCCATGGGGAAAGGAAGTTGTGTCAAACAATATCAGAAAGAAAAGAGATCGTGTGTCACGATTATCCAAAGCTGCCTCAACCTTCAAAAATGATAAGAGTATCAAGTAAGATTTTATATCGTGGAAATTCCAAACTTCTGCAATCTCAACAGATTACACACTTTGAAGATTCTGAGGAAAAATTCGTGCAAATTGGTGCTGGGAAAACTAGTAATTAGCATCACACTTACAGCTTCCATTAGTTGTTGAATTTCATTTTCAGAAAGCTGAGAGCCAAATTTGTGCAGACCAGCTTTAAACTCATCAAGAGTTATAACACCTTTGTTATTTGTATCCATCATGTTAAACATATTCCTCAGAGAATCAGCTTCTTCTCCCAATAACAGTTCAGCAATAACCTGCAAACAACACAAGATGATCAGACAGAATCTTATTGCAAAATGCATGTCTGTCAGCTGGAAGACTAGATCGATACCTCTACAAGACTATGTAACACATTTTCACATCAATGAATTAGATTCACACACATAAACGTATGCATATGCATACACACATGCATGCATAAATATAAGCATCCCGTCTGATTCCTGTATAACACAGAGGAGCCTACTTAGAGTGACATATGATATCATATACAAGATAACAAGAATGTGATAGAGCCCATACTCGTAAAGCCATTTTCTTTAGCTTATTCATTGCTGAAAATTGTTTTAACCTTGAACGCACAGTATCGCCGAGAGGAACATCAGGAGCCTGCTTGACATTTTGCAACCATGCATGGTCTGTAAATGGTAAAACACAGCCAAGGCGTTGAACTGATAATCCAGAACCCTCTCAAAATGAGTAATCAAATGAAGATAGAGAACTGTACCTAAGACTTGCTGTGCTGTCAGTCTGCGCCTTGGATCTGGCTCAAGCATTTGCCGGACAAGAGACTTCGCTTTTTCAGATACTCTTGGCCAAGGATCCCTCTTGAAATCTATCACTCCCCGAAGAATGGCTTGTGCAACTCCCTGCTCTGACTCTGAATTAACACATTAATGAGTAAATATCACAGTTGACTCAGAATGCAAGAATAATACTTGGATATGCCACCTAACAGCCCATTGGAAAAATAAGCCATCAAGCTTTCAGCAACTGAATAGGTACTACCTGCCCAGAATGGAGGTACACCACACAGTAGAATATACAGTATGACACCTGCACTCCAAACATCTACCTCTGGCCCATAATTCCGTTTTAATACTTCTGGTGCCATGTAATAAGGACTCCCAACAATCTCAGAGAACCTCTCTCCTGCAATTGAAACAGGTAATTCATAAAGAGTTCCTACTCAGAGAAACAATGTTTTAACTTTCATTCTTCCTGAAACTACTACTGCAACAGGATAGTACCAGGTTTGAAGAACACAGAGAGGCCAAAATCTATTGCCTTCAAGGGTGAGTTCTCCCGCTTATTTGCAAACAAGAAATTTTCTGGTTTTAAATCTCTGTGCATCACCCCATTCTTGTGGCAGGCCTGCATACCAGAAATATGCATCTAGAATCAGTACCTTCAGATTGAAAAGTGCTATCCAAGTTTCTGTCCAAACTCTGCACCCAGTGCAGAGAGGGAGAGGATCGGTATATGTTGACACTGTTGAGCTTCAAACACCAAGGAACATTTTAAAACACTTAATCTCAATCATCTGCTTTGAATGCACACATGCATGCATTCCAAAAAATGTTCAGAGGGGCCCAATGCAATGCAAACAGAACAATAAGACGACTCACAA
The DNA here is from genome assembly GCF_053477565.2 of Lygodium microphyllum. NCBI lineage: Eukaryota > Viridiplantae > Streptophyta > Polypodiopsida > Schizaeales > Lygodiaceae > Lygodium > Lygodium microphyllum. Next base: position 132,333,587 of record NC_141140.1, on the reverse strand, counting down.
CTGACTGTGACCAGCATCTCCAAATTGTCAAATGTGCAGATGAATAAGAATAGTACCTGCACCACTTCCACAATGGTCCTGGTAACATTTGCAGCTGCTCGCTCATGATAGTGACCCCGTGCCACAATACGATCAAATAGCTCACCACCTTCGCATAGTTCCATGACCAAATGGACTGCGTTATCATCCTCATAGACACCTTGAAGTCCAACAATGTTCGGATGTGGTGGTAGATGATGCATGATGACAACCTCTCTCCGCACATCTTCGATGTCCACTGCAGTCCTCAGCTTCCGCTTAGATATGGACTTACATGCTAGCAACTCCTGTGTCTCCTTGTGCGTACAGAGATAAGTGATGCCAAACTCCCCACGGCCGAGCTCCTTACCTAGAATGTACTTGTCTAAGATACTTTCCCCTTCTTTGACAGAAACTCCACCAGGGAGGCTCTTAAGCACGCTAACCTTAGGAGTACCCGCCGAATGGTAAGCATCCGCAGCGTAAGGATTTGGCCTGCGCTCTCGCTTAGGCTTCTGCGCAGAGGTGCCACAGCAGTTACCCATTGGCAAGTATGTGCATGCAACACAGGCACGTACGGCGGTGGCACGGCAGGGCCAAAACAAGCATTCGTGCAGGGGAAGTCAACCGATTTGGAAGAAGTCTTCTTGCGTGCTGATTATTCTGACGTCTTGATCTTGTTGAAGGCGGAAACCCTAGGGTTGCTTGTGTGTCTGCGAGGGCGAACGAATGGACGGCAGCTGTGGCGAAAATGGAGCTTCAGGGGGAAGGGAACCGAGGGAGGCCGGAGGGATCTGCGGGGGCGCAGATCTCCGCCATGGCGATGGCGGGGAGGGCTGACAGGAACCAGGCGATGGTGGTGATGATGGTGAAGACGACAACTGATGACGACGGTGGCCGCGAGGAGCTTGATGTCATCGATATAATATCACTCCTGATGAGTGTTGCTGCTGCTACGGCGGCCACATGTGTGAATGTTTTTGCTGGATCTCGCATCCCCGCCTCCCCCAGTCCCCGAGAAGAAGAGTCAAAACGGGTAACTGGCTACTCCCGGTCGACCACCTCCAGCCCACCGGCCCCTCTCATCTCCCCTTTTAGAGCCGGGTGCGACCTGCCTCTTGGGGGACGGGCCACAAGAGGTTCCCCCCACAAAAACACTCGTGCTTCTCGGAGAGAGGGGGGAGAAGCTATCTTCAAGCCCCCAGAACCCTTGCAAAAAGGAGGGTTTTAGTAGAGCACTAGTAGGATTAAGAGCCACCAATTGTACCAAATGGTCCATGTAAACTTTGAACCGGATGCCCACCAATGGCGAGAACGATCTTGCATTTTGCTAGCATTCTTTTTCGATCCAACTCACATGTTTTTTTACCAAGCACAAGGGTGTGACTCGAACCTTATCTTCAAGAAATTATGTGTTTCCTATGGGGTAATCGGCTACTCCATGTTGCCCATTGCAGTGTTCTTTGTTTGCTTCCAAACACTCCTTGAGAAACCTCTCTAAGGGCTTGCAGGAGTGTAGCAGAGGATTTCATAACGGCACAATGGCACCATACCACAATTCGAAACGAGCTAGAACAAGAAAGGTCCTTGACCATTTGTCAGACTTTAAACAACTCAATGAACCTCTAGAGAGACTAATAAGAATGATCCACAACTCAAAACCTTGCTCTGGTGTGCTAAAACTTCCTTTTTTTCCAAGGGTTTGTGGAGGTTGCAAAGGGTTATCAAAACCAATTCCCTCTTAGCTCTACCAACACAACAATATGTTTATGGGGGAGGGGGGGGCTACCTTCCCCCCACTAAATCTCTAAAACTTTGAATTCCATTGGGTATAAAAATGGAAAATACATGTACTTCTTCAGTGAACCTTCAAAATTTAAAGAAGAATGTCCAAACCTTGAATTTTATTGGTTATAAAATATCAAGATTTAATGTAAAATGAATTGCAAAACTCTCAAATTAAAAAAACTTTAAAACTTAAAAAGAACTTATTGAAATATTCAGCTTCATAAACTTTTCCACCCTAATATAGCAAATCAATGCAATTTGATTCAGAAATTCTTGCAAAATTTTGAGGTAGACGTTTTTGTATCTACTACGAAAATACTTTCCTCAACATTGGCCCACAATCAACTGACTTACTTCAAGTGTTTAAGACTAGTTGCACACCAAATGATGGACCTCCACTTTAGAAGTCATTAACTAGTCAAAGTGTTGTGACATCCCCAAGGTTAGTGGGGGGGAGTGAATGCTACTCTCCTCCCTAACTTCATGATCATACCTTGTGCATGTGGGAGGAGGGGGATTACCTTTATCCTCACCTTCCCCAGTTAGCACCCCCTTTTTGTGCTAGCATGGTTAAGTGGAAAGAGAGAAGCTCATTGGACACAATGCATAGACCTAGCAAGTCCAACCAATCAAAGACTTCTAACATGCACTTTATCCCACACAAACCATGGGCGTGACCACTCTTCTTGTGAAGAGAGGCTTAATATTGCAATAGACCATGCTAGCCTTTAGACCAAGTTAGGTCGACACCACCCTTAATGGTTGAAGGTTCTCTCTCTTTTATACACAAAACAAGGCATGATCTATTGTATACCTACTAAATTGGTAAAGTTCCCACCCACTTTGGGACGAGGAGTTACCTCATCCACTTTACAAAGCGATGGATGAGGGTGCACTTTTATAACCAATCAAAAAAGATATAAGTTTATTGTTTTGTACATTTATGTAAAATGTGTCCTTTTATTCTGTAAATGTATTGCAGTGACTTTGTGCCTGCTTTCAAAAAGTGCTCTCCCACTTTGGGCAAGGGTTGGGCATCTATTGTTCAGTGTGCAACTACCCTAAGCCTTCATTTCATGTCTATTTTATGTTCAACCTTTGCTTTTGGAGGGAATGGTTTTATATATAAAGAGGTAAAGTCTAAAGTTCAAGCATAATGCATTAAATATGTTATTATGTTTTACCTATATGCATATCTCTTTGTGTTCTCAAGTCTCTCCACTGATTTTGTAATAGGAGATTTAATCATGCATAAGGATCCCAAAGAAGAAGGTGAACTATATAGAATTTCATGCTATTTCCAAGAACATTAGCATATTGCTCCACGTAAGAAATTTAGCAACTAAGCCCACCAAAACCAAAACACTTATCCATTTAAGAGCTTCTCATATCGAAAAACTACATTTATGGTATATACAATTTAACTGCTTTTCATCCATTTCACCAAGAAAGTTGGGCTTGGACCAAATTGAGAACTTGCACATCCATGAAGGCCCATTGAAAATGGCTAAAAGTTAATTTCTTTGTGTCAAGCCTTTATTTGATTATTTCTAAATCCAATCTAGGGATCTCCTTCAATATTTTTCTTAAATTGTGCTACATTTTTAAACTAAACAAGTTATTGAGTCCATATTGATTTTGTTTCAATTTGGCCAATGTCTTGAAGCCAAGTCACACTATTATCGATTACCAACTTCTTAGTAAGAAACTCTCCAAAGTCGAGAGCTATATAGTTCCACCAAGCCTTTAGCCTTGAGTACCCCAAACGTTACTTCCATGAAGAGCTAACCAGCTCTTAATCATCCAATCATAGTAATCTCTAGCCTTGATAGCATTAGGTATTCACCATTTATAATTTAATCTATTATCCTTTAATTTTTGTAACCCTCTACGGGAGTTAGCTGGTGATGTATTTGCTACTTCACTAAACAATACAATATAGTTCCACCAAGCCTTTGGCCTTGAGTACCCCAAACCTTACTTGCATGAATAGCTAGCCAACTCTTAATCATCCAATCATAGTAATCTCTAGCCTCAATGGCATTAGGTATTCACCATTTTTTATTCAATCTACTATCCTTTAATCTTTGTAAACCTTTGTAGGTGTTAACATGTGATGTATATGCTACTTCACTAAACAACAAACTATAGAACCATCATTTTCTTGAAGCTCTTAATTTTTTCTTTTTGTCAATCATCAAACTAATTGTCATAATGCCTCTATTAACTAAAATTGTTAGTGCCCTTTATTTTGTTCCCTATTTTAGTGATGATTCTATAGAAAAGTACATAACTTTATTCTATTTGAGGGTGTGACACAAGTTTCAAGAAACTAGAACTAGTTTCTATATGTGTCGACCAATTAAGACATATTCTTTTAATGTTTTGACCCTTTGGGACCTTCAAAATACATTCATAAGTGGCATTGTATTGGCTCTTTCCTAGTACTCTTTTATGAACCCTTCATCTATAATGATGCAACTTATAAAAGATCAAAATGCTCCAAATTTTTTATTTAAAAATAATGTGATAGAGACATTTTATCCATAAAAGAAATTTCAAAAGGAAATTAACAAGTCTTTTAAAGGTCATAATATCAGTCCCTTTTCGCTTGTACAAATACAAGATTGATTATTAAGTGATTTCTATTAGGGCAAAGATGTCAATTTTAGGGAGAGCGCTACTTTTTGGTTCTACCTCAAAATGCTAAGAATCATTTATTGAGTCTTTTATTCTATTATCTTACATGTAAATGGCCCTTGGAGGGGGGCTTGACTTTCGTTATGTTTTGGTCATTGCGATATCTTTGTAGCCTATTATTTGTTGATCCAAAAGCATTTATTCATGCCTAGATGCAAGGCATATGTAACATGTTACCTTATTAAGCCAAGTCATTAATGTTGATAAACATTGGTTTGTTGTGAACCCAATGTCAACCATTTCTATGCATTTGGCTTCTCCTTTCTAATGGAGTTTTGGTTCATTCTTCTTGTTAGATGGATCCAATCATTATTAGTACTTATAAATATCTTCCCATTTAATGCTCTTTCATGAGAATGTTTTCCCATTTAATGGTCTTACATGTGAAGCTTTTATTTTGTCTCCTTATTTAGTTCCTTTTTCATTGAGTGCTTTTTACTATTTTTCTATATTTACTTCTACTCACATATTACTTAGAAGGATCATAGCTCATAAGTAGAATATTCTCATCCTTTTTATTTCTCTACCTCTTATGTGTGGTAGGACCATATTTGATCTTTGGCTCTTGTCTACCAAATATTAAATTTATCAAGTGTAGTTTTTAATGTAAAAATAAAGTGCAAATTTTGTCTTGCTCTCTTGTGTCCTTTCACTTTGAGATTACTGATATTTTTTTCAATGTAGTTTATTGTATTAGACAAAAAGTACAAAAAGATTTACATAATCCTCCGATGCAATGTCGCTCTAGGCCAAATTTCTCAACTTCCTAGCACAAGCCAAAAAAGAACACAATATTTCTTATTTATTGAAGCATAACGAGGGGGAATAGCAGCTAAAGCCTCTTTGCACCATTTCCAAGGTCACTAATGTCATTAAGCAAATTGAGAGGCAATGATAATGCTTTTGGAGATAACTATAAAATAATCTCTAACAAAGCTCAATGGGACAACACTAAGGTCACCACTAAATCAATGTTATGGCAAGTTTGAACAAGTGCTCTAATGATCTCAACATGCCAATTATTTTCTTATTTGTTAGACCTTATCGTAACTAAGTTTGGGTACTTTGTTAGATAAACGTGGGAAGAATGTGGACTTTAACAAGGCATAAGCCTCTTTATTGGCCTTTTCATCCACAATATTGAGTGAGAGTTCACACCTTTCTTGCTAATACGATACCTTTGACATGCTTAATGTTGGGATAAAAGGTGTCAATGTGAGGTTCATAATGAAGTGATTATTGTAATGTAAAAATTTAGACTTTTATATTGAATTTCCAAAAACCTAAAGCATTCTTTTGTAACTACTAACTCTATTGATAGAATTAAAAAATCTACCAACTTTTAGCCTCTTAATGAACTTGCTTATTTGGCACTAATGCTAGCAATGGAGCAAGTATAAGACATGTGACCATTAGAGCAAAAGGATAATGATGGGCAATATCACATCATAGTAAGTTGGGCTGCCTATGCTAAAAAACAACTAGATCATAAATGATTCCATCTCCTTTATGTAGGTGGACCACCTCCCTTACACTAATGATCACTACTCAAACAATAGTGGCAAAATGATCAATCCTCTACATGTAACAACTCTATACTTAAGCACCTACACTCATGCACACAAATTATGCTTATGTACATTGGCCCTTGGGTGTCAATAGGAAGTAAACTAAAATCCTCATTTTGTGCTCTTAAAATCTAGATCAAGACTCTAAGGGTTATCAAAAGACATTACTCTTGCATGTATTTTGTACTTTACTCTATTTCTAGTTTATTAAAGTGATAAATCTTATACTTGTGGTTAGGTTTCTCCGATAATAGAGTAGTATGATGCTCATAATGCTACATTGGAGATATATCATACACAGAAAACACAAGCCATTGATGGTCTTCTTCTAAAATTAACCAGTTTTAACAGTTTATCAGCTGGCTAGCTTCGATTACTTACATGGCAGTTGTAAACCCCTAAAGAATATCCATGCTAGGGATTTCATAAGGTAGATTCTTCTTTTACCAACTATTTTGTCAAGGACTGTGTGCAGATTCTATAATACAAATCTCATTACCTCACTCTACTACAAATTCTTCCATGTAGCATAAATTCTACGATGTGCTCATTTAGTCTTAGGCTAATACTAGTTTATTGTGTCCTCTATCATTTACTTTCATGCCTAGCTTAGTTGAAAATTTTCCATTGAAAAATAGTTTCTATTTTCACAAGCAAAACTATAGTAAGCATTTGATTATTAGACTATGGAATTAAAGAAGACCTTATATTTAACCAACAACCAGAACATCCTTAATTTGTCATATCGAAGGACTCCCTTTATGTTATATACAATTTAATTCCTTTCTATCCACATCACTAAGAAAGTTGGTCTTCAATTTGAATGGAGAGCTTGCATAACATCCATAGAAGCATATTTAAAATGGCTAAGAGTAAATTTCTTTGTGTTAGCAAGCCTACATTCGATTATTTATAAATCCAACCTAAGGTTCTCCTTTATATAATTTTTCTTGTGCTAAATTTTCAAACCAAGCACATATTTTATTTCTCTTCCAACTTTCATTTTGGGCAAAATCTGGAATCCAAGTCTCTCTATTACCACCAACCAACTTCTTGGTAGGACACTCTACTAATTCAAAGAACTATATAATTTTATCAAGCCTTTCAAATTTGAGCAATGCAAACCTTATTTGCATGAGTAGGTTGCCAACTCTTAATCATCTAATCATAGTACTCTCTAGCCTTAATGGCAGACATTTACCATGGATACTTCAATTAGTTATCCTAGACCCATCATTTTAATGGAGCTCATAATGTTTCCTTTTTTCACTAATTAGACTAAGCGTCAAAATGCCTCTATTGAATAAATCATTAGTGCCCTTGTTTTTGTTCAAACTTAGGGAATATAAAGAATTGCATTCCAAAAATGTATTCTTTTTTAGATAATAAATGCTTTTTGAAAATCCAAAATTTTTAATTCGAATACAATCCCAAAATGCAAAGGATGCTTTTTGATTCCATTTGAGAGAGGTTCTTTATTAGCATAGGAACCAAAGACCCATGTTGTCTAGGCAAGTAATAGTACAAATATGCTTTTAGTAAGAGTATCATCATTTTGGTCCATAGTAAGTGTCAAACCCAAGAATTTAATTCTTGAAACACACAAAATGGCTTCTAATGTTCCCAAGATGTAAGGAGATGAGATATTTTATATTAGCACAGGAACCAAAGATGCACTTGTCTAGGGAAGTAAATATACAAATATGCTTTGAGTAGTTGTTTACTTGAATTCTCATCATTTTGACCCATAATCACTCATGTGAAAGTTTTGAACTCAATAATTTAATTCTTAAAACATGAAATGGCTTTTAATGTTAATGTAGCCCAATGCCCCAAAACCAGTGAGTTGCAAACTTCTTACAACTTAATAGTGGACATATTTTGGTTCCAATTTTCATGGTCCAAAGGGAGTGACACAAAAGAAAAATTATTTTCCCTAGATGAGCTTTTCTTCTCTTGCAAAAGAGGAAGATTTAAAATCACAACAAAAGCTCCAAAGGAATGTATGCTTTCAACTTTGGCTACAAATGTCCTATTGGTTTACTTGTTGCTTGCCTCAATTTTGTAGTATTATAAGCTAAAGGCTTTGAAGGAGATATGTGCAACCAAAGTATTTGACTTGTCATTTCCCCCTCTCCATGACTTCGATGATACACATAAAGTAAAATGACTATGAGTTACCTAAATCAATGAAGATTAAAAACATTGTGAATTATTAGATGCATTCCCTCTTCCAACCAACCAATGTAGCTATTTTTTCTTAAAGCTTGATTATATTTGTCTTAGACATCTGGAAGGGAATGTGAAAGCATGCATTCTACAAGCTCCATGCTACATGTTCTTATCGAGCCTCAAGAAAAGTAGAAAACATATGGTTAATATCTATTGGACTTGCAATGATGTTATTTTATAGGTACTCGTGAAAAACTTTAAATCATTATCTCAATATCCACATGTTTCATCAAAATCCACGGTTCAATATAAACTTGAGAAATTTGTTTGATTCTTTCAAGTTGTTGCAAGGCAGAGCATTCTTTCAAAACATACATTCAGTCTAAATTTCAAATTGTAAGAATTGCTAAACTTTCAGGTAACTCACTAGTGAATGTCCTAGCAAAGAGCATTAGCCACCTTGAAAGTCACATTTGTCTAGTTTATTTGTTCTCATAAGTAAGATATTGAGGGGAATCACATTCTAGTTAGCTAGAAATCATGTCTTGAGCTGTAGATGCTTCACATGAATGAATACAAACACAAAATGAGTGAAATTTAAGGCCTTCCCCACAAAATCAAATTGTTTGATATTGATTCTAGATTTTTGGTACTAAAGTTTTTGTTTTAGCTCTTCCATATGCGACTAATGCGAGTTAAACGAAGATGTCATGCACGTAATAGAGATTGAGTTCCAAGATAAGCTCGCATTATTCTCTCAATCGAGTTGAATAGTGCTTGACATCCTTTAGATGTCCCTCTTATATTCTAAAACTGTGTCCTAGTTAGCTCATTCTTCTTTTAACAATGGCTTTCTTGTTGAACTATCTAGCAAGTTAGTAGTAGGGCGTATGTGTGTTTATTGTCTAATAAAGTGTTAGATGGTTCTATCACATTAGTATCACTCTCTTTGCTCACACTAGCATTTTCTTGTCATTTCCTAGCCTTAAATACACATTGAATATGGTATTAAAAGTTAAAAAAATCCTCAAAAGATTTAATGATCACTTTTATTGTTTGCACATATCCAATGGTAACACATTATGTTCTATAATTGCCAATAAAACCACAAAAAGTTAAGTTCAAAGAAATATATTATCATGGAAAAGCATTAGGTGGCACATACCTTTCCATGTTTTGGAGTTTTCTGATGCAATCACTATCATCAACAACAATTAACTTAAAGGTGACAATCCGTGGATGTAAGCGACAAGATGGCAATTATGTCATAAGATGCGTTCCATGTGTCATTGGCTAAAGTGATGATTAGAGTTTTGAGTATTATGGATAAATTGAAAAAGAAATGTCAAATGTGGGTGGCATTATGCACGAAAGTTCATTTGTGGGTTATTGACGATCATCCTCTCCTTTTTAAGTAGAGAGAATCTTGAACAAAGGCCACCATCAAAGCATCATTATAACCCAAGTGTTGAATCCTTATTAAAAGCAATCACTATCGCAAACTAGAGATCTCACATTACTCAGATATTTTTGAAGCCCTAAAAGAACCATTCTTGGATTATATGCAAAAAGCTACATGCATGCACTGCATATATGTGCACCAAATGAAAGCCATGCGTGCATGCACACAATGAGTCATGCATAAGCATGCAATAGTGAATATAACTCATTAGTAGTCACACTTCACTCAAGCTACCACATCATTTTCAAGTGAATGATTATAAAGTATGGTGCTTTTTCTTGACCTTTGGTACCACAATCAAGCTATCAAAATCTGGCCTCATACATTTATGCATCACTGGGAGGTATCTAAGTTGGAGGGTTGGTTTGGTTAGTACTCATGGGTTGCAACCCTCTCAATTGTGTAGCTTTGCATGCCCAATCTTTAGGATGATCTAATCCTAATGAGTGAATAAGGAGCTTGACCCATACAAAATCTAAAATTCTACATGGAAATGTGATTTTCTCTTGCTAAAATCCTTACACAAAATCCAACACAAATCTTACATGACTGTATATATGATGTCTAACCACACTAATTGCATGAAGTTTTGAACTCAAGTATGCAATGGGTAGTTAAGCTTCTATATTCTATCGATAGTATTACCTACAAACAAAATGGTAATCCTGGTTTTTCCTTATGTTGAACACAACAAATGAAGTAAGGATTATAAAATTATTGCGTAGAAGGAACAATTTGAGTATGCCTTTTTAATTCTAAAGAGATTGGTACCAACATGCAAAATACTTCTCAAGAACCATTTTCCAAATGTAGTTTAAGTTTATGCTTGTGTTGCCTTTTCAATGTACCATTGTAAAGATATAAGCTTTAAAAGTGTTGAAGTTTCACTTCAAAAATTTAAAAGCATCCGAACAAGTCATATTTGTTTAAAGTGGTGAATGTTTAATGATAGAAATGGAACCATCCTATGAAATGGGTGAAATAAGAACTAAAAATATTTTAGACCACTTCAACAACCTTTCTCAACCATGTCTTAGAACGTGCATCAACTTTTTCTCCTCTCTCACATCAAAGTATCAAATGTTTCTAGAAGAACATTTTCCTTTAGATGATAATGACCTTTTTGCTCATCATAAGGTACTTACCATTTCGAGAAAGTAGAGAGCTAACTTGGTCACTTAGAAGAATATTTTTTTAAATGGAAAATACATTTAATTAGACAACGCCTTTATGGAAGATGGACCACTAATATAAGTCATTCATGAAACTTGGTTTAAAATTTTCAATAGGGACACATAAAGATACTAGCTATCCTATTTTCCCAGTATATGTCATTTTATGGAGTTAATAGCATAATGGATTAAAAACCTTGTAAATCTATAGAAGGTCTTGTCCTTTGTAGGTTGGCATTACTAAAATGCTTCTCAATATCTTTGCATGATGCTTAGGTAGTGCAATATAGAGATATTGTTGTCAAGATATATGCCTATAATCTAAAGAAAAAGGGATAAAGAAGAGACCTATCACAACTTCAAGTAGTCCACCTTTTTCTTTCTTTATGATAGCTCATAGAATATAAAATAGAGAGATTTGGTGACCTAGGCCTAAAGTCTATGTGCAAATTCAAGGCCAAAAAATTTGAGAAGCTTGATGGGTAGAATGAATTGGGTTGTTGGGGCTTGCCCTTGGCCATGAATAAATATTTCTCGAGTGGACATATTGTTCCAATACGAAACAATGTTTGGTTTTCTATCAACATATAGAACTAGCTTTAAACAACCATTTGGTAGGGAAGCTAGAATGTTATTGGGTTGCTAAAAAAAGCACCCATGAAAGCTATTACTTGTTTATTGTTATATGCCCATTTCCAAAGTGGCACATGCTTTTATATACATGCCATCAGCTTTCAAATGGTTTTTGCAAAAGACAATTGTCTTCATGATTATTGCCTTCAAATTAATAACCCTCAAGTTGGGTGTAATCTATCCTTTTGACTCCATTCACAACATGAGCTTTTCTTTAGCACCATAATGGTTCAACAAGAACATCTATAAAAGCTTTGAATAGTTCACAACGAAATTGCAAATAATATATTTCTTAAAAGAGCATAGTAAGTAGAATAGAAAGGGACTAGAAGTAAGGTTATCAAGGCTATTAGTTTATTGATAATTGTGGTTTCATTATTATGCCACAAATGTGACATCACAAAAAGATAGATAACAAAGCCTAAATAAAGTCTAATAATCAGTTTCGATAAAAAACTTGTACATTCTTTCATTCAAATCTACCATTGTGAAGGTTTTGAATTGGAAATTACCTTGGATTCTACCTTGTAGCATAATGATAATTACCATGAGTACTGCCCAATTCCACAAAAGTTGGGAGACATTATTCCTTTGATGCATAACAAGGCTTGCTTCTAAGCTTGTCAAACTAAGTTCTACAAAACTTAATTGATGCTATTCCTTTGATGCCTAGCAAGGGTTTCCAGACCAATTGGATGAACACCAACAAAATTGCTTGCAAATAGTTTTTACGTTTGTACACCAACAAAATTGACAATTTATCTTGTTTCAAATATATAAAAACAAAAACTCTTGTGACATGGTTATCCATCTTGACCATCTACCCTTCATGATAAGTTAGAGAAGTAGTGCTTTTGAAAATATAAGTTTAAATCAAGGAAACCTAGCATTCTAGAGTTTTCTTTGCATGCATTGAATGCACCTACTGGCATGAACCTATCATATTAGGATTATCATGATGTTGCATCACACAACACTCTACTACTTTGGACATTAAAAGGTCTAGAATTGTTCATCTACCTTTTGTTTATTACCTAATCATATAAGTTCTTTCTACCATTGTTAACAAAAAAGTAGCTAATGCTAAGCCTAATACTACCCATCTCTCATTTATTACCCAACCATCAAGTTTCATTTTGTTCTTTTATGATTGGAGTAGTAGGCTTATAAATAGACAACGTTTGTGACAACCAATTATTTAGCTAGTGATAACCAAAATTTCTTGTATAAATGAATGTCTACAAATTGAATACCAATCTCAATTTGACTTGTTGCTTCTTTTTATGGAGAGACACTCATAGTTTGATCTTTCTAAATATAAGAGAGACCATTGCATAAGAGTAGCATTAATTTAGATAAAGTATGGCAAGCATACATAAACTTTAGTCTCACACTCTTCCATGTACCATCCATCCAAACAACCCCCACCAACTTTACTCACTTTGGTGAGAATTAGATTCTTCCTTTTTTTTTTTGTTGCTTTACTATAATTACCAAGGGTTTTGAGAGTAAGCCTTATAATTGAAATTGTCACTAGAAGGATAATTCTAAATTCAAATTGAGAAAACATAGGCTATCAATCTCTAGTCCCACTAAGCCTTATCACCTACTCATTGCCAAGGGTTTTGAGAGTAAGCCTTATAATGCAATTGAATTGTCACTAGAAGGATAATTCTAAATTTGAATTGAAAAAACATATGCTATCAATCTCTAGTCCTACTCTAACCACAATTAGACTTGTAGAGCACCCAACCCTCACCCATTTAGGGTCTCTTAGAGAAAGGGATTATTAAGAAAAACAAGCTCAAATCGATAACTTCTTCCCAACCTTACCCCTTCAAAGGGCTCCTAAGCTATCTTTAATTTTCTTTACCACCTTTTTCACCTCATACACATGATTTGACAAAATCCTAACACTTCCTATATTTCATGTGTATGCATGACAACATACTTATGCACCCTTCCCCATTTGTCCATTTGTAGAATCACTTAATCTTTGGCACTCAGATTAGCACACCTTTTCTTTCCTTTACATTGAGCGACAAAATAATGCAAGAAAATTAATGGTGGGCTAAAATTCTCCCTTCTTTCTTTCACTTAAGCTCCAATATCTATTTGTGCTACCAAGCCTCCTTTACACAATGTACATGAAACAAAACAAGGACACATGAGAGTACCCCTAACCCCTAAGTGCAATGCAAGTGTGGTGTATGTGCTTGTTCTCCCCTTTTTCTTTTGGTCCATGGAGCGAAGAAGAGAGGGAAAGAAAGTAGTTACCATGGGTCATCAATAGCTAGAAGGAAAATTGTTTTTTATTTCCTTGAAAGGGATAGGGATGTTAGTGTTAGATTTATGCTACTTATACTTCATCTTAGGATTGTTATGGTGGATTTCAATTCTTGAACTAGCACAATAATTTGTCAAGTACTTTGAACACTGTTAGTTCTTTTGAGCACTTATATTCTTTCTTCATATTCATCTATTCCATTTATGGTTTTGTTTAAGGTTTTGTACCACCAATAATGGATCACGGCTATTAAGTTCTACTTCAAACAAGTTATATTTCAAGATGTCTAACCACTATTTGTTTAGAAGCTCAAGGTTATACTTCACATAGACTCATGAAAAAATAAGAGATAGTGGTTGTTGTGATATTTGTTCTGCCCTCTTAGAATATCATAACAATTCAGACATAGTGTCCTACCTAGAGAACATCACAATACAACAGAGAACTTCCTGAATGGATTTACAGCCATTAGCACTTCATAACATTCAAGAAATACATTTAAACACAGAACACACATCGTACTCGGCAACATAGAGTTGCTGATCATCAAATACTACGTTGTTTCCTATCTTCATAACCATCATTGATTGAACAACTTGAAAGAGAATAATATTAACACTCAAGAGACAAGCAAAAGATAATGGGATCAAACATCAGCCGCCGCCAATTCTAGATGCTGCACTCAGTCCTATTCCATTTCTGATCAAAAAGCAACTACTTGAATACAATTACCTGACATTTTTGACCTACGCCTTGACTTTTAGGCAAAACATCATATGAAGTATAAGGACTGCTTTGCATATGTTGATCCAAAAGATTACATGTATACTAATACTAAGGTGTAAAATAGTACTAATTATATAGTGAAGTTCAAGTTCTAACACCTGGCATAGCCGAGTGGATGATTGGGATAGTCATGAATCAAACTCACAAGCATGTAGATGACTAACTGAACATATGAAAACTAAATATAATAAAGAACTACTCAGAGAACATAATTATGCCTTGCCAGAGGTCTTGCACCTCTTAACAAGCCACACTGAGCTATGCTACCATGAGTAGAGCCCCTCTAGGATACTCATAGTCCTCTTGCGCAATTGCATAATTAGTTCTAAGAGTCAATGGGATGATCAAAAGATGTCATGAACAAAGCAAAACTACATCCAAAGTAATAGCTAGACAAATCTAGAAGTATATAAACCGATGTCTATGCATGAAGATATCTTAGATGCCATAGCATTAACATCATGATTCTAAACTATTCCATGATCCATAATAGAAAAATCTTGATGAAGTTTATGAACCACCTCCTTAATGACAGAATCATGCTCATCAGACTGAAAATCTCTATGTTGCAACAAAGAAGCCACATGCTCTTCACTTGCTCTTTTTGCATCCAATGCCTTCTCTAATCTTGCATTTAGATCCTTGCATTTTGTCTCCAATTCTTCCACTTTCAATCTCAAAGCATCTCTCTCATGCATGAGATCCTCATAATCTGCTGACACAAAGACATTTTTAAGCATATGATAAGGCCGAGAAATCATACCATCAAACCTATCTGCAACCATTTGCCATGCAACTTTGATATCATCCACCAATGCATTTCTAATATCCTCAAAGTTAGACTTCAATATCATTGAAGCATCCACTTCAACTTCAACATTGCTCAAAATTTGCTTTTCCACTCCTTACAATGGCTGAAATATTTCCAATAGCATTTGATAATCAACCTAAAGTTGAACATGTTTCCCCATAAAAGCCTCCATCTCCTCTAAACATTGAGTCCTAAGTTCACTAGTCCATTTTTCAAAAAGTGTAGTAGACATTTTGTTTCTATCCAACATTTGCTGCATATCTGCAAATTTAACCCCAAGATCCAATTCTAATGCATCATACTCTGACTACTTTTGCTGTAGCTTCTGATTCAACTCCTCAATTGCATTCTTCCTGGCAGCCAACTGATCCTGCAATTCAGTAACCCGAACAACAGTTTGAGCATTCCGCTTATCATAATCCTGGAAGTATGCCATGAGTTTCTGCATAACTCCAACATCATTAGAAAAACTATCAAACTGACCATCATGCATTTGACAACTGGTTGAACCCGAAGGTATTTCTGTTGTACCTTTAGCCACATGCTGATCACCAAAGTCATTACCAAGATGATTCCGAGCATCAAGATTAGTATCTTGCTTTTTCTCCTCTGATGCCGACCTACTCCTCAACCATATCTTCCCAATTTTTTGCTTCTTCTTTGCATAAAGCATTCCCATCATACTGCTTACCAACATGAAGTACATCTTTAATACATGCATCTCTATGGTCTCCCTTAACAAATTCAAAAGCCACCTGCTTAGCATATGCTTCATCATATTCAACCTATTTCACATCACAATAAGTAACATGTTTTCCAACATCACCATCAAACATATCATGAGCATCATTGACATTTTTAAGCTCATGAGAAACATCAATTTTATGATTGGCTTCCACTGCATCTTTGGCCAAAGAAGTAACATCCATTTTCAATAAATACTCAGCCGTAAGCTCTGGATACAAAACCTGTGCATGCTCATAAAACCCTGCTAGAAAACAACCCATCTGAGATTTTTGAAAAACCTTCTTGGTTTTTGAAAATTTAATATCAACCATAAGCCTCTCAAACATAAGGCCTGCCCAATTTGGCATCCCTAAATTCTCTGCATAGTAAAGAATCCCATAAGTATCTCTAGCAATGCTATCTGTCTTGATGAACATCATAAAGCATTCCATAAACCAATGCAACTACAATTTCTTAACACCATCAATGTGTTTTAACACATAAACATTCATGGGACCTATTGGGTCACCGAAAACATAATGCATTTGGTCTTTCGTGCACCGATATGTAATTAGATTATCATTCATAGGAAGTGCAAACACTTGACCGACAATGGCAGGGGTCAACTCAAGACGACCTACAATTTTGCAATTTGAGTGCCTCAAAATATCCATCTATATGGAGGCATGCACATTCGATGCCCACTGATCCCATGGCAAACGAGCATAATCATACAATCCGATCTTTTGCAATCATGACCGATGAACCTTTGCCTCAACATTCAAATACAAAGTGGAGTCCATGAAGGGAGTTCCAACAGCACTAGGACTAGAAAATGGAGCCTTAGGTGGTGTTACCTCTTCGTCTCCCTATTGCACCGACGATCGTCATCACTAGCCACATAGAGCTCATCATCGTCATCCTCCTGGCGGCCACGCTTGATCATGGACAGCTTCTAAACTGAAGAGTGGCGAGTATGCATCATGACA
This sequence comes from Lygodium microphyllum, assembly GCF_053477565.2. Lineage (NCBI taxonomy): Eukaryota > Viridiplantae > Streptophyta > Polypodiopsida > Schizaeales > Lygodiaceae > Lygodium > Lygodium microphyllum. The sequence continues at coordinate 132,316,475 of NC_141140.1, read as the reverse complement.
GTAAGAGTTGCAAACCGAGAATGAGTTGAGAGTGGAGAAGGAGAAAAACTCCCAAATGAACACATGCCCTTTTCCATTTGCATGCCAAAGTCCAAGTCTTCTCTCAGTGTACCTTGTTTTGTGCTAAGTGTCACCTCAACATCATAAGATTTACACCATTCACACATGTAACTACCAATAAGTGATTCCTTTGTCCCATTTTGAATGATAACATGAACATTTGAATAATAGGGTTGTACTAACCTCTTCAGCTTAAACCCATTCACTGCAGGGTATAAAACCTTTCCTTGCAAGTCCTGCAATAAAAAAGTACCCCGACCCATATCCTTGAAAATAACAAAGGGACCTGCATAACTGAGTTTCAACTTACCGGGAAACTTGCCAAGGCGAGAGTTATATACTACAACCCAGTCTCGCTCCTGAAAAATTTTCTTCTTGACATGCCTATTAACCCATGCCTATCTCCTCTGTTGTGTGACACTCGTAATATAAGCTACTAATATCTGGTCCTCTTCCAATTTCAAAAGTTGTTCTAGTTTATGCTGCACTAATTCTTCAGGATCCATCTTGTGCATAACAGCAACTCTCACACTTGGAACTACAAATTCCATAGGAACCACTGCTTCCAAACCATAAACTAGCCTAAAAGGTGTAAGCCTTGTGACAACTTTATATGCTGTCCTAAAGGTCCATAATGCTGAATCAAGTTTAATATCCCAATCCTTCTTGTTATCCTCAACAATTTTCTTCAAGATGCGGAGTCAAATTTTGTTAGAACTTTCAGCTTGACCATTAGCATGAGGGTGATAGGGAGTAGATTTCTTTTGCAGAATCATATGGCCGATAGTTAGTTCTCTGATCACTTGATTCAAGAAATGCTTTCCCCGATCACTAATTAGCTCAATAGGACAACCGAATTTGGTCATAATATTAGAGTATAAAAACTTGGCCACACTTGCTGCTTTATTATCCTTTAATGCCTAAGCTTCTACCCACTTTGTAGCATAGTTAATGCAGACCAAAATGTATCTATAACCTGTCTGTTTAGCTGCTGGTTTGATGGGCCTGACAAAGTCAATTCCCCATTCTGAAATGGTTCAAGTGGTAATACAGGATGATCTGGCACCCTATCCCTTGACCTTCCTCCTTCAAACACTGCAAACACTCTTAGGCATATTGATGAGAATCTTTCAACATAGTAGGCCACTAAAGACTTGCCTGCAAGTAATCTCTCTTGAAAAATGACCTCCTGATAATCCGAAATGAGCTTCATGCAATACTGCTGGTTGCTCAAACTCAGGAATACATCGTCTCAATACATTATCAACTCCTCTTGTATAGAGTGTGTTCAAAGCGACCTGAAATAATCCACTCTTTAATGCCAACCTTCTTCTTTGATCTCCTAAAAGGTGTGTAGGCATAATTCCTGACTTTAGGAAATGCAGCATCTGGTCATAGTATGAATCAGGGTCAAGCATTTAAACCTCAAAAAGTTCAACATCATGTAACTAATCATGAATTTCTGCTTCAGGCTCATCAGTTTGCAATCTACTTAGATAATCAGCAATGGCATGCTCTTTTCTAGGGGTATGAATAACCTTAAAATCAAACTCTTGTAGCAGCAACATCCATCTAGCCAATCTACCTGTTAATTGGGGCTTATTAATCAAAAACAACAATGCTTGATGATCCACATGGAAAACAACCTGATTTTCCAATAAATAATGTCTGAATTTTTGCACCAAGAAGACCATTCCAAGTGCTTCCCTTTTCGTAACTGAATAATTCTTCTATGTACTACTCAATCTCTTACTTGCATAATAAATCGATCTGTATCAACCAGACACTTTATCCTGCATAATAAAAGCTCCCACAGCCAAATTAGATACATCAACAAAAACATGGAAAGGTAAATCCCATATTAGAGGTTGTAAAATTAGAGCCACCACCAACATCTTTTTCAAAACACTAAAAGCTCTTTCTTGATTCTTCCCTCCAAACAAACTGTATTCCTAACTTTGTTGCGCATGTGCCTAACTACCCATTTATTCATTGCATTGACAATACCCACACACATGTACAATACAGGTGGCGAGCACCCGTAATTATTACTTCATTCTTTATTCTTTCAATGACACTTGAATAAGGGAAGGGTAGTCACACATTGTGATTATTGGAGTTCCCACATACGGTGTCTCTCTCTCTCTCTTGCTCTCTTGCTCTCTTGCGCTATTGGCCATAGCTTTTTCTTTGCTCTTGCTTTCACTTGTGTGCTTCCATTCGGGCTTCACCTTTAACCATTGGAGCTCAAAAGATAAATAGACCCTCATGAGAGATAGAGACACAACATTTTTCAACCCAGTGAAACAAAGAGGACTCAAATTTATTTACCATTGCTACCATTAGAGAGCATTACCCCTTGTCAATGCCTTACTCTCGACTAGAAACCCAATGATAGGTCACCCTTTCAAGGAGTTACTCTAGTGCAAATGTATATTTATGCCAAGTAAAATACTACAACTAGTGAGCTAGTTGATTCATCTATCTTATAGGCTATCCTATGGGCCTAGCAGATGACTATCAACTCTATCCTCTTAGTTTACATACCTCTACATTGCTAGTTCACACTAGAGGCTTCAACTTAAAATAGAGATTACAATTGTGTTTCTTTACTTGATTTGTCCACAAGCATAAAGGTAGCAAGGCGAGGATCTTATTTGTAGTGCCATGAATTGTTAACCAATTGTTCTGTCACTTCATAATCAAAGTGCAAGCTTAGTCATGATCAAAGAATGTCATGGTGATATTGGCATCACCATGTTGAGTGGCTCTTCAATGAGATTCTAGCCTTGTGATGATTATCATGTGAATCAAACTTCCTTCTATCCTCCTAAACATAGTAGGGTCTTCTATTTCATCACCAATATTAGCACTTAACTTCACATTTTCCTCCAAAGATACTGAAAGAGATTTACACATTGTCCTACCATACTTGGACAACATATCTAATCCATATTGCCTTTGGAATATCCATATACCATCATCACATCTAATCATCTCAATATGAAGAAAGTACCTTAGCTCACCCAAATGTGGCCCAGTTTGAGACAAGATAGATAGACAGTGGCTTCAACCAAATGTATGGGGACCATGTCAAAAAGCAACACTTTGCTGCCACCTTTCAGGGGAAAGCTTTGGACTGTTTTGCCAATTATGATATGCACACCTTCAATTCATATGATGCTTTAAAAATAACATTTTTAGGTAGGTTCCTTAAGGACAAAACCCTGGGAGATATTCTAAGATAGATCAAGAAGATCAAACAAAAGGCTATGTTGGTGGAGGACTATGCCCAGAAATTCAGAAACCTATTGAATAGGCTGGATGCTAATGATACACCTTTAGTGGAAATGCAGATTACCTATTTTATGAAGGACATGAGAGATAATATTTGAAATCCTATTGCCAATGTAGAGATGGGTAAGAATGATACATTGGACACATTGATAAGGGTATCTAAGAGAGTGGAAAAAAGACTTGGTACCTCTAGATCTAAGAACAGTAAAGATTGGCAAGAGAAGGTTCAAGAAGAGGCAAAGGAGGTGTCAGGTAACACTAATGCTATAAGTATGCATGTTCATTGTGATTGTTCTAATTGCATTGAAATAGAGGAATGTCAAGAGGAACCAATGGTTTTAGTAGTAACCAGAAGTCAAGGTGGTATGAAGCTTGATTGGCAGGAATAAGAGAAGATAAGGAGAAAGGCAACAAATCATGTGAGAAAGGTGCAAAAACTTGCTGAAAAATGTGAAGTTGATCAACTTGATGATGTAGGGAATTCAGGTGTGCAGATACCTGAATTGCAGGAGCAGTTTCCTAAGATTCAAGAGTATGCTCGTGAATAGTAGAACCAGTCTCCTGAAGACCAGGAGCAGTTTCTTGATAGTATTGTTGCTCAAAAATTACAGCATAGGAGGCTCGGAAGAGCTATTCCAAGCTTTAGCAAAGTGTTCTCTACATTTAACTTTGGAGCAAATGTTGGATCTAATACTAGGATTTAAGGAGAAGTTACATCTGAAGATCAGGGAGAAGCAAAAAGAAGTCCTTAAAAGTATAGCAGTTCAGGATCAAATCATTCATGATTGTCAAGCAGTGATACCAATCCAACAGGAAGTGGTGGATTTTCAAGTACCTACCATTTAGGTTGAGTATGTAGGTAGTAAGTATGATGATGCTTTGTTGGATGGAGGTTCAGGAGTTAATATACTTCCCGAACATATAAATTTGGCAAATAAGCAAGAAGAGTTATTGCTAGCCCCATTTTAGGTTCAGATGGCAGACCAAAGGAGGTTACAGCCTTTGGGTATCCTTAGAAATCAACAAATTCAAGTAGCTGGCCTGAAGTTTAGGGTTAGTTTTGTGGCCTTGAGAATGTTTGAAATTGGGGATTCTTATACAATGCCTTTGGGGAGACCGTGGTTTAGATTGACTAAACTCAAGCAGGGTTGGGGAAATGATTATGTGTGTATTCCAAGAGACTCAAGGAAATTAGGTTATCTACAGTGAATAAGGTTATTTTGAAGAGTTCATCTAGACCTATTGTGGCCCAAAATATTAACCTTGTAGCTGAAGTAGAAGATGATGAGGAGGAATTATATCTTCAAGCAAATCCTTCTGTAGTTCCAATTTTTGAGATAGATGTTGATGGTATTATACAAGATTGTCAAGAGCAACCCAATATTGATGGAGATGTATTTCTAGAGCAGTAACCTGTTGAACATGCAGGTCACAATCCGCCTGCACAACAATCAGAAGGTTTCCTTGAAGGTTAGGAGAATTCTGAATTTCAGGACATGTCAGTGCATGAAAGGAATAAATTAATTCAGGATCGAGGCACCACTCATCCTGAAGTTTTGCAGCGTGAAATATCTGATATGGACAATTTCAAGGACAATTTTGGTACAATGGATGAGGAAGGGCAGAAAGCTATTGTTCAGGCCGAATTAAGATATGAGCACACAATGAGAAGATCAGCAAGAGTTGTTGAAGATGAGGTTGAGGACGTTAACTTGAATGTTGAAGACAAGCTTAAACCCATCAAGGTCAGTATTTTTGAGGAAGATAATTTCAAGCAGGATCTAATTCAGTTGTGCAAAGAGTTTCAAGATATTTTTGCTTGGGATTATATAGACATGAAGGGATTTGATCTAGCTATGTGTTAGCACAAGATAAATTTGAAAAAGGTTGCTAAGCCTGTTGTTCAAAAGAGGTATAGAATGAATCCTAATTATGCCAAACAGGTCAATGAAGAAATTGACAAGCTTTTGAGAGCTGGGTTTATCAAATTGGTTAATGAGGCTACTTGGTTATCTCCTATTGTTGTAGTGCCAAAGAAGAATGGGAAGATTAGAGTTTGTGTGGATTATAGGAAATTAAATGCAGCTACTATTACTTGTCCCTTTCCCATTCCTTTTACTGATTCTCTTTTGGATGATGTAGCAGGTCATGATATGTATAGTTTCCTGGATGGCTTTTTAGGATATAATTAGATCAGGATGCATCTAGAAGATATGAATAAGACATCTTTCATTACAGAGTGGGGAGCTTTATTTAGCACAGTTATGAACTTTGGGATGAAAAATGGACCGCCTGAATTTCAAGGAGTTGCTCACAAAACCTTTTAACAACTTTTATGAGAGTATTCATTGATGATTTTTGTGTTTTTGGTAGCAAAGCAGAGCACATACAACACCTTAGACTATGTTTTCAGAGATGTAGAATGTTTGGTCTGTCATTAAATCCTTTCAAGTCAGTATTTGCAGCCAAAAGAGGTGTGTCGTTGGGTTATATCCTCTCTGAAGAGGGTATGAGTATAGACCCTAGAAAGATTGCAGTTGTGCAGAAGCCTAAGGCTCCCAGTAATGTGCAAGAAATCATGAGGTTTGTGGGGTGGCAGGTTAAGTGTGGCATAGAATATACTTAAGGTACTTTTCACATATATGTTCTCCTCTTACAACTCTCACAAAGAAAGGAATGCAGTTTGTTTGGAGGGAAGATCAGGAGAGAGCTCTTAGTGTTTTGAAAAAGATGTTGGTGGTGGCTCTAATTTTACAACCTCCAATATGGGATTTACCTTTCCATATTTTTGTTGATGCATCTGATTTGGCTGTGGGAGCTGTTCCTATGTAGGATAAAGTGTCTAGTTGGTACAAACTAATTTATTATGCAAGTAGGAGATTGAGTGCTGCAAAGAAGAATTATTCAGTTATGGAAAGGGAAGCACTTGCAATGGTCTTCTCAGTGCAAAAATTCAGACATTATTTATTGGGAAACCAGGTTGTTTTCCATGTGGATCATCAAGCATTGATGTTTTTGATTAATAAGCCTTAGTTGACAGGCAGATTGGCTAGATGGATGTTGCTGCTGCAAGAGTTTGATTTTACAGTTATTCATACCCCTAGAAAAGAGCATGCCGTTGTTGATTATCTAAGTAGATTACAAACTGATGAGCCTGAAGTAGGAATTCATGATCAATTACTTGCTGCTAAACTTTTTGAGGTTCAAGTGCTTGACCCTGATTCATACTATGACCAGATGCTGCATTTCCTGAAGTCAGGAATTATGCCTGCACACCTTTCAACATATCAGAGAAGAAGGTTGGCATTAAAGAATAGATTATTTCAGGTCATTTTGAACACACTCTATAGAAAGGGAGTTGATAATGTATTGAGACGATGTATTCCTGAGTTGAGAAACTAGCAATATTGCATGAAGCTCATTCCAGATTATCAGGAGGTAATTTTTCAGGAGAGATTACAGGCAGGAAAATTTTGCAAGGAGGTCTTTGGTGGCCTACTATGTTGAAAGATTCTCATCAATATGCCAAAGAGTGTTTGTAGTGTCTGAAGGAAGGTCAACCACTTGATAGGGATAGGATACCAGATCATCTTGTATTACCACTTGAACCATTTCAGAAATGGGGATTTGACTTTGTCGGGCACGCATCAAACCAGTAGCTAAATGTTAGGGATAAAGGCGCCTCCGCCTAGCCGCCCGTGTATTACTACATTGACAGTCACCGCCACTGCACACTGCAGGTGGCGGGCACCCATCACCGTCACTTTATTCTTTATTCTTTTAGTGACAGTTTGAATAAAGGAAGGCCCGGACACACATTCTAACTGTTGGAGTTCCCATTTCTTGCCTCGCTCTTACTTGCTCTTGCTCTCTCGCCATAGCTCTCGAGTCCAAGCTTCGATCCTTCTCTCCTTTCAACTGGTATTAGAGCTCGGCTTCCCGAGTCTTGAGCTTGGTCCATGGCATTCTCAGCTTCCCATCGATTCCCCACTCACATTGGGTCTCCTTCCCGGCAGCCATATCCGACTCTTTTGAGCTCCCGTCACTCCCCGGCTTCCCAAGCTTCTTCCCAGCATTGTTGGGCACCTTCAGGGCATTACATAAGAGGTATTACTTCATTCTCCACAAGGTTTTGTATTGTTTTTAGGTCACACAGCTGTGAACAGTTTGGGGTAGCCACCATTGAAGCTCCCTTGCTTCATATCTACATTGCCCTTGATCAAGACCCCTTGAGGCTTGCTGTGTGCCCCCTTGGGCACCTACTTGAGCCCCTCCACCACCCCATTTGTGCCACATGGGTTGTAGGCCACCCAGGATAGCAGCACACTATTTGCACCTGATTCCAGGCTGATCTCCATCTGCATCACACCATACTACTCAAGCTCCAGGCCATTGGGCACTTAAACAGGCTTCATTTGAGGCATTTGCACATGCTTTGATGCTTGGTATTGAAGGTTTGAGCATTGACATTGCTTATGGTCTGATTTAGCACTATTTTGGGACTATCATAACAGTCCACAGACAGTTTATAATAGTGCTACAGTAACATTTGATGTTTATGCTTGCCCGACATTGTCATTTGATGCCCGGTTGGTCTCGTATGATGCCTACATGTTAAGGGAATGTATGCCTATTGTTTGGCAACCATTTGGAGCTGATTTGCACGCTGAAATTTCTCAGTTTTGATAGTCATTCTTGGCTGTAATAAAAACGGGCTGAAGCTATTACACATGCCTTGGGTTATGCCTATTGGTTCCGGCCTATGTCTTGGATATATGCCATGAAGTATTGATCTTCGGGGTACGACTTCGGGGTACGATTTCATTCCGGATGCTTTTAGAAGAGCTTTGAGATTACGCACTCATTGACATGGTTCATGCTCGACAGTGGTATATGCTTTGACAATGATACTCCTTGGGTCTATGCATACCCATTGCCTACGGCTTGATGCTCATGTCACCGTTGATTACCCTATGCATACGTTGAGCTTGAGTGCTCATTGAAGCTCTACCTTGGATGCATTTTGGATTATTTGGAGTTGTCTTGGATGTTACTTGGCTTGTCAGAGTTTGGATTGGGATGTATTTGATGTCTTACATGCTTATGGATTCTACATACGGATGCTCTACCGCCTACATGTTCGGGATGTACTATTGATGTATTGTCTTGGACTTATATCATTGGCACTGTGTCTTGCCTTGGTTTGAGCTCTTGAGCTCGTACATATGGCTTTTGTGCCAGTGGGAGCATTCTTGAATGCTTATCAAACATTGAGCAGGTGGTGCTTTTGTGCATTGAGCAGTTACATGCTATTGAGCAGTCACAGATACTTGAGACTTTGGGATTTCTTACCCTTGGGATGATGCATGGTTTATATGTCTTGGTTCACTGTATGCTTATGAGCTGAGTCCTAGATTTGGATCCGTATCTTTGTGAGCTGACACATACTTGTGTCAAGTTTTGGTAGTGGCAGGAACACTTTGCCCTGTTGACTAGGGGGTATGCCTACTCACTGGCATATGTTTGTATGACATACTTGGGTGTTGGATTCATGCTTATCGACCGTCATATGCTTATGTTATGCCTGCATGATGCTGATTTTGGTCTTGGCAGTATCTGATTGCCTTGGGATCCGATTTTGGCACTATTAGCTCTCATTTACTGAAATCTGTAATTTATTACAGCAAGCATATATGTATGGATTGACATGGATTTTTCATGCTGAAATATTTTGAAATGACGTACTTTCACTAGTACTTGGTGGGCAACAACTTTGATTACACTTTTCTCGCCATTTTCTCTCGATTTTGGTGATTTTTTGGTCATTTTCTACAGTAAATAGCAAGCAGTTTTGAACTGTCTACAGTCTTCCAGCCTGCATTATGGCGAGTTCATCCACTGATCATGCTATTTTCAACATCACTAAGCTTGATGGTACGAATTACTCTTATTGGAAGAGCCAGATTTGGCAGGTGTTGGTGTAAAAATCGCAGATCAAACCTTTGAGGTTGAGCGGGCATCCGCCTGTAACTATGCCAGATGAGGAATGGCTTGAGCTTGATGAGTTATGCAAGTCCACTATTGTATTGTCTCTCACAAAACAGGTTCATTACAATGTCTTTGAGGAAGAACAGAGTGCATGGCAGTTGTGGGATAAAATCAAGAATCTCTATGACAAGAAAAGTTTAGCGAGTCAGATGTATTGGCTGAAGCAGCTTATGGATCTGCGCCCATGAAGGAGAATGTGACTATGTTTGCTCACTTGAGCCAGTTCCATGCTATACTCAAGAACTTGACTTCGCAGGACATCACTTTTGCAGAGGACGTCACTCTTCTTTTCTTGCTTGGTACTCTTAATGAGTCATGGGATGTATTCCGCACTGCATTATGTGCCTCTACTGCTACCTTGAAATTATCTGATGTTGAGAGTGCTCTTCTGTAGGAAGAGGTTAACCGTAAGAATTTGGATGCCTCTCGTGTATCGCATGCTATGACAGTTAGAGGCAGGAATGATGGATATGGAAAGCATGGCAGTGGCAGTGGCCGTGGATGGGATTCTCAGAAATCTCGGTCCAAGTCTCATGGCAAGTCACGTAGCAAATCCCGTGTGGCAGGAATGCAAATGTTACTTGTCACCATTGTGGGAAAAAGGGCCATATTAGGCCACAATGCCATGAACTGCGCAATGAAAGGTGCAAAGATAAGGGGAAAGACAAAGTGCAGGATAAGTCTTCTGATCGCAGCATAGTGCCTGCAAAGTCCAGTGTTAAAATTGAAGAGATCAATGTTATGCAGCCTGAGGATGTTGATGATGATGATTATATCCTTGCAGCTTCTTCTAGTGCTTCGTAGATGACAGAGATACACTCTATATATGCACAGTGTTGGCTCTTGGACTCAGGTGCGTCCTTTCATGTGACACCTTGCCGAGAGTGGTTTCATTCATACCGTACTGTTTCGGGTTCTGTGCACTTGGGCGATGACATCTCTCTTGATATTGTGGGCATTGGTGATGTTAGGCTACAGTTTCCTTCTGGCAGCAGTTTTGTTATGCAGGATGTATGTCATGTACCTACTTTGACACGCAGTCTCCTGTCAGTGCTAGAAAGCTTGATGACGCATGTTATCATGTATCTTTTGGAGACTCTGCATGGAAGATCACTCGTGGTAGACTTGTGATTGCAAGAGGTGCCAAGGATGGCAGCTTCTATTGCTTGATTGTATCTGCTTCTTCCCTTGATCATGTTTTGTCTGTGGGTTCTATCCCACATGTATCTCTTTGGCATGCCCATTTGGGCCATATGTCTTTGAAGGGAATGAAAATGCTTTCTGGTTTGCAACACTTACCGCCCCTTGATTATGCATGTTTTGATTCATGTGAGCATTGTCTTTATGGCAGACAGACTAGGTCTACGCATAAGAAGTTTGGTAGGCCACGCATGAGTGAGCCCTTGGCATTGGTACATTCGGATGTCTGTGGGCCCATGCCTTGTTAGTCTATGGGTGGTGCAAAGTATTTTGTTACGTTCATAGATGATTTTTCACAGAAAGTTTGGGCTTATCTCATTAAGCTGAAATTTGATGTCTTGGCTGTGTTTCAGAGATGGCTTGCATTGGTTGAGAACTAGTTTGGGTATAGGCTAAAATGCCTAAGGACAGATAATGGGGGTGAGTATGTCTCACATGCTTTTGAGTAGTTATGTGATAAGAGGGGTATTAAGCATCAGTTGACCGCCCCTACACCCTTCCCAGAATGGTTTGGCTGAGCGGATGAATAGAACCATCCAGGAGCATGCACGTAGTATTCTTAGACATGCAGGCCTACCACAGAGCTTTTGGGATGAGGCAGTTAGTACAGATGTGTATGTCATAAACAGATCACCTTCTAGTGGTTTGGATTTCCAGGTTGCAGAGGAGGTATGGACTGGAAAACCTCCCTCTTATGTGCATCTCCATGTCTTTGGATGTGAAGTGTTTTGCCATGTGCCCAGGGACAAGAGAAATAAGCTGGATCCTAAGAGTTTCAAATGCATTTTCCTTGGTTATGGGGATGCAGGAGAGATGGGTTACCATCTTTGGGATCCACAGGCGCAGAAAGTCATCCACAGTCATGATGTAGTCTTCCATGAAGACACGATGCATCGGCAGCCTGAGAGAGTTGTTGAGATCCGTAGAGTCATATTTCAGGAGGATCTGAGAGCTCCCGCACAGCCAGTTGGACAGCCTACAGCTGCAGTAGATACTCATGGTCAGGGTGTTGGATAGGCAGCTAGGCAGGCAACAGAGCCTGTCGTGATACGGTCTACTAGAGACAGATGTCCACCTGATAGATTTCAGCCCTCGATGCATTATGTCTTGGTTACAGATGCATGAGAGCCTTTCACTTATGATGAGGCTATGCGTAGGGGTGACAGTCACACCTGGGAGAGGGCTATGCAGTCTGAGATAGACTCCTTGCATTAGAATGAGACATGGGATTTGGTTTCCTTGCCTACGGGGAAGAAGGCTTTGCCATGCAAGTGGGTGTACAAGCTAAAAAGTACCCCTGGATACCCCAAGCCGGCATACAAGGCTAGATTGGTAGCAAAGGGTTTTAAGCAGGAGCATAGTGTGGACTTTGATGAGGCCTTTTCTCCCATGGTTAAGATGACCACCCTGCGCTTAGTCTTGGCTTTGGTTGCTCAGCTTGACTTGGATTTATACCAGATGGATGTCAAGATGACTTTCTTACATGGGGACTTGCATGATGAGGTTTATATGGAGCAGCCTAAGAGCTTTGCAGAACCTGGCAGGGAGCACCTAGTGTGCAAATTGAAGAAAAGTCTTTATGGCTTGAAACAGGTACCTAGGGAGTGGTATCATAAGTTTGATGCCTTTATGCAGTCACAGGGCTACAGTAGGAGTGCTATGGATCCGTGTCTTTACACGAAGAAATCCCGTGATGGTTCTTTATTGATTTTGGTACTCTATGTGGATGATATGCTGATAGCAGGGACATCTCATGATGAGCTAGATGCTCTTAAGGCTCAGCTCAAGAAGAGCTTTGAGATGAAAGATATGGGATAGGCCGCTCATATACTTGGTATGCGCATTAGACGCTACAGGTATTAGGGACTCCTCTACTTGTCACAGAGGGAGTACATTCGCAAAGTCCTTGAGCGCTTCCGTTGCAGGACGTAAAGCCTATTGGCTATCCATTGCCTTCTTATGTGAAGGTATCACATGCTGATTGTCTGCAGACGGATGAGCAGAGGGCTGAGATGGCCAAGATTCCCTATGCATCCGCAGTGGGCAGTCTTATGTATGCCATGATAGCCACTCGTCCAGATATTGCTTTTGCAGTTGGTGTTGTGGCACGCTATATGGCTACACCTGGCAAGAAGCATTGGAATGCCGTGAAGGGTATCATGAGGTACCTGAAGGGCATTGCAGATATGTGCATATGCTATGGCAACTAGGGTACAAGAGTCATGGGGTACATTGACTTTGATTATGTAGGACATGCAGATAGTAGGAAGTCCACTTCTGGCTATGTTTTCACATATGCTGGAGATGCTGTTTCTTGGATGTCCAGGGTGCAGAAATGCACGGCCCTTTCTACTACAAAGGCCGAGTATGTTGCAGCCACTGAGGCTTGCAAGGAGTCCATTTGGTTGGATCGTTTGGTTGCTGACCTTGGTATTGATGCTATCCCTACACTGCATTCGGATTCTATGAGTGCTATTCAGTTAACCAAGAATCCGGTCTTCCATGCGAAGACGAAACACATTGAGGTGAGGTATCACTTCATACGTGGGGTCATTGAGGACAAGTTTGTTGATCTTGTCAAGATCTCGACTGACAAGAATCCTGCAGATCTGCTCACGAAAAGCCTCTCTACAGAGCGCTTTTCCTTCCTCAGGAGGTTGATGGGCGTGGGATGAGATGACGTCTTTCCTCATCCTGTTGTATAGTGTACATGTTGTACTATCTTTTTCTTTTTTCTTTTCACTCCTCACTAGGGCAGATTCACATTTAAGTGGGAGGTTGTTGGGGGTAAAGGCCCCTCTGCCTAGCTGCCCATGTATTACTACACTGACAGTCACCACCACTGCACACTGCAGGTGGCGGGTGGCCGTCACCGTCACTTTATTCTTTATTCTTTTAGTGACAGTTTGAATAAAGGAAGGCCTAGTCACACATTGTGACTGTTGGAGTTCCCATTTCTTGTCTCTCTCTTACTTGCTCTTGCTCTTCGACCATAGCTCTCGAGTCCAAGCTTCGATCCTTCTCTCCTTTCACTAAACAGACATGTTATAGATACATTTTGGTCTGCACTAATGACGCTATAAAGTGGGTAGAAGCTTAAGCATTAAAGGATAATAAAGCAGCAAGTGTGGCCAAGTTTTTATACTCTAATATTATGACCAGATTTGGTTGTCCTATTGAGCTAATTAGTGATCGAGGAAAGTATTTCTTGAATCAAGTGATCAGAGAACTAACTATCAGGTTGGTATCACTGCTTGACAATAGGGAATGATTTGATCCTGAACTGCTATACTTTTAAGGACTTGTTATTGCTTTTGCCAAGTCTTTTTTCCACTCTCATAGCTGCCCTTATCAATGTGTCCAATGTATCACTCTGACACATCTCTACATTGGCAATAGGATTTCGAATCTTACCTCTCAAGCCCTTCATAAAATAGGTAATCTGCATTTCCAATGAAGGTGTATCATCAGCATCCAATCTATTCAACAGGTTCCTGAATTTCTGGGCATAGTCCTCCACCAACATAGCCTTTTGTTTGATCATCTTGATCTTCCTTAGAATATCTCCTGGAGTTTTGTCCTCACGGAACCTGCCTAAAAATGCTATTTTTCAAGCATCATATGAATTGAAGGCTGCCCTACCATAACTGGCAAACCAGTTCATAGCTTTCCCCTGAAAGGTGGCAGCAAAGTGTTGCTCTTTGACTTGGTCCCCATACATTTGGTTGAAGCCACTAGCTGTCCATCTTGTCTCAAACTGGGCCACATGATAATCACGGTCTTCTTTTTTCTTGCCTGAAAACTTTGAGGCTCTAACTTTTGGGTTAACAATCTGATTTGGATTCATTATGACCGGCTTATAAGGCCTTCGCAATGGTGGTAGAGGATTAAAATTTAAAGACTTCTTAGATTGATGAGATGTACCTCTTAGTAAAAATGATCTCCCAAGCACTATATGTTGCAGTCTTTCAAGTGCTTGCTTAGGAGGAGTTTCTTGATCTTTAAATGGTAATGATAATTCATCGTCTCCCAAAACATTAGGTGAAACTTTAGAAGTCGGAGGGGTTGGAAAATATTCTTCAGAACCAGTAGGAGAATTATAAACGGTTGCTGTACCCCCAGAGAGGGACCCACATCTTAATCACCCTGACTATCAGGTACATCCTATTCTTCATCTAGCCTGCCTAATGTTGCAACAACCTCTGCATCAGCAAGAAAAACTTCATGTTATTTCTACCTTACCAATGCCTCCCTTAATTCCCGCGATCTGCTCCTAGTAAGGACATGGTTTGAATAATAAGGGTAATTGCATGACATAAATGCTGCCATAAAAGGCATCTGGTACATGATAAATTCCATCAGCATTCATGTCATGTAAATCTCTCAAGAATTGGTTCCACATCTGCTCCTGAATCAAGAAATTATTTTCCTGAAAGTAGCAAGGATTGCCAAAGTGTTCTGCTCTCTTAGAATATCATAACAATTCAGACACAGTGTCCTACCTAAGAGAACATCACAATACGACAAAGAACTTCCTGAGTGGATTTACAGGCATTAGCAGATACTTAAGGTACCTGTCACATATCTGTTCTCCTCTTACAACTCTCACAAAGAAAGGAATGCAATTTGTTTGGAGGGAAGATCAGGAGAGAGCTTTTAGTGTTTCGAAAAAGATGTTGGTGGTGGCTCTAATTTTACAACCTCCAATATGGGATTTACATTTCCATATTTTTGTTGATGCATCAGATTTGGCTGTGGAAGCATTTCTTATGCACGATAAACTCTCTGGTCGGTACAAACCAATTTAGTATACAAGCAGGAGATTGAGTGCTGCAGAGAAGAATTATTCAGTTACGAAAAGGGAAGCACTTGGAATGGTCTTCTCGGTGCAAAAATTCAGACATTTTTTTTTGGAAAATCAGGTTGTTTTCCATGTGGATCATCAAGCATTGCTGTTTTTGATTAATTAGCCCCAGTTGACAGGTAGATTGATTAGATGGATGTTGCTGCTGCAAGAGTTTGATTTTAAGGTTATTCATACCCGTAGAAAAGAGAGTGCCATTGCTGATTATCTAAGTAGATTGCAAACTGATGAGCTTGAAGTAGGAATTCATGATCAGTTACTTGATGCTGAACTTTTTGAAGTTCAGGTGCTTGACCCTAATTCATACTATGACTAGATGCTGCATTTCCTGAAGTTAGGAATTATGCCTACACACCTTTCATCAGATCAGAGAAGAAGGTTGGCGTTAAAGAGTAGATTATTTTAGGTCATTTTGAATACACTCTATAGAAGGAGAGTTGATAATGTATTGAGACAATGTGTTTTTGAGTTTGAACAACCAGTAGTATTGCATGAAGCTTTATCAGGAGGTTATTTTTAAGGAGAGATTACATGCATGAAAATTTTGAAGGCAAGTCTTTGGTGGCCTACTGTGTTGAAAGATGCTTATCAATATACCAAAGAGTGTTTGTAGTGTCTGAAGGAAGGTCAACCACTTGATAGGGATAGGATGCTAGATCATCCTGTATTACCGCTTGAACCATTTCAGAAATGGGGAATTGACTTTGTCGGGCCCATCAAACCAGCAGCTAAATGGACATGTTATAGATACATTTTGGTCTGTACTAACGATGCTACAAAGTGGGTAGAAGCTCGGGCATTAAATGATAATAAAACAACAAGTGTGGCCAAGTTTTTATACTCTAATATTATGACCAGATTCGACTGTCCTATTGAGTTAATTAGTGATCGGGGAAAGCATTTCTTGAATCAAGTGATCAGAGAACTGACTATTGGGTTGGTATCACTGTTTGACAGTTAGGAACGATTTGATCTTGAACTGCTATACTTTTAAGGACTTCTTGTTGCTTCTGCCTGATCTTCAGAAGTAACTTCTCCTTAAATCGCGATATTAGATCCAAGATTTGCTCCAAAGCGAAATGCAGAGAACACTTTGCTAAAGCTTGGAATAGCTCTTTCGAGCTTCCTTGCTGGAATTTTAAAGCAACAATACTATCACGAAACAACTCATGATCTTCAGGAGACTGATTCTGTTATTGAGGGGCATACTCTTGAATCTCAAGAAACTGCTCCTGCAATTCAGGTCTCTACAGCAGCAGAACTAAATTCCCTACATCATCAAGTTGATCAACTTCACATTTTTCAACAAGTTTTTGCACCTTTCTCACCTGCTTTGTTGCCTTTTTCCTTATCTTCTCTTGTTCTTGCCAATCAAGCTTCATATCACCTTGACTTTTGGTTACTGCTAAAACCATTGGTTCCTCTTGACATTCCTCTATTTCAATGCAATTAAAACAATCACAATGAACATGCATACTTATAGCATTAGTGTTACCTAACACCTCCTCTGCCTCTTCTTGAATCTTCTCTTGCCGAATTCTCTTACAGCTAGCAGTTCCTGTACCATCAAGAGATTGCCTTTTCTCATCTTGATAAGGTAACTCTATAAGGAGGACTGCTGTAATTGGGGGAGGTGGATGTTGTTGATGAGATGCTCTTGCAGGTCTTTTGTCATTGTGGGACCTTGCTACTGGCATTCCTCTCTCAGTCCTATGCCTTGCCCAAAGTTCACAGTTTGGTCCAACAAAGTGGCCTTGACCTCCACAATAGTGGCATGCTCTCGTTTGGTTAGTTTTTTGCTATGCCTGAAAATTTCCCCAAGACTATCTAGCTTGCATTCTTCTAGGTCCTCTGAAGGGTCTCTATGACTTGGTGTTAGGAATAGTCTGTTTTATTGCAGATGGTTGAATAGGTCTTAGCCTAGCCTGACTGGCATCTGCTGTGCCATCCTGACATTAGGATTATACTAGCAAGTCCTAGTCCCATGGCCCTTTCTCTGGCATATCTTGCAATGCTTTTCCTTCTTCTTACTTTCAGAAATACCCAAATCTTTTAGGTTCTATTTTATCATTTTATCTAACTTCTTGTCCTCTGACTTCCTCTTATCTTTGTCCTTTGCTTTCTTCCTTTTAGTCTTGGCTGATCCCGATTTCTTCTTTTTCTTCTTCTGCCTCCTCCTACTAGAGTTATCCTCATTAGAGTCACTCGAATCATCATTTGAATCGAAGCTATAATCACTATCCTCATCATCACTGACTGTGTTTGAATCTGACCCTGAATCTGCATCAGAATTTGAGTCCGAAGAGTCCTCATCTTTATTGTTCTTATATCTTTTTTCCACTCTCATAGCTACCCTTATCAATGTGTCCAAAGTATCATTCTGACCCATCTCTACATTGGCAATAGGATTCTGAATCTTACCTCTTAGGTCCTTCATAAAATAGGTAATGTGCATTTCCACTGAAGGTGTATCATCATCATCTAGCCTATTCAAAAGGTTTCTAAATTTTTGGGCATAGTCCTCCACCAACATAGTCTTTTGTTTGATGTTCTTGATCTTTCTTAGAATATCTCGCGGGGTTTTGTCCTTATGGAACTTTCCTAAAAACGCTATTATTAAAGCACCATATGAATCGGAGGCTGGCATACCATAATTGGCAAACCAATCCATAGCTTTTCCCTGAAAGGTGGTAGCAAACTGTTGCTTTTTGCCCTGGTCCCCATACATTTGGTTGAAGCCACTGGCTATCCATCTTGTCTCAAACTGGGCCACATGATAATTAGGGTCTTCTTTTTTCTTTCTTGAAAACTTAGAGGCTCTAACTTTTGGGTTAACAATCTGATTTGGATTCATTGATTGGCTAATAAGGCCTTTGCAATGGTGGTAGAGGATTAAATTTTAAAGACTTCTTAGATTGATGAGTTGTACCTCTCAGAAAAAATGATCTCCCAAGCACTATATGTTGCAGTGTTTCAAGTGCTTGCTTAGGAGAAGTTTCTTGATCTTTAAATGGTAATGATAATTCCTCGTCTTTCAAAACATTAGGTGAAACTTTAGGAGTCGGAGGGGTTGTAAAAGATTCTTCAGAACCAGCATGAGAATTATAAACGGTTGATGTACCCCCAGAGGGACCCACATCCTGATCACCCTGACTATCAGGTACAATCTATTCTTCATCCAACCTACCTAATGCTGCAACAACCTCTTCATTAGCAAGAAAAACTTCCTATTGTTGTTGTCTTACCAATGCCTCCCTTAATTCCCGTGATTTGCTCCTAGTAAGGATAGGGTTTGAATAATAAGGGTAATTGCCTCACATAAATGCTGCCCATAAAAGGCGTCTGGTACATGACAAATGCTATCAACATTCCTGTCACGTAAATCTCTTAGGAATTGGTTCCAGATATGCTCCTGAATCAAAAAATTATTTTCCTGAAACTGGCAGGGATCGCCAAAGTGGTCTGCCCTCTTAGAATATCATAACAATTCAGACACAATGTCCTACCTGAGAGAACATCACAATACAACAGAGAACCTCTTGAATGGATTTACAGCCATTAACATATACTTACGGTACCTGTCACATATTTGTTCTTCTCTTAGAACTTCCTTTCTTTGTGAGAGTTGTAAGAGGAGAACATATATGTGACAGGTACCTTAAGTATTTAGGATGTGTATAAGTACTACAAGTTTTCGGAGGTCAAAGAGAAAGAAATCAACCTCTATCATTGCATGCCAACCTTTTGGAAAATGGGGGATAGAATTTATAAAACCAATCAGCCTTGTTGATCAACATACACAGTTTGGTACATTTTATGTCCAAACATAGACTATCTCTCACTGAAGAGCCACTCAACATGGTGATGCCAATATCACCATGACATTCTTTGATCATGACTAAGCTTACACTTTGATTATGAAGTGATAGAACAATTGGTTAACAATTCGTGGCACTACAAATAAGATCCTCGCCTTACTACCTTTACGCTTGTGGACAAATCAAGTAAAGAAACACAATTGTAATCTCTATTTTAAGTTGAAGCCTCTAGTGTAAACTAGCAATGTAGAGGCATGTAAACTAAGAGGATAGAGTTGATAGTCATCTGCCAGGCCCATAGTGCCTATAAGATAGATGAATCAACTAACTCATTAGTTGTGGTATTTTACTTGGCATAAATATACATTTGCACTAGAGTAACTCCTTGAAAGGGTGACCTATTATTGGGTTTCTAGTCGAGAGTAAGGCATTGACAAGGGGTAATGCTCTCTAATGGTAGCAATGGTAAATAAATTTGAGTCCTCTTTGTTTCACTGGGTTGAAAAATGTTGTGTCTCTATCTCTCATGAGGGTCTATTTATCTTTTGAGCTCCAATGGTGAAAGGTGAAGCCCCAATGGAAGCAGACAAGTGAAAGCAAGAGCAAAGAAAAAGCTATGACCAATAGAGCAAGAGAGCAAGAGAGAAAGACACCGTATGTGGGAACTCCAATAGTTACAATGTGTGACTACCCTTCCCTTATTCAAGTGTCATTGAAAGAATAAAGAATGAAGTAATAATTACAGATGCTCACCACCTGTAGTGTATATGTGTGTGGATATTGTCAATGCAATGAATACATGGGTAGTTAGGCACATGCACCTTTACCCCCAACAACCTCCCACTTAAAGGCGAATGTGCCCCTAGTGAGGAGAGAACAAGAAAGAAGTGACAAAGTACAAATGTACATAAAGTACAACACATGATGAGGAATAGACATCAACTCATCTGCTCATCATCTTCCTAAGGAAAGGAAAAATGTTTCATTGAGAGACTTCTAGTGAGTAGATCTACATGATTCTCATCAGTCAAGAACTTGACATGAGATCTTGACAAGCTCAACAAACTTGTCCTTTGTCACCTTCTTGATGAAGTGATAGCGCACCTCAATGTGCTTTGTCTTCGCATGGAAGACCGTGGATTCTTGGCCAACTGAATGGAACTCATGGTATCCGAATGGAGTGTAGGGATTACATTAGTAATACCAAGGTCGACCATACGACCTAACCAGAGAGCCTGTTTACAAGCCTCAGTGGTGGCTGCAACATACTCTTACCTCTATAGTAGATAGTAGATAGGGCCATGCATTTCTATACCTTGGACATCCAAGAAAGTGTGCATCCTAGCAAAGATGAAGATATAGTAAGAAGTGGACTTCCTATTGTTTGCATATTGTGCATAATTAGAGTCAGTGTACCCCATAACTCATGTATTGTGTTCCCCATAACATATGCACATATCTGCACTGTCTTGAAGGTACCTCATGATACTCTTCATGGCATCCCAATGATACTCTTCATGGCATCCCAATGCCGCTTGTCATGTGTAGCCATATAGTGTATCATAACTCACATTGCAAATGCTATGTTGGGTCAAGCGGCTATCATAGCATACATCAAATTGCCCACTATAGATGCATAAGGAATCTTGGCCATCCTCGGACTTCTGCTCATCAGATTGTGGACAATTGACATGACTAACCTTCACATGAGAAGGTAAACAATAGGCAATGGGCTTAACATCCTGCATATGAAATCGCTCAAGAACCTTCTGGATATACTCCTTCGACAAGTGCAGGAGACCTTAAAGTGATCTCCATGATGTGCATCCCAAAAATATGTGAGGCATGCCCCATGTCGTTCATCTCAAGGCTCTTCTTGAGCTAAATTTTCAAGGCATTCAGCCCATGATGAGTTACTCCTAGCAATTAACACATCATCAAAATATAGAGCACCAAAATCATACGACTGCCGTCACAAGCCTTCTTCGGGTGTAAACATAGATCTATATCACGATAGGTATATCCTTGGGAATGCATGAAAGCATTGAACTTGTGGTACCATTCCCTAGGTGTCTGATTAAGGCCATAAGGACTCTTTCTCAACTTGCACACTAGGTGTTCCCTGTATTTTTTCTCAAAACCCCTAGGCTATTGCATATGAATCTCATCATGCAAGTCCACATGTAAGAAAGTTGTCTTGATATCCATCTGATAGAGGTCCAGATCGAGTTGTGCAACCAAAGCCAAAACCAAGTGTAGGGTAGTCATCTTGATGACAAGAGAGAACACTTCATCGACGTCAACACCATTCTCCTACTTAAAACACTTAGCAATCAATTTGGCCTTATAGGGTGGCTTGGAGCATGCATGGATACTCTTCAACTTGTATAGCCACGTGCACGGCAAAGCATGTTTTTTACAAGGCAAAGTAATCAAATCCCATTATGATCTTTCAATAGTGAGTCATACTTTGACCGCGTGGCCCTCTCCCAAGAGTGAATACCACCTTTGCACATGGCCTTATCATAGGTAAGAGGCTCGCCAACATATGTCACCATAACATAATCTATAGACGGTGCAAATCGATCAAACTAACATCTATCTCTAGTAGATTGCCAAAAAATAGGCTGTGGGGCATGTACCTCTTGTCTAATATCAAGATCCTGGGCCACTAGAGCATCAACTATTACAAGGTGTCTATCTGATTGTACAGTAATAGGAGGCTCCTCCTGCAATATCACCCTCCATACCTCAATGGCCTACTCAAGCAGCTTATGCATTTTCTCCTCATGGAAAACAATATCATGGCTCTACGGGTTACTTTTTGAGCCTATGGATCCCATAGACAATAGCCCATCTCACCTGCATCCCCATAACCAAGAAAGATGCATTTCATGGACTTAGGATCGAGCTTATTGTACTTGTCCTTGAAAACATGGCAGAAAGTATCACAACCAAAGACACGCAAATGAGCATATGATGGAGGTTTTCTAGACCATACCTCCTCGGTGCATGGGGATTGATTAATCAAATGTATGGTAGGAGTAATTGCCTTATCTCAAAAGTGTTACAGTAAGCCTACCTCGCTAAGCATACTACGAACTTGTTTCTGAATCATGCTATTCGTGCACTCATCTGCCATATCATTCTAGGGCGGGGTGGATGGGGTAGTCAACTAATGCTTAATATCTCTCTCATCACAAAAATGCTCAAAGGCTTTAGATACACACTCACCCTCATTGAAAGATTGTACACATTTCAACCTATATCCAAACCAGTTCTTAACAAAAGCAAGCCAATGTTGAAAGGTAGCCAAGACTTCTAATTTTTGCATTATGGGTACACCCAAACCTTATGTAAGTAATCATCAATGAAAGTAGCAAAAGACTTCACACACCTAACAACTTGTAGGGCATAGGTCCATAAGCATTAGAATAAACAAGAGCCATAGGCTCACCCATGCGCATAATGCTAGACTTCTTATGTGAGTTATGAGTTTACTTGCCATAAAGACAATGATCACAAGAATCATAACACTAGTAGTCAAGGGGTAGAAGATACTCCAAATGGGTAAGCATTTTCATTCCCTTTAATGACATGTGGTACCACAACAACAAGTGCCAAAACATGGTCGATAGACCTAGATACAAGGAATGGATAAAGAGTACTAAACTTGGCAGCTTGTGCCAAGATAAGATTCGCACAGGTAAGCTTCCATGAGAGAGGAATCACCAAAAGAAACAACATAACCTACATCATCCAACTGTCCAGCTAAAAGCAGGCTTTTGATCAAAGTCGAAACATGGCATACATCATGCAAAATAAACATACTACCTGAACGAAACTGTAGGTGGACATCTACAATACAACAATATCCAAGGCTAGGTCATTACCAGCCAAGCAACCAACACTGAGCATAAGTACACGAGGCATTAGTCAAGTGTGAAGCATTAAGAAGTATGTAGTCATCATCAAAATTAGTTTGCATGATATTAATCTCTTCAATCATGACACTGGACTTCTTAGGGATAATGTTGCGATCGTTATTCTTTTCCTACACTTCATCCTTTCCCTTTTCTTTGCACTTTTCATCATGCATTTTATGGCAACATGACTGAGTATGACCCCACTTCCCACAATAGTGATAAGTCAATGCAGACTTACGACCACACGACTTATTGTGAGACTGTTCATGTGACTAAAATGGAAGAAGGAAAGACACAATCCATATCTCAAGAGGAAGAAACAATGGTTGTGATGAAACCTTGAGTTGAAGCTTTAAATTTGGGGGGCTGAAGAAAAGGATGAAGAAGCTCCTTGAATGGTTGGCTCTCATACCAGCCAAAAGGTAGAGCTTGGATGGAAGCACACAAAAGAAAGCAAGAGCTATGGCAGATGGAGCAAGAGAGTAAGAGAGAGAAACACTGTATTTGGGAACTCCGATGGTCACAATGTGTGACCCGCCTTCCCTTATTTAAATGTCATGGAAGCATGTACTTGTGTGTGGGTATTCTCAGTGTAATGAATACATAGGTGGTTAGGCACACATGCCTTTATCCCCAACAAAATAGTAGTCCTAGGTACCTTTTATCCTCATACTCTGTGTCTCATCGTAGTGGTTTGAACTCTATGTAGTCCTAGGCACCTTTGATCCTCATACTATATGTCTCATTGTAGTGGTTTGAACTCATCTTGGAAGAGATAATGGTGTCTTCCCCTAATCTGATATTGCATATGATTCATCGTAGTGATTTGAACTCATCTTGGAAGAGATAACAACGTCCCACAAACATGGCATATACAATCCTCGATTATGATTGCTTTGTACCTACCTGTCTCTATCCTAAACTAGCATCATGATGTGCTAAGAGGTGTGTGAAGTGTGTTTTGATTGAGTTGTCTTTACACCTAGCTTCAACAAAAGGGTTAATCTTTTTGAAAATCTTGGATCAATTTACAAGCTTACATTTACAAAAGGGGCTTTTGAATTATGATTTGGAAAAAAACAAATAATACAATACACTTCATAAGAAAAATAAGTCATTTTGTTGGCTTATAACATGTATGTTTGGCCGGCAACGATGGTTAGACCTACTAATCACACATTGCACAATTTGTAGACGTGCAAAGCTCATGATGCTGCACCTCATTTGCTTTGCGCTTTTGTGAGCAGAAAGTGGATGTACTACCAAGTGTCACAAATCCCCCTAGGACCCAGCCTTGCACGTCACATTGTAGACTATCTCAATATATCACCATAACATGGCATGCCACCATAACACGACATTGCATAGTGTGTCATGGCTTCCTCTTCAGGGTAGGAGCCACCCCCAAGACCATAACATTACATGGCACAACATCAATATAATACAACGCTGATGCGTTAGAATGGCCTACCTAGACACCTCCCCCTAATGGGCACGAAATTTACCACATCATCATAGGTTTTCTAATGCTTACACAAGGTCGTATGCATAAAACCCTTCATCAAGTCACTATGCCCCACTCACCCCTCACCCCAAAAAATGGAAGCCCATCCCCTCCCTAGTCACTCAATGCACTCACCATCCCCACTCTAGAATATGGCGGGAGGCCTTGAGCTACCTAACCATGCCTAGATGTGATGCCTCCTTAAATCCTGGTATTAGATCCAAGATTTGCTCCAAAGTGAAATGTAGGGAACACTTTGCTAAAGCTCGGAATAGCTCTTCTGAGCCTTCTTGCTGTAATTTTTAAGCAACAATAGTATCAAGAAACGACTCCTAATATTCAGGAGACCGGTTGTGCTGTTCAGGAGCATACTCTTGAATCTCAGGAAACTGCTCCTACAATTCAGGTCTCTAAAGACTTGAATTCCCTACATCATCAAGTTGATCAACTTCACATTTTTCAGCAAGTTTTTGCACCTTTCTCACTTGCTTTATTGCCTTTTTCCTTATCTTCTTTTGTTCTTGCCAATCAAGCTTCATACCACCTTGACTTCTGGTTACTACTAAAACCATTGGTTCCTCTTGACATTCCTCTATTTCAATGCAATTAGAACAATCACAATGAACATGCATACTTATGGCATTTGTGTTACCTAACACCTCCTTTGCCTCTTCTTGAACCTTCTCTTGCTGAATTCTTTTACAGCTAGCACTTCATGTACCATCGCGATATTGCCTTTTCTCATCTTGATAAGGTAACTCTATAAGGACTGATGCAACTAGGGCAGGTGGATGCTGTTGATGAGATGCTCCTGCAAGTCTTTTGTCATTGTGGGACCTTGCTACTGGCATTCCTCTTTCAGTCCTATGCATTGCCCAAAGTTCACAGTTTGGTCCAACAAAGTGGCCTTGACCTCCACAATAGTGGCATGCTCCCGTTTGGGGAGTTTGCTGTTGTGCCTGAAAATTTCACCAAGGCTGTCTAGCCTGCATTCTTCTAGGTCCTCTAAAGGGTCTCTGTGATGTGGTGTTAGGAATAATCCGATTTATTGTAGCTGGTTGAATAGGTCTTAGCCTAGCTTGCATTACTGGCATCTACTATGCCATCCTGGCATTAGGATTATACCAGAAAGTCCTAGTCTCATGGCCCTTTCTCTGGCATATCTTACAATGCTTTTCCTTCTTCTTACTTTCAGAAATACCCAAATATTTTAGCTTCTATTTTATCATTTTATGTAACTTGTTGTCCTCCAACTTCCTCTTATCTTTGTCCTTTGCTTTCTTCTTTTTAGTCTTAGCTGATCTTGATTTCTTCTTTGTCTTCTTATGCCTCCTCCTACTAAAGTTATCCTCATCAGAGTCACTTGAATCATCATGCGAAACGGAGTTGAAATCACTATCCTTATCATCACTGTATGTGTTTGAATCTGACCTCGAATCTGCATCAAAATCTGAGTCCGAAGAGTCCTCATCTTTATTGTTCTTAGATCCAAAGGTACCAAGTCTTTTTTCCACTCTCATAGTTGCCCTTATCAATGTGTCCAATGTATCACTCTGACACATCTCTACATTAGCAATAGGATTTCGAATCTTACCTCTCAGGCCCTTCATAAAATAGGTAATCTGCATTTCCACTGAAGGTGTATCATCAACATCCAGGCTACTCAACATGTTCCCAAATTTCTGGGCATAGTCCTCCACCAACATAGCCTTTTGTTTGATCATCTTGATCTTCCTTAGAATATCTCATGGAGTTTTGTCCTTACAGAACCTGCCTAAAAATGTTATTTTTAAAGCATCATATGAATTGAAGGGTGCTATACCATAACTGGCAAACCAATCCATAGCTTTCCTCTGAAAGGTGGCAACAAAGTATTGCTTTTTGACCTGGTCCCCATACATTTGGTTGAAGCCACTAGCTGTCCATCTTGTCTCAAACTGGGCCACATGACAATCGGGTCTTCTTTTTCTTTCTTGAAAACTTAGAGGCTCTAACTTTTGGGTTAACAATCTGATTTGGATTCATTATGATCAGCTTATAAGGCCTCCGCAATGGTAGTAGAGGATTAAATTTTAAAGACTTCTTAGATTGATGAGCTATACCTCTTAGTAAAAATGATCTCCCAAGCACTATATGTTGTAGTCTTTCAAGTGTCTCCTTAGGAGGAGTTTCTTGATCTTTAAATGGTAATGATAATTCCTCGTCTTTTAAAACTTTAGGTGAAACTTCAGGAGTCGGAGGGGTTGAAAAAGATTCTCCATATTTTTGTTGATGCATCCGATTTGGCCGTGGGGGCTGTTATTATGCAGGATAAAGTGCTTGGTTGGTACAGGCCAATTTATTATGCAAGCAGGAGAATGAGTGCCGAGAGAAGAATTATTCAGTTATACGAAAAGGGAAGCACTTGAAATGGTCTTCTCGGTGCAAAAATTCAAACATTATTTATTGGAAAGTCAAGTTGTTTTCCATGTGGATCATCAAGCCTTGTTGTTTTTGATTAATAAGCCCCAGTCGACAGGTAGATTGGCTAGATGGATGTTGCTGTTGGAAGAGTTTGATTTTAAGGTTATTCATACCCCTGGAAAAGAGCATGCCATTGCTGATTATCTAAGTAGATTGCTAACTGATGAGCCTGAAGCAGGAATTCATGATCAGTTACTTGATGCTGAACTTTTTGAGGTTCAGGTGCTTGACCCTGATTCATACTATGACCAGATGCTGCATTTCTTGAAGTCAGGAATTATCCTACACATCTTTCAGTAGATCAGAGAAGAAGGTTGCATTAAAGAGTAGATCATTTCAAGTCATTTTGAACGCATTCTATAGAAGGGGAGTTGATAATGTATTGAGACGATGTGTTCTTGAGTTTGAGCAACCAGCAGTATTGCATGAAGCTCATTCCGGATTATCAGGAGGTCATTTTTTAGGAGAGATTATAGGCAAGAAAATTTTGCAAGCAGGTCTTTGGTGGCCTACTTTGTTGAAAGATGCTCATCAATATACCAAAGAGTGTTTGTAGTGTTTGAAGGAAGGTCAACCACTTGATAGGGATAGGATGCAAGATTATCCTGTATTACCACTTGAACCATTTCAGAAATGGGGAATCGACTTTGTCGGGCCCATCAAACCAGTAGCTAAACAGACAGGTTATAGATACATTTTGTTCTGCACTGACTATGCTACAAAGTGGGTAGAAGCTCACGCATTAAAGGATAATAAAGTACCAAGTGTGGCCAAGTTTTTATACTCTAATATTATGACCAATTTTGGTTGTCCTATTGAGCTAATTAGTGGTCAGGGAAAGTATTTCTTGAATCAAGTGATCAAATAATTGACTATCAGGTTGGTATCACTGCTTGACAGTCAGGAACGATTTGATCCTAAACTGCTATACTTTTAAGGACTTGTTGCTTCTGCCTGATCTTTAGAATTGCATGATCTTCAGAAGTAACTTCTCCTTAAATCCCGGTATTAGATCCAAGATTTACTCCAAAGTGAAATGCAGAGAACACTTTGCTAAAGCTTGGAATAGCTTTTCCGAGCCTCCTTGCTGTAATTTTTAAGCAACAATACTATCAAGAAACTGCTCTTGATCTTCAAGAGACTGGTTTTCTTGTTCAGTAGCATACTTCTGAATCTCAGGAAACTGCTCCTGCAATTTGGGTCTCTGCAGGCCTGAATTCCTACATCATCAAGTTGATCAACTTCACATTTTTCAGCAAGGTTTTGCACCTTTCTCACCTACTTTGTTGCCTTTTTCCTTATCTTCTCTTGTTCCTGCCAATCAAGCTTCATACCACCTTGACTTTTGGTTACTGCTAAAACAATTGGTTTCTCTTGGCATTCCTCTATTTCAATGCAATTAGAACAATCACAATGAACATGCATACTTATAGCATTAGTATTACCTAACACCTCCTCTTTTTGAACCTTCTCTTGCTAAATTCTCCTATAGGTAGCAGTTCTTGTACCATCAGGAGATTTCCTTTTCTCATCTTGATCATGTAACTCTATAAGGACTACTACACCTGGGCAAGTGGATGCTGCTGATGAGATGCTCCTACAAGTCTTCCATCTTGCAAGACCTTGCTACTGGCATTCCTCTCTCAGTCCTATGCCTTGCCCAAAGTTCACAGTTTGGTCCAATAAAGTGGCCTTGACCTCCACAATAGTGGCATGCTCCCATTAGGGGAGTTTGCTGATGTGCCTGAAAATTTTCCCAAGGTTGTCTAGCCTCCATTCTTCTAGGTCCTTTGAAGGGTCTCTGTGACATGGTGTCAGGAATAATCTGATTTACTGCAATTGGTTGAAGGTCTTGGCCTAGCTTGCATTACCCGCATCT
Source organism: Lygodium microphyllum (assembly GCF_053477565.2). Lineage (NCBI taxonomy): Eukaryota > Viridiplantae > Streptophyta > Polypodiopsida > Schizaeales > Lygodiaceae > Lygodium > Lygodium microphyllum. Next base: position 132,287,416 of record NC_141140.1, on the reverse strand, counting down.
ACTGTGCCATCCTGACATTAGGATTATACCAGCAAGTCCTAGTCTCATGGCCCTTTCTCTGTCATATCTCACAATGCTTATCCTTCTTCTTACTTTCAAAAATACCGAAATCTTTTAGCTTCTATTTTATCATTTTATCTAAATTGTTGTCCTCTGACTTCCTCTTATATTTGTCCTTTGCTTTCGTCTTTTTAGTCTTGGATGATCCTGATTACTTCTTTTTCTTCTTATGCCTCCTCCTACTAGAGTTATCCTCATCAGAGTCACTTGAATCATCATTTGAAACGGAGTTGAAATCACTATTCTCATCATCACTGTCTGTGTCTGAATCTAACCCTGAATCTGGATTAGAATTTTAGTCCGAAGAGTCCCCATCTTTACTGTTCTTAGATCTAGAGGTACCAAGTCTTTTTTCCACTCTCATAGCTGCCCTTATCAATGTGTCCAATGTATCACTCTAGCACATCTCTACATTGGCAATAGGATTCCGAATCTTACCTCTCAGGCCCTTCATAAAATAGGTAATCTGTATTTCCAACGAAGGTGTATCATCAACATCCTACCTATTCAACAGGTTCCTGAATTTCTGGGCATAGTCCTCCACCAACATAGCCTTTTGTTTGATCATCTTGATCTTCCTTAGAATATCTCCTGGAGTTTTGTCCTTACAGAACCTGCCTAAAAATGCTATTTTTAGAGCATCATATGAATTGAAGGCTACCCTACCATAACTAGCAAACCAATCCATAGCTTTTCCTTGAAAGATGGTAGCAAAGTGTTGTTTTTTGACTTAGTCCCCATACATTTGGTTGAAGCCACTAGCTGTCCATCTTGTCTCAAATTGGGCCACATGATAATCAGGGTCGTCTTTTTTCTTTCCTGAAAACTTAGAGCCTCTAACTTTTGGGTTAACAATTTGATTTGGATTTATTATGACCGACTTATAAGGCCTCCGTAATGGTGGTAGAGGATTAAATTTTAAAGACTTCTTAGATTGATGAGCTGTACCTCTCAGTAAAAATGATCTAAGGCAAGAATATTTTGTACAAACTAAGGGAAGTACAATGAAATTCTATTCAAATTTTGTGACAAGCTAATGGGTATAGCTTGTGCTAATCTTCAATGCTACAACATGCCTAGCAAAATTATGAAAATTAGCATCACCTCTCATCCACACATCCAACACATTGTTGGCATGTGGGACATACACATTCCTTGATTGTATTAGCTTAGTGATCACATGATTTTATGTGGGTGACTATGGACTCTACAAGTGAGCGTGCATGGTCCAAATATTCAAATTGGATGGAGCCTTATCTACGAATTATAGCTTGTTGGGTATGGGATGTAAACAAGGTATGCCAAAAATTTACATTTTCTTTCATAGCAAATATATCACAAGCAAGTTCCAAGTGGTGGGTATGCAATTCAATAGTGAAGCTCAATCCTCTTGCTAGTAAGCATGGTAAAGATCCCTTTTTAAACAAACCCATAGCAATAGCACTTTGATAGAGTTTCAACATTGTTGTGTGTATGTGTGTCCATCAATAAAGTTATAATTGACATTAACATGACCATCAATCATAACTATTACTACTTTAGCACAATCACACTTCTTGTTTATGGAGGGTCGTAAGACTACTACAACATATCTTATAATTAAGATCTTATTAGATCATTTTGCGAAGCCGTGTGATTTTGCTATAGCCTTGCTAGTTGTTTTCAATTAAGATAAAAGATACTTAAATTTTCAAAACAATGATTATGATGATGTTGACGATGACAATAGCAATAATGAACATAATAAGCAAGTGATTGCTTTTTTTAATTACAATGTCAATAACCTCTCTCTCTCTCTCTCTCTCTCTCTCTCTCTCTCTCTCTCCATGTAGAGAATAGACAGAGACCCCTTCGTATTCTACTGAATCTTGTCGCAATGAATTCTCAGAGAATTTTTGAGTTGGTGTTAAGGAGAGATCCATGATAACTTTTTAAAGACTGTCAAAGCTCAAACATTGCATTTGCTTAGATCAGATGATCTGCAATACACTGGCGACCGCATTGCATCCACGAATAGCGCCACTGGAGAGAGAGAGAGAGAAGGGGGGGGGGGGGGGCGGGGGGGAGGGAGGTGTCTCTATAGGCTTTCCAGGAAGAGGCGATGAGAGGATCACTTGCCAAATACGATGAGGGGGCCGCTTGCCAGATAGGACTGGGACTGAAAGTCAGTAAAGTAGGATGTAGCCCTCACCCACTCGTGCACAGTATAGGCCCTTAGTACGACAAGCAGCCGCCAGATGATGCTTCAACGCCATCCAATCACGAATCACGATCCTCAGATTACGGCCCTTGGAAGCAGCAAAAGTCAGCCGTACAACAGGTATATTGTTGCGACGGTGGTGGTGGAGGTTGAAACAAGTGGGTGTTCGACAAGAGTGGCTACCAAGGCAAAGGCTGGGGCCAGTAACACTGGGCATGGCTCAACGTGAGCAACACCTCCTGCCGTGGTGGCTGCTGTCATTAATGGAGGGAGATGTTGGAGTAGGCATGCAGGAGTGCATGTGTGAATTATGGAAGAGCAATAGTGGGAAGAAGCTCTGCACAACGCGACATGGATTTTATACCAGGGCCCGACCGCTTAATTTCGTAGGCCAGGTTATACCTTAGGTAGTAGAAGTGGTCGTTGGCATACATGGGCTTGCCGGACTAAATGTTGTAGAGGTGCACCTGCATCCTGGGAACCATGGCATGATCCTGCAAATATTCATCTGTGCTTCTTCTCTGCCTTCCCCTTTCACCTCTTCTCTCTTCATTGTTGAGATTACTATTACGTGGCTACCAACATATCAGTAATATAGCATTACTTAGCACGAGGATGTGAATGATAAGCAGGTCTTTATAGAGAAAGCAGATTCTGCATTGACACAACCATGGCGGGCAGGGGCACAGAGAGAGAGAGAGGGGGGGGGCATATCTGGCCGGAGAAGCACTACGATGGCGGAAACCCTCCCAAGCCCCATGTCTAGCTATTCAAATAAGAAGAAAGGATTAATAAAGAAAAGAGAAGGCACGGCACGAGAAACAGAGCCACGGCACAACGTGAGAGAAAAAAACAGGAGGCACAAGAGACGCATATATGTCGAGACATGGTGCTGGTGCAGCGCAAGAGGTAATGCATTTCTGTCGAGACATATGGCGTTTGAGGAGGGAGAGAGAGAGAGAGAGAGAGAGGCTTAGAAATAGAGACTCAAGAGTCCTATTTAAGGAGAGAGAAGGGGGAGGGGAGAGAGACTACGCAATGTGCATAAACCGAGAGAGAGATGCTTTTAGAATTTGTTAGATATTTTGGAGGTTGGGTTTGGTTTGTATCTACTCTATCTGCACCAGGTAGGATTGGCACATCTTTCAACTGTAATAAGTATAGAAGTGTGGATATAGAAGTATAGATGTAAAAGGGGTTTTCTAATACTCTTTTAACACGTGATATGGATGGTTTCATATAGATGCATCACCCCACCCAGCTACACACACACAGTACGTGCACGCACGTGTTATATGATACGACAAAAAATTCCTACGCAACCACATATTTACAAATCCAACCACGAGTTTCTCACAAGTAAAGTCCTAATGTAGGTGTACTATGTAACAGGTGCAAACCGGTATTACCCATATGCGAAGATGTATGCTCAACCTACCCTTCAATCTCAGCTCCTGCTAGACCCCAATAAGAAAGCAAGAGAAACGGGTTCCTGTTTCAGTCTAATGTTTTTGTCAATTTAAGAAGTACTGAAGAAAACACGCATCTTGGCACTCTGCTAGCTCAATGAGATTACTACATACACCCCATTGTACTAGTACCAGATAAAATCCAAATAATCACTGTTACATTTTTAAGAACACTCTTAATAATACCACTGAGAATCTACTGAAATAGTCATGTGGAAAACAGGTACTGAACCTGTTGCATTAACACTAGACCTGTCTCAATTAGGCCAGCCTGACACATCTTTTTTCTAAAATCTTAGTTGCAGAGAATGTAGGTTGCCTGTATAATCATATGTTGCTTTGGCGACCAGAAAAATACAAAACATATACACACGTCCCCCACAATATCTGTTGATGTCCCTGCTAGAAGAACTTCTGCTGCAAAAGCAATTCAACAAATATGTATGCAATTACTTACAAGAGCCACAAGGCCTTGTGACATTCTGAACAAAAATGTTTTCAGTTCGGCTGCAGGTGGCTGCAGCTTCAGTTTACCACCAGCAGCAACAACTCAAATAATAAGGGGGGCCACAAACTGACAGACTTCTTGGATCAAGAGGGAAAAATGAATAAGAAGACAAGGCAGCCCTGCATTATCCAGCTTCAAGAACTGTCACGTCCGGTGGCTGGAATACCACAACTCTAAACGATTGATGGAAGCAATTGAGAATCCTAAATGTGCCGCAGTAAGGATTGTGTTAAACAACTCATCAACTGTTCAACACATGTATTTACATGTAACCACAATCATGTCATCTTGTTCTGTATTTGTCGGTGGACATGGACAAGGTATTCCACATAAGATAGTCCCAGAGCATTCTTGTCTTCGACCATCAATGAGAAGAAAACAAACTCTGGGATAAATAAAATGAAATAAAAGTTAACAACTAATTGAGTTGCTCCCTACCTTGTGACTGAGATTCACACATGAAAGCACTGACAAGAAACAGCATGTGAAAAGAGATCGAAATCAAACAGATATTTACCAAGTGGATCTCCTCTTCTGCACCACCTGAATCTGAAAAAAGTTATCAAGCAGGAGGTCAAAAGAACTCCAATATATTTCAAAACAGAAGCAATTATGAACACTGTTTCAGAAGTATACCGCAGATAAGAGCAACGCTGTTTTCTTATCTCATTGACCAAGGCGTTCAGCTTTCTAGAAGCAACATTATCAAACTCTTGCAATATAAACTGCAGGCATATCATACATAAAAGGTGAGGAATCGTATGGCAAGCCTTCACATAAAGACCTATGACTAAGTATATGACTATAGACAATGTGCATTATCTTTCAAATTCATGATAGCCTTCCTCCAAACAAAGAAGACGAGCTTTGAAACTTGGTACATAGATCCAAACATTAAATATTGCAACTAGGTGTTCACAAAGATATTAAATAGTTGAGGCTGTGGCATATGGCTTGATCGTGATTCAGAAACCCCCCAGTTAAGCCACAATCATAAAGATAGCACACCAACTCTTAAAGGTGATTCAATCTTCTATTATCATGTTCAAAGACTTAAAGACCAACAAAAAGTCCACAAGAACTGCCAGCTACCTCCTGACGGTGAGGGACTTTGTATACAACTAGAGCCGGGTCATAAATTCTAGAACAAATATTGAAGCGTGTTGCTTGAAGAACACTCTCAACAAAACCGATTTTGTCAGAAAGAACAATTTTGTTAAAAAGTAACAAATTTGATGTGACTACTGGAACACAAATAGAAGATTAGGAGCCAGTTCAACCTTTACTTCAGGACTAAGATACCAAAACACTCCAAGCAGCCCACACATATGAGTTAAATATTTGACACTACATTGAAAACAATACATAAAGAACCAAGGTTTACACATGATCGTTTGAGAATCTCACCTGGTTTGGTGGCATCTCATTGACAGAGTGCACCCCAAAAAGTTGGGCCAGTAGATCTGGAGAAACTGACTTTCCTGCATAAATATAGGCATCTTCCCCTGTCTCAAGAAGAAAGATGCCATCATTGTCAAGATTTTCACTAGATAAATGAAGTGTCGGTGGGAACATGCCATCTCCTACTTCCTGCATATGTAAAACAGCAAGCTTAAGATTGAAAGTAGGCACAGGCCCTTCTTTGGCAGTCAGATTGTCATCATCCTTTTCCTAACTATGGGCAATAATTGTGACAAATACCTTAGATTCAATATCATGAATTGCAAACATCCTGGGATATACTGTTGGAATAGCAAGGGATGTTGACATTGATGCCACACGTCCCAGCCAGTAACTTCGATCATCCGTCCGCATATCCGAGCGGAGACCAAAACTTTTCATCAATGCTTCAACCAAAAACCAAACCCAATGAGACTCACTAAACAGCCCCATTTAGCATAGTCCTACCACGGAAAAGTCTCAAAGTCCCTAAAACTTTCATTTTGAATATGCTGCTTGAAGACATCTTAAACTGTGTTTTGCAACAGCTTCCCGCATAAATTAAACGAGGATTTGCAATCTTGTCAGCAAAATAGCTATTCAATTGAGTAATATCACAGAAAATGGAGTTGTAATCTTGAAATCCTAAGTCAAGAAATACAGTATAGACTACAGACAATACAGATCCATGACAAATGCAATTTGGTCCCACCCAAGCTGACACACACCTAAGGTGTAAAGAGGCAAAAGCTTCAAAGCTTCTGGGAGAATAAGCTGTCCAGAAGATGAAGCTGTTGCACAGAACTTCCGATAGGTGTGGAGAATATTCACACAGGAACTGGTTACTTGTTCTCTAACTTGGGCCACTGAGGTTGTTTGTACTTCTTGAGCAGCTGCAAAAGATATTGCAGTAAATTAACCACAAAGAAAAACTTCATGACACAATTTTTATAAACATTTTTGATAAACCAGGAATCCATCCAATTGTACTAACCCTGTTTCATGAAATATGTAAACTGTGTATCAAGATCAGCTCCACGAAAAACATTACTCAGCACAGTCGTGCAAGTAAGAGATAGAGTAGTGATCCGAATCCTCCTTTGACCATCCATGGTTGTATACAGCAAAGCAGACTGAAAGAGGGTGGTGATCGATGATGGAAAAAAAGAATACAGTAAACACAAATGAAGCACAATAATCAACCTAATGTGATAATGCATGAACAAAAGGAACTTAGATTAATCAAATGAAAGGTTTATAAGACAGCGATCACCTTTAAAACCGTTACAAAAATACTATTCATGTTACTTACCAAACCAGACATTCTAGAATACAACATTCACCTAAGAAATTATAATTGCCCGTTCTGAAGAGTTTGAGAATGGAATAAGAAACAAATTTCCAACTTGGTGAAAAGTTCCACATTGACTGTATGATACTATGCTTCTAAGTTCTGATATAATCCACAGATTATAAGATCGTGCATATTATTTTGGCGATTCAAATAAAGTAAGATGTAATGAAGCTGGCAGCAAAATCTAAGGCCATCCCCAAAACAGATGTACATAGTATTTCTGAGAACAACAAAATCTTACACTAGAGAGAAGTATTGAAGTGACTATGAAGTTTCCATGGATCTATGACCAATACTGGTGGCCATGCCATATCATTTTTTGGCTGAATGATGGCATCACATTTTATGAACACCAAAAGAAACACAAGCTTTCTCTAACTTTCATATATCAGTAATAGCATATAGAGAAACATCATGCAAGAATTCCATAATGCAATATCTTTCTAGGAAAAGCACACTAGTGATACACACAGAACAGACCAGAGGAATACCTGAAAGCAGCATTCAGAATTATCCTGAAATTTGTCGTCATGTTTGAAAGTAACCATGATTGCCTTGTCACAGTCAACCTGATGCCCCATGTTATTTGTTTTAGGAACTTCCCTATTATAAAAACCATGAGCTTCTCTAAAACCTATACATAACACCACAACTGGCATACCGCAGGTAGATCCACATCTGTTGGAGTCAGTTTACAGAAGCTTCCAGAATACTCCTGCACTTGAAGGCCCTGTTTAAGAAAGACAAAGAACTATAAGTTACCTCAAATTGCAGAAACAGAAGGCCTCATAAAGAGCATTAAAAATGACAAAAAGCTTTAATCATCGTGCAATTACTTGAAAGCTCACCCCATTACCTGAGTGCATCGGACTCTCATCACAGCCTCTAAGCCCTGTGGTCTTGTCAAATTCCATCTCAGATCATTGTATAATTTCGCTGAGTCGGAAGTGGCAGAAAAAGGGTAGTAGTAATAGATCTGTCAGACCATGGCTGCAGTTGAGTTAAGGCTGTGGCATTGACTTAGCATAGATTATATGGAAGTGAACAGTAAATGTAAAACTACCTGCCCACCAGTTGTCATAGGAACGACTCCTAAGGATGCGATGTCCACATACTCCTGTGCGGTTAAAAATAGATCGCAACTGACCTGTGCACAAAAGTCCCTGGTTAATGCTACTTAATTACTTACACAGCACCTCAAAATCACTGGAGCTGAACTTCTACCTGACTCTCTGCAAGCTCTAAAGCAAGAGTCTTCAAAGTCTTGTCAGCTGGTTGCAGTAACTTATTTGCATCCTGTCAAAAAGCACATCAGTAAAATCATAAATAATACCATGGCATGTAGGCAATATTTGAACAGAAGCAAGTATAATTGGAAGTATATCATGATCCTTCTGTTTCCATGAAGTTTTCCACTAAATAATCCCTGCACGTTAAGATAAATGATGAACAAGAAATATGTTGTAAGGCTACTAGTTCTGCAGGCACCTTTTCCCCAGCTACAGGCACTTTTCTGGCATCTGAATCTCGTGCATTTAGAGCAGCAAACCCAATGGATGGTAAACCTGAAGTTACAAGTTTTCACAAAAGTCCTTATAAATGTACACATATTGAATTAAACCTCAAGTTACCAATTTCACCAAGTTCTTTGAGACACTATGAAGCCTAGCCACTGAAGACAGAGGCAAATCAGCATGCCAGAAAGACATGACTGTTAGATTGCTACCTGACTGGAACACCAGCAGCTTTCCTCCATAGGGTTTGACTGCTAAAAATGCCGCCTGCACGGTCATGAATGCACACACTTATTATCGCATATGGCCATACAAAAGGATTCTTCTAGGACTCTCTTGAAGATATGTCAATGTTAACTAGATCAAATAAGGTACATCTAAATAATGATGCATGCACTCAAGAAATGTATCTCTACAATTCTCACTAGCTCCATCCTTGAGTACCTTGATAGCAGCACCAACAGCTGAATCAGGGATTGAAGTTCCTTGAAACATGATTGGAATATTTTCAAGGAGCTGTCCTAACTGCTGACGATACTGTAGAGTGCAACAAAACACATTTATCTCACCGAAACACAGCACACTTTGATAGTGAGATGAATCATTTAAGGGCTTGGAACTTTCCCAAAAACACAGTATCTGGCAAATAAGCTGGCAAGTATGCGTAAAGTGACCACAAACCTCAGTAACTGATACAGCAAGCCCTGTCTTTAATGGTGTATAAACATCTTGAACATCAGGCATGACCAGCATCGATGGCTGCAATCACAAAGGAAATTCTAAGCTTCCATAGGACAATATGGATTAGGATGATTGCATTTTGAAAAAAAAAAGGGAACATAACAAAACAAACAATCACCAAAGAGCATGCGAATGCATTCTGATATTTGAATGTCAAGAGGTCACATTAAACTGGTTATTAAGAGAGTTTGGGTGTTGTGTGTTTGCCAATCAAAGTGCTAGCCTGTCAGGCCTCATTAATATACAGCTGAAGGAGCCGACCCTTAAAGACATTTGAAGAACAAAAACACTTAAAGATTATTTCCTGAAAGGCTCCCATCAGCACACTCCACTTCCACATTCTGTCATTCACATTTGCACTTCAGTTGCTTTTGAATTCTGTCAATGCTTTGCTTATGTTTAAGACATTATAATAAAGTCATTTTCCTTACACCCTCTTTGCAAGATTATTTTCTGCATGTTTACTAACATGCTGAGCATGTTCTTGTGATGTTGCTTTCACCACTTTTCTTGTGAATGCATGTGGGATCTAATGATTACTACTGCAACTAATTATTGTGCATCCACAAATAATAAGGAACTTTTAAAAATATTTTCTCATTAAGGGCACCACAGCCAAATAAGGCTACCATCACAGCCTTTTTGTTTGCATACAACTCATTAGTTAGTGAAAGACTGAGTCTGCAGAGGTTTGTGCAGCCTGAGTGTACCAACGCTGTAGCATGTTGCAAAAATATGGTTTTGTTTTATTTTTCCTTGACCTTCATCCAGTGGAATGATCTCCAATGTTTGTCAACTGCTCCGTGCCATCACAAGCTTTTGCTTGGGTACATATGACAGCTAACAGACAGTAAAAAGCAGTCTATCCAACACACACCAAAAGGTTATAAAACACTAGTCTCCAAATCTTATCAGTCTTTCAAAGATAGATTACTGCCCAGCCTCTAATCCAAACAACGAACATCTGAAGCCTCCCATCAGGAGCAATGGTCTCCGTACTGTTCAGCACTAGCAGTGTGTAAAAACACCAAGAAAGCTGAGGAGAGGTTGAAGAAGACAAACTGATGATAACGATGAGGGACGGGGAAAAGAACGAGACCTTAAAGGAGTGCCCTAAGCCAGTCTGTTCAGCCAGTCCAACTCAAAGTATGAGGGGGCAGTCCTCTGCCACCTTGCCCACGCCTGTCTGTGTGCCTGCTAGCCATTGCAGGCTACTGAACACTCCTGCCATGTCTGCCCACCATGTATCAGCCTCTCCCTAATCATGGCCAACAAATGACCACTTTGTATTGGATCTCATTGTACACGACCTTGCAAAACTTTAGCTCTTTGCACATATAAACACATTTAGAAAGTAGTAGTGTGCACTAAGGGTTGAGCTATTTCCACGTCCACATCAGGAAAAGTTGGCCAAATCTGAGCAAGAACCTATGGAGCTGATTGGAAAATCTATCCCATGGCAGTCTAGTGATTTGGCATTATCAGAGTACATGCCCAGACAAAAAGGCAAGTGCTAGTTTTTGTCCGACCGATAAACACACAATCTACAGATAATAACACAAATACAATTGCAACAAGGATGGGTTTAGTGGCAAAATTTGCCAATCAGCTATTTTTTTCACAAATCAAAATTTGGATATGAGGTTCAGTGGGGGACTCATTGCAACTTTTTGGAGAAAACTTTCCCCACTTTGAAGTTATTACGTAGGATTTGCCACAGATTCCAAGAACATTTTGTGCATAAATTCTTATGCCCAAGGGTATACAAGGTAGCAAAAGTTGACAAAGATTTGCCAGAAAATTTATGAATTTAAGACCCGTGAACATGTTCAAATCATCCCTGAATTGCAGACCTGCTAATCACAGTAGTGATGGTGACTAGGCAAAATACACATGCACAGTACTTGAGCAAGAAGAAGTCATATATATCATAATTACAATATATCTGCTAGTCACTGTAATCATCAATCATTCAGGTCAGAGATATACTAGGTGACTCAAGTGTGCCATGCTTGAAAGGTGTGGCTATTTACACTAAATGAACTTATTATAAAAGGACAAGTATATACTGGGCCACTATATATGCATGCAGCATATGCAATCATAATCTCCTACAGTTTCTAATATTCATTGATTCTCTCAGAATTTCTTATATGAATATATTTTCTAATGACTATTGCCAAAGACAAACTCATTTCCTACAATTCAGATATAACTTCCCTCTCCTTCTCTATATGTAGCATGGGAAACAGATGATGCTAAGAAAGCTAAATCTCAAAGTAAATTATGAACGAAGAAAAACTTTTAATCTTCACCTGTTGCAAAGCTTGGTGAAAATTGTAGAAGTGTACAGTATTATCAAAAGTAGCGATGCCAATCTTTGTATGAGGACTATCCTGCTCAAAGTTAAAAACACCACAAATACACCTTACGCAATAATTATGAGCAGCAATTAGCTGATTATAGGGAAACAAAATGAGGGATCAAAGTAGTTACAGGAATATCTCCAAGCACCCTTTGCACAGCATTGCAAGCAGCTACTGCAGCTCCTGTGGTTATTGCATTCATGGATACATCAATAAGGAAAAAGAACAAAGCCGACATGGGGGGGCGAACCTGCATGCAAACCCACATCAAACAAACAAGAAAACAACCTTAAGAGAAAGAATCTCACGCAACAGTTTTACTCCTGTGCTAAATGAATTGTGAAAGGAAACAAAGCCACTATCCTGCATATGAATTCTAGAATTTTAATATTTATATAACTTGTACCGCACAAGAACCTGCAATCCATCTAACATGGATTGTGGGCAACAAAAGTCCTGTGTATAAAAGGTTATTCCTGAAAAAACATAGAAGTGCCCTTGAGCCATAATACTGCAAAAAAAGAATTAATTCCATGAACTATTGAAAATTGCAAACTCTGCAAAGCATGATCTGTGTGCCCCAATGTGATATGAGTTGCAGCTAAAGGACATTTTAAAGATTGGCAACCCACAATGCCTTTGTTGTTGTTTCAGTTCTTTTGCCCCAAGAAAGGAGTTTTGGGTGGGGCGCACGGGGGTGTGTGCATGCTTGTGTTGGATGGTGCTGTGGTTCCACTACAAATGTCTTGAACCTTGCTTTGTGCTCATCTGGTGGAACAGGCATACCTGATCAGTAAACGAAGGGGTGAGAAAAATAGTAACTACAAGCAATGAATCAGCAACAAGATGCTGAATAGGGCTTCCTTCATATGGCCTTTCTTGGTGCATGTGAAGTTTAATCATAATTAAAGCAAGTGAAAATCATGCATAAATGCATGACAATTACAGGATAGTGCTAGTCTTACTTTTGTTGCTCAACACGGCTTCCCTTGGCTCCATTGTGTGAGCACCTGACAAAAACTGTTTAAAGTTGATTTACTTTAGCCTTGTTGGTGCTGTTCTAGAGGTGAACAGAATTGGCCACTAATTAGCATTATATTTTTGGCCTAATATAGCTTGCCTAACAGGCTTTGCTGCAATTATTGCCAAAGTGCCATTGTATAAAGTTACTAGTTTAGTTGATCCTACGGATCAAAGGACCGAGGCTTCAGCCAAACTTGATCCAAACTGTATAGGCAGGTACGCCCACCACCCTCGAGGTCTCAATTAAGTATCTGCAGCTGTCTAGCTGTGAGCTTCAAACAAATAACCTAATAGGTCAGGATCCTTGTCATCTCTGTTGGGTATTTTACTCACGCCTTACTTACGCCTACGCTCATATGGGAGTGTCGGTGATTAGTAGGACACTGGGGCACTTTTTACTCTCGGTAGGAGAGGTTTTTTCCCCCAGACTTATGGTCTTATTATCGTATGTACTTATGTGCTTATGTTACACACATTTAGGCACTTAGTGTGTGTCGGGTGTGAACACCCCCCCTACAACCCTAACGTTTAAGGCTTGTACTTTGTACTTTCAGATTACACTCGTTCAGTCTATTCTCTTGGGTGTCGTGCTTCAACTCTGTCTCTCTCACTCTCACACTGTCTACTGAATCTGGCTGTACCTCGATCCTCTGTTCTCACATTTGGTATCAGAGCGGTCCTCAGTCAGCAGCCAGGAGTCCCCGCCAGTCTTGCGCCCGAGTCGCCAGCTCCAGACCTGCCCAGTTCTGCCCTGCGCACAGCTCCTGTTAGAGATCAGGTCATAGCCTGATCAGGGGCAGCAGGCTGGTGCAGTCGGACTGGCAGTCGGACTGCACAATCGGACCTGCCACGTGGCAGTCCGACCTGCAGCAGCCAGTCGGCTGCATTTAATGCAGCCGCCTGGCCATTTCTGGCGCCCTATTTCCCCCGGTTTTTCAGCTATTTATACCTGGCACTTTCAGCAGTCTGGCACACTTCTCTGCTCGCAGATTACAGACCGGTGACACGCGCAGATTCCGTCTCTGTTCGCAGATTTCAGACAGCAGACAGTGCAGACTGCAGTGGACTTCGAGGTGGACAGCAGGTTGCATCGTCGAGGTGGAGACACGCAGTCCAGCGCACTGCGCCCGTGTATATATCTGCATATCTTTGTATTCAGCATTCTTTATACAGCAGATCTTCATCGTCCATTGTCTCTTTCTCTCTCTTCTCTCTCTGCGTTCTCTCTCTCTCAGTCCTACGCTTCCGCACCGCTGCACTCTGACATGGTATCAGAGCAGTGTTTGAGGGCTGACTGAGCGCAGAATCAACCTGAAGAGGAGTTTCCATCGCGACACAAATTTGCGTTTTTTGCGTTTAAGGGCAGACAGGAGGGCTGCGCCTTGGAACAAGGCTGAAACGAGTGTGGGCGCACAGGAAAGGAGTATAGGTGGTGGATTTGCTGCTGTTTACTGCTGTTTGACGCGGAGGAAGTTTGAGTTTTCAGCCTACAAGTGCAGGTTTTGCTTTTTCATCGCCTCCGGCGGGTGAAGAAGGTTCAGGACGCGGAAGAGCCTTAGCAAGCTGAGTTTTCCCAGTCAGAAGGGGCTGTTTTTGCGTTTGTGAAGGCATTGCAGGTGAAGATGTCTACAGAGATTGACTTGGAGTTCCAGGCGATTATGGACCGGAAGGTGCCCGTCTTACCGGCTCTTCCTACAGATCAGAAGCTCGACGGCGACAACTACCGCATTTGGCGTGTCATGATGTTGGCCATTCTTGAGTCCTATGATTTGGCGGAGTTGGTACAGGAGGAGATTGATCGGCCCTCGGTAAGAGATGAGTCCAAACTCTCTTCCGATGCTCGTGCTGAGCTGGCCAAGGCTCAGTCTCATTGGGACAAACTGAATGCAAGGATTCGATCCTTTCTCTTTCTATCATGCACTACAGCCATGATTGCTCACATCGAGCACTTGACAGTGGCTCAAGAAATATGGCTGGAGCTTGATCAGATGTACAATCGGATGACCCTAATGAAGAGGGTTTCTTTGGAGGTACAGATGCGGACCTTGTCTGTAAATAAGTCTTCTTCGCTACGGGAGCACATTAACAAGCTAAGGCAGCTTCAGATGCAGGTTCAGAATGCGGGGAAGCCGATTTCCTCCGAAGACATGGCGATCACACTATTGTCCCAGTTGCCGCCACGATTCGGTACATTTTACTCTGCCCTTATTGCTTCGGGGCGAGAGTCTACTCGTGGTGGGAAGAGTTGGTTCCTATGGTCTTGGACCAAGAGGAACAGTTAAAGGGACAGAATGCTTCCAAGTCGGAGGCGCTGACAGGTCAACCCTCTCAGAAGAAGGGGAAGGACCAAAAGAAGAAGAAGGGGGATAACAAGTCCAAGAGAGAAGGACAAGGACAAAGACTCCACATGCCATATTTGTGGAAAGACTGGCCATTGGAAGAAGGATTGCCCTGACAAAGACACGAAGGACACCAAGAAGAAGGACACCAAGGATTCTGGCGCGGTGGCTGCACCCTCATCAGCTGCATTTCTTCATCTAGCTGTCATTGAGGACGCTTCACCGAATGCTTCTGATGCTGCGATGACGGCTCCCCAGGCTCGAGAGTGGATTGTTGATAGTGGTGCCTCACGGCACATGACTCCTTCCTCAGATGGTGTTGCCCAGTTGCGATCCTCGCGTGGGCAGATTCTCATTGGAGACATCTCTTCAGTATCTATTGCCGGTCGGGGTAAGATGCAGCTTATTCCGGATGGACGAGGTGGTACCCATACCTCAGAGGTTTTGCATGTACCAGGATTAGGGTACCATCTCCTTTCAGTTCATAAGATTTGCTCCCTTGGTCTTCTGGTGGAGTTTGACAGTACTACGGTGCGAGTCCTTGATCGTGGATCGAGGAAGGTTCTCTCATGTGGATATGAGGAGAACGGCATTTACAAACTGAAGTCTTCCACCGCCTTCTCTACTCTTCTTCTTACCTCTCAGTCACAGTCAGAGTTATGGCATGCTCGGTTTGGTCACCTGAACTATGACTATCTTCGGAGGGCGTCACGTGGACAGCTTGTTCGAGGGTTGCCGGATATAGTGGTGAGCCAACAGCCATGTGTCTCCTGCATTCGGGGGAAGCAGCATAGAGATGCCATTCCCCACACAGCTTCGCAGCGGTCTACTTCACCGATGGAGCTAGTCTCTACGGATCTATGTGGCCCTATGAGGAATGAGTCCCTGCGTGGGAGCTCGTACTTCATGCTGATCGTGGATGACTACAGCAGGATGACATGGGCCTACTTTTTGGCACTAAAGTCAGAAGCTTTCTCGCACTTCAAGGATTGGCTTCTCTTTGAGGAGAACCGATCAGGCCGGAAGTTGAAGACCTTGCGATCCGACAAGGGAGGTGAATTTGTTTCTAATGAGTTTGCTCGGTTTTGTGCAGATAGAGGAATTCACCAGGAGTTTGCCAATACCAACACTCCTCAAGAAAATGGTATTCTTGAACGGAAGAACCGCAGTGTGATCGAGATGGCGCGCACCATGATGGAGCACCGACAGACCCCTCAGGTTCTGTGGGCCGAGGCTGTGGCTACTACAGTCCACATCCTTAATTGATCCCCTACTTCGGCCGTGGAAGGGATGACCCCATTTGAGGCTTATTTTGGGACGAAGCCAGATGTTTCTTACTTTCGGGTCTTTGGGTGTGATGCCTATGTTCACATCCCCAAGGCTCACCGTGATAAATTTGAAGCAGCTTCCCGAAAACAGGTATTTGTTGGCTACAGCTCCCAGTCCCAAGGCTACCGACTGTATGATCCCGTCAAGCGGGATGTGTACACTAGCTGTGATGTGCGGTTTGTGGAGGTTCCGGCTACTACAACGGGTGAGGAGCATCCCGTTCTTGGAGATCCCGGGGAGAGTTGGGCTCCTTCTACAATTCCACTGGAGCCCGTGCCTTTTGATTATGATTCTGTTTCTGACACAGAGTCTACTGTTCCACCGGACACCTCTGAGGAGTTACCACCGGTGGATATTCCAAAGTCTTCTGCTGATGGAGAAAGACGAGGGGAGGTTCGGCCTCCTCCTCGTCGCTGGGCCCGTGACACACTCCGTGATTCAGGGATCGAGGGGGTTCCTGAGGAGTGGGGACCGCAGGATGGTCCGCGGCGGTCACGGAGGCACCAGGCACATTCTACGGAGCTTGTTTGCTCCAACTATTGTTTGATGACCCATGTTATGCAGGATCGAGAGCCCACCTCCGTGAAGGAGGCTTTACAGTCCGCACCATGGAAGAAGGCTATGGAAGCCGAGTTGAAGGCTATTGAGAGGAATGGCACTTGGTCACTCGTGCCTCGCCCCCCGAAGAAGAAGGTGATTGGAGTCAAGTGGGTCTTCAAGACCAAATACCTTAGCGATGGTTCTTTGGATAAGCACAAGGCTCGCCTTGTTGCTAAAGGTTTTGCACAGCGCCCAGGTATTGACTGTCATGATACTTTCGCCCCCACAGCTCGTATGGCGACCATTAGAGCTGTTCTTGCTTTGGCTGGCCATAGGAGATGGCCTGTTTATCAGTTGGATGTGAAGTCGGCCTTCCTCAATGGTGATTTGAAGGAGGAGATCTATGTTGAGCAGCCTCCTGGCTTTGGATCCTCAGATGGGAAAGTCTACAGGTTGAAGAAGGCCTTGTATGGCCTCAAGCAGGTTCCGCGTGCATGGAACGAGAAGATTGATTCGTTCCTCCAAACTCAGTTGGGATATCGGCGGTCCAAGGCCGATCCGCAGCTGTATGTACACACTTCCGAGGATGGTTGTGTGCTGTTTGTCTTATATGTTGATGATTTGATTGTCACAGGTGATGATGCACAGCAGGTCCAAGAGACGAAGTCAGCTTTACATCGGACGTTCGAGATAACAGACTTGGGTCTACTCCATTTCTTTTTGGGCCATGAGATTTATCAGTCTCAGAGGGGGATCTTTATCTCTCAACAGAGATATGTACAGGAGCTCTTGGTGTCTTTTGAGATGGAGGATTCTCGGGCCCTCTCTACTCCTATGGATCCGAACTGGAAGGCCACTTCCCATTCAGCTTCTCCTTTGGCGGATGCGTCCCGCTATCGATAGTTGATTGGGTCTTTGATTTGGCTTCTCAACACAAGGGTTGATCTATGTTTTGCTGTTGGGCTCTTGGCAGGGTTCATGAGTGAACCTAAGACGGTGCATTGGCAGGCTGCTCAGAGGATACTTCGGTATCTGAGGGGAACGTCTGATTTAGGGATTCAGTACCCCGCAGGGACAGATAGGTCAGATCTTGTACTTGCAGGTTGGAGCGACTCGGATTGGGCCGGTGACGTGGACCACAGGCGGTCTACTACAGGTTACTGTTTTACTTTGGGTGCAGGTGTTATTTCATGGAGTAGCAAGAAGCAGCCCACGGTAGCCCTTTCGTCTACTGAGGCGGAGTATCGGGCCGCGTCTTCCACCACATGCGAGGTTGTGTGGGCTTCGGAGATTATTGGAGGAGCTTGGGTGCCCCCAGACTCGTCCTACATTGCTGCGATGTGACAACGAGAGTTGCATTGCCTTGGCAAGGAACCCTGTTTTTCATGCCCGGACGAAGCACATCGAGATCCAGTACCACTTCATCCGAGAAAAGCTTCTGGATGAGACCATCACTGTGGAGTATTGCAAGACGGAGGACAATCTTGCGGATTTGTTTACGAAGGCGCTTCCTCAGGCTCTACTTCGGAGACATTCCCGATCCCTCAGGCTTCTGCCCTGCCCAGGCTCTGAGAGGGGGTGTTAGAGATCAGGTCATAGCCTGATCAGGGGCAGCAGGCTGGTGCAGTCGGACTGGCAGTCGGACTGCCACGTGGCAGTCCGACCTGCAGCAGCCAATCGGCTGCATTTAATGCAGCCGCCTGGCCATTTCTGGCGCCCTATTTCCCCCGGTTTTTCAGCTATTTATACCTGGCACTTTCAGCAGTCTGGCACACTTCTCTGCTCGCAGATTACAGACCGGTGACACGCGCAGATTCCGTCTCTGTTCGCAGATTTCAGACAGCAGACAGTGCAAACTGCAGCGGACTTCGAGGTGGACAGAAGGTTGCATCGTCGAGGTGGAGACACGCAGTCCAGCGCACTGCGCCCGTGTATATATCTGCATATCTTTGTATTCAGCATTCTTTATACAGCAGATCTTCATCGTCCACTGTCTCTTTCTTTTTTTTCGTAAAAGGTAATTGTATTAATTACGAAGAAAGTACAAGATTACATGATTACACGAGTACAAGAGGCACGAGGGCCATAGGCCAACGTG
The DNA here is from genome assembly GCF_053477565.2 of Lygodium microphyllum. Classification (NCBI taxonomy): domain Eukaryota; kingdom Viridiplantae; phylum Streptophyta; class Polypodiopsida; order Schizaeales; family Lygodiaceae; genus Lygodium; species Lygodium microphyllum. The sequence goes on along the minus strand of NC_141140.1, from coordinate 132,268,435 downwards.
TGGGAAATCCCCGGACTAGGGTACTAAAAAGTTACACCAATCATGGCAAGGACCCAGAGGCAATTGCCAAATGCCAGGAATACAAATCCTCCCGAGGGAGCAAGTCAGAGTGCCTGATGAGATCTAGCTGCCAATGCAAGAGCCCTTTAAGCCTTGCAATATGTCGCGGTACATTAGAAGCCGAATCAAAGAGAAAAGCATTTCGGGTGGTCCAAATGTGCCAGCATCCCCAGTATCTGAAAAAATGGAATAAGATCTTCATATGTAACGGTGGTGGTGTGGGATACTTCGGGCGCACAAAAACCCAATCGAAGGGAGTCAGTGAAGACCCCACCACCGCGTGCCAGATTCGTGACAAGAGTGACCAAATATTCTTGGCGAGCGGGCAAGAAAGAAAACGATGTCGGGCCGATTCCGCCGAAGTGGTGCAGAAGAAGCAAGTGCCATTCGAGATTCGACGCTTGGAAAGGGCCGAGGCAAGAGGAAGACCACCAATCATTACCCGCCACAGAAAGACCTTGCATTTGAAAGGTGTCTTGTTCTGCCATCCCTCCATCAGCGTTGCCTGCCACCATGACAGTGATTTCCGCAGGCCCCAAACAGCATTAACTTTCACGCCCAACCATTGGTGATCTTTAATGAGAAGATGATACACCTGATTAGTAGAGGCCTTTTCCAGACTCAACCGGCCTGCAAGGTCCCAGTCCTGCCAAGGGCGATCCATAGCCAGGGCAGGAAAGGGTTGCCTACCCTGAAGTTCCGAGGAAAGCTTCCCCCATAAATCACGGTATCCGCGCGGGATCCTGAAGAGTCTCCTAGCAGTCCGAAATGATGCAAGGACATTGCGAGTGGCAAGGGTAGCATCCGCAATCGAAGTCACACCCAAACGGGCCATGCGGTTAAATCTTGGTCTGAGCTGATGTTTATCTTCCCATGAAAGTAATGTGGATACCGCCAACAATTCCAGCTGAAAAGAATTTGTCTGCACGCGGTCCCCTACAGGATGCCAACGGGCCTTTTGGAGCACCACTTTCCAAGAGCCGACCAAATGCACTAACAAAGAGGAAGAGGGACTGGAGAAACGAGCGTCAGCATTAAGGACATGCCACCATGAGGCTCGAAGCCGTGTGTTACCCTGGCAGAGGCCGCTGTCCTCAAGAAAATAACGGGCTATGATGGTCCACGGGTGATGATCCACACACATGGCACGAAACAGAGACCAACGAAGAGCCAGCATATGAGTTTCTGCATCCAAAATAGCTCCACCACCCATGCACTTAGGGGTACATGCATGTGACCATGAAATCCAGGAAATGCCTGCCTGCAGTGAATCTTTCTTCCATAGCATGAAACGAATGGGATGAGTAAGAGCCTTCAAAGTACTGGGCGTCCATGGCAGTAATGGCAGGAAATACGTCAGCATTGGTAGCATAATTGTCTGAGCCACTTTGAGGCGGACATGGAACGGCCAGGCTTGCGACTTCCAATACATAAACTTCACGGCCAGTTTGTGTGAAATCCACTCCAGCAGGGCCTTTGGCCGTACATCCACCCCCAATGGGTATCCAAGATGCCTGACAATCGCGCCACGAGAAACCACCTGGCCCTCCCAGCCTAATGACTCTAAATCAGGCTCCGTGCAACTGAGAATGGCTGACTTGAAGGCATTGATGCGAAGACCAGAAGCTTGACCAAAGAGCGTCCAAACATCTAATGCCTTGCGAATGTTATCCCTGTCCGCCTGCAAAATCATAAAGGAGTCATCAGCCAAGGATTGGCTAATGAAGTGCTGCCCCAAAGGAAGAGATAACCCTGCCAGCTGGGCAGAAGCCGCCATGGAGGATAACATTGAAAGGACCGGGTGAGTCGCCAAGGCAAAGAAGAGAGGACTCAAAGGGCAGCCTTGTCTGAGCGAGCGTGCAAGGAGAAATGGCTCTGTGACCCCACCATTAAGCATAACTCTTGAAGAAGCCGCAGTACTAATGGTGTAGATCAATCGGGACATGCGGATCCCAAAGCCCATAGCAGACATAAGCTCTGCAAGGAAAGACCAGTCCACACAGTCAAACGCCTTTTCCAGGTCCAGTTGAATCAAGACCACTTGCTGATTGGAGTGCCTCGCATAATCAATAGCCATTTGCACATTCAAGATATTGTGCAAAATGTTGCGTCCCTTAATGAAACCATATTGGAGGGGGTGCACAAGAGCTGGAAGGTGCTTGTGAAGCCGATTTGCCAGCACTTTGGAAAAGATTTTATACATCACGCCCATCAACGAAATTGGTCTCCAGTGTTGCAGCTTTGACGGCGAAGGGACCTTGGGGATCAGTTTGATGAGGCCTTCTTTCCATGAAGAAGGCATGACCCCTGTTTCCCAAACCTGCTGGAACATGACCACCAAAGGCTTTACCAACTGCGTGGCTGAGTGCTCAAAAAATTCATTAGTGAGACCATCCCAACCAGGACTTTTATCCTTAGGCAGGTGCAACAACACATCCATAACCTCCTCTTCGCAAATATCCGCCTCCAAAGAGGCTTGCATGTCAAGCGGAACCTGCTGGTGGACCAGCTGATAGAAGACCGAGCGGGCATGCGTAACCTGGCTAGACGGCAAGGATGAAGAACCAAAAAGATCCATAAAATAATTTCTGCACATATTGATAATGGTCTGCGGATCAGTGACCATGCGACCTTCCGAGTCCTGAAGTCGAGTCATATTTTCGCGAGCCGGAGAAGCATGCAAGGCGCGAAAGAACTTATGAGACTGGCAGGCATTATCTTGCAATGTGTCAGTCAAGTTATGCAGCTTGGCCTGCTGATAAGATTTCAAGCTAAAGACTTGAATAAGATGGGCCAAACGCCGCTCCAGTGACAGCAGAAAATCATCATCTGGGGAATCCAGGAGCAAGGAACGGACCAAGGCCAATAAGTCCTCTGCTGCAAGTCGACGGCGGCGACAAAGAGAGGCAGTGTGAATCCCATACTGCCGAGCAACCCGCTGCACATTAGAGAGCAGGCGTGCAAACGAAGCCAAGCCCTCAGAGGCGAAGTCCAATAAGAACCTCTCAATCAGTTGCTGCATATAATCCTGAAAAATTGGATGCTTCAAATAAGAGGAGTTGAAGCGTAAAGGGAGCTTATCCAGGAACTGCATAAAAGGTGCAACAGATTGTGCCCGCATCTCAAGCTGGAGGGGAAAATGATCCGACAACGCATATTGCTGCAAGACCTTCATCTCCAGCATCTCGGGAAGAAAATCATCCCCCTGCATGATATACATTCTGTCCAATCGCGACCAAGTGGTTGCATATTGCGCAGAATGAAAAGTAAAACCTGAAACAGAAGGGTGAAGCCACGACCAAAGATCTTGCTTAAGTATGTGCAAAGCAAAGGAGTTCCACACCCGGCTTTCTGGCGTATCCATTACCGAATGCCCTGAGGTGGACTGCGAAGAGTCAACACACATATTGAAATCTCCCATCAAAAACCCTCTGCGGCCAAGTGCCATGGAGCCCTGCAAAGTCAACCATAGATCCCGTCCGGATGTGGGATCATTGGGAGCATAAAGTCCCAGCAGCCATAAAATCTCACCTTCAAATAGGACTTCGATTACTAGAAAGCGGCCGTGCACATCATTTTTAACAAGAACAGGCTGGTATTTCTCATGAACAATCATCAGCACGCCCGAATAATGCTTAGCATGTGTCCCTGCATAAAACAGACGAAATCCACGACAATCCACAATCTTTCCTGCCTCACCATGACTTTTGTGCTCCACTGCACATAATACATCCCACTGATTTTCATGCAAGACAGACCACATGGTATGCTGCTTATGGCGAGAGCAAATGCCTCGCACGTTCCACGTGGCAATCTTCATATATTTTCAAACAAAGGAAGTCAGGAACGAGGCGCCTGTTGCCTCGATTGCATCTTTTCCGCGAGGGCATCCAGGACACCCTGATCCAGAAAATCAGCCAATACTGCAAATGAATTCGGGCGACCTGCTTTAGAGGTAGAAGGGAAATCCACTACCTTGGGAGCAGGGCGGGGATAACGCCTATCCCAAGGAGTAATCACATTGCCTTTCGCATCAAACGCCAGCTTAGCAGGTGGGCCCTTGGGGCCCTCGGAATAGACTTTCCTTGAAGACGGATTGCGGGGGGCTGACGGGGCCATGGTACGCACAACCTGCTGTGGGGTGACCATGTCTTTCCTGCGCGTGTACGTGCGCACGGAATCCAGGGAAACATGAGGCCCAGGATCTGCCAGGCCTGCGTCCAACTTTTTACCTTTTTTTTGTCGTGCCTCAATCCAATCAGAGCTAGGAGAATCCAAAGCTCGGACCTGTTGTTTACCTTTTTCCATGACAGTAGGGGGCTGAAGGGTCTCCTGTGTCTGGGCATCAAGCACCATGTCATCCTTGGGCTGCACAACCTGCGCCTCCTCAGAAGACAGTTGCCGTTCCGGGCATTCAGCTACAAAATGCCCTAATTTACCACATGAAAAGCAGTGTCCGGCAAAATTGCCCCATTTCAGGCGAAAATGCAAAGGATGCATGCCAGCGCAATTGAGGCGAAGCCACGCAGGCCTTTTCCTGGCCGTATCCCATAACATGCATAGACGGTTTCGGTTCATAGCCCTGAGGCTGGGGGGAACCAGCACTGTGCCCACAACCGCCATCGCGTCTTTCAACAATGGCCAATATACCGCTGGACAATTTTCCACTTCCACCCACACCGGGCATTCGCGTTGAAGCAGACGCTGAAAGTCAGCCATAGGGCGCCATGGTACCACATGGACCAAGCGGCGGTCAAAGAATAGTGGCAACTTGGACAGTAGCTCAGCTCGATGCGATTCGGATTTCAACAGCACCTCATAAAAGCCGCGAGGGCCAAGGAAGATCTCCTCAACATACTCCCCTTGCAATAAGTGGTGCATCCACTGGCGAATATGTGAGAGCACTGGGATCCTGCCGGTGAAAAAAAGTATAACTGCACGGTCATAGAACACCGAGAAGGACCACAAGACTGATTTTGGGTCCACTGTCGCTTCCAGCACATCATCCGCAGCCGCAGCAGAGAAAGTTTCATTATTATGCTGGACATAATCGCCAAGCAGAGTATTGGCAAAGTCCAGCAAATGCTCCCAGTCTATTTCTTGCGAATCCACAGGTTCGGAGGCAACCTGCGCATAGGAACGGTCCTGAGGACCCGTTGGCTCGTCTGAAGTGTGCTTAGAGCGTTTGCCTGCCGGCGGCAGTTCAGAACCCGGAGGCGGCTCCTCCGTGCATGGCACCATATCCTCCGGCTCCTCGGTATCGGAATCAGGGCCAAGGGCTGCCACCGTCCGGTCGAGAAAATCCATATCCAGGCCAGCCATACCGCTGTCTTCTCTCTTTCGCTCGCTCCCTCACTGCAGCAGCAGGATGCACTGTCTACAGTCTCTGCTCTTCAAGAATCTGCTGCCTCCTCGGCACAGATCTGTCCTTGTAAAATGTCTATCTGCCTATCCCTTCCTCTCTCTCTCTCTCTCTCTCTCTCTCTCTCGCTCTCTGTCTCTCTCTCTTGCTCGCTCCGCAAGCCCCGCAGACCGGCACAATCAGGGAACCACCTGGCTGCAGCAACAGGACTGCAACGGGGCACCTGTGCAGAACAGGACAGACGCGCGCCGGTGAACCCCTGACGAATAGGGCGTGTGAAGGCAGGCGAGCAGCTGAGGGCACCGATCCAGGTGAGTGTGCAACGTCCGAGGGGAGACGTCAAGCAGAACTCCTTGCAGTGGGCCACAGTCGCACAGCAGAGGGCGAGCGGGTTTGGACCTGATGGCCACGGCAGAGGACGGATGCGACGGCAGGAAAAGAGGCAGGGACGATGCAGACCTGTGAAGTGCGGGTGTCGTCGGCGAAACTTGAGCCTCCACAGGTAGGCGGGCGCGTGCAGGCGGACGTTCGGCGGCAGGAAACGACAACAACGAACAGAGGCTGGGCGGGCGCGAACGAGGGGTGGCGTCTGGCAGGGCGTCAGGCGGCGACAGCGCAGACCACAGGGCGCGCCAGGTCATTCGACGGCAGGGCGGGACGACGCGGGAGCATCATCGCGACCTTCTCTCTACTCTCTCTCTCTCTCTCTCTCTCTCTCTCTCTCTCTCTCTCTCTCTCTCTCTCTCTCTTCCCCTAATGGGCCCCACTGTCTCTTTCTCTCTCTTCTCTCTCTGCGTTCTCTCTCTCTCAGTCCTACGCTTCCGCACCGCTGCACTCTGACAGCTCCAACAGTCAGCGCGCAACACTGCCCTGTCCCAGCGCGCCACCAGCAGGAGCCGTCAACATCCCAGTCGCGTCACGTCAGCTGCAGGACGTTTGCCAGCGCAGCCTTCGCACGAAGTCCGCCTGCAGTCAAACTCTGTCAGGCTCGTCACGTCATGACGCAGTCTTCGTCAGGACGACGCCCGTTTGACCATCGTCAACCCGCCTGCCCGCGTCAGACTCGCAACTCGTCAGCCCACGTCAGCTCGCGACTCATGATGCCAGCTCGCGACCGTTTCCTGTGCCTGTGCCGCCTATCTACTTCCACGTCAGCAGCTCGCGACCTGCGTCTGCTCTTCACGTTGCCTGCCCTGTCCACGCGCAGCTCGCCTGCCCGCCTGCCCGCGTCAACATCGCGACTGGTCAGCCCGCCAGACGACCACGTAAGGTGCAATTTTAAACAATTTTTTTTTTTAAATTTCAGCCCAAGACCAATTCTGGTAGCGGAGGGTCACACGCGGCAACACAGAACAAGTGCAGGGAAAAATTTCATGCAAATTTTTAGACAGGATCGTCAGACATTTTGGGGCTTTTGTGTATTTGGAGGACAGATGCATTTAAATTGCTGATACAGTCACAAAACGACTGTTTTTGACAGAAATTTTGGCAAAAATTTTGGGGATTTATTCATAACAGTGTTGCATTGCACTGTTTGCACCTTGGGAAGCGTGCAGTAAAAGACAGTTTTCTGACAGAGTACGCCCTTGCACATTAATTGCAGAAACGTATTTGCTGCAATTTCTGGAAATTTGCAGATTTCCAGTTCGTACTGCTTTGACATTGCTCATTTTGTCTTTGGAAATTTATCATCATGGCAAATCAGGGAGGTGATGTTTTTACGTATGTATCCAAGGAAGACAGACTGGACGGAAACAACTATTCCCTTTGGTCATTTATGATGAAAAATGTATTAGTGGCCAAGAATTTATAGGATTATGTCAGTGGAGAGGAAACTCGGCCGGGAGTTGTAGCTCCCGCTACTCCTCCTCCCCATGGCGCACGTGGACAACGGGGACCTCAGCCCGCTCCACCTCAGCCACTTCCTCCAAGAACTGCAGCTCAAAAAGCTTGGGATACCCGTGATGCACAGGCCTTGTCGCTGATTTCTCTGGCAGTTCAGCGGTCCATCATACCTCATATCCGTTCGGCATCTTCTTCACGAGATGCATGGTTGACTTTGGAGCATATGTTTGCAGGAAAAAATGAGACACGGATCTCTTTCTTAAAGAAAGAGTTGGAAACTCTGAAGATGCATGAAGGTGATTCTATGCAGGATCACTTAAACAAAATTCAGGACTTGAGGGAGCAGCTCATGAATGTAGATGAGTATTTTTCGGATGCACAGTTGATATCCACCACCTTGAATTCCCTACCTCCTTCGTACTTGTCTTTTCATACTGCATTGAACCTCACCATGAGGATTGCTGAGCACCCACTCACTTTTATTCAGCTGGTTAGCTTGCTTCTAGAGGAGGAGCAAACACGGAAAAATAGTGGTGTGGATGCTATAGTCTTTGAGCAGGCTTTTGTGGCAAGACAGAAAGGCAAGAACAACAAGGTGAAAAATGCTCCACAGAGTTTTGGCACTTCGGGCACATCGCAGAATCAGTCACAAGGGGGGACGCAAGCAAAGAAAGGAAAATGTCATTATTGTAAGAAGCCCGGCCACTATATCACTGAGTGCAGAAAGCGCATTGCCAAAGAGAAGAAGAAGGAGTCAGGAATGTCTGTTTCTACTACTCCTTCCACTGCTAGTGAGTCCGCGTCCTTTGTTGTGGACAGGGACTATTGTTTTTACACTTGCAGTTATGACATCTCTTGGGCCGATAGAGCACTTAGCTCTACAGAGGATGCTGACACTTGGTTCTTTGACAGTGGTGCTTCTAGACATATCACATCTCGCAAAGATTTGTTTGCTTCAGTTAGTGCACCTCCCGTTGGGAAATCGGTACAGTGTGCCAATAATGCATCATACCCTGTTCGTGGTATTGGGAAGATACAGCTCACTGGAACACATGCTGATCAGATTTCAGCATTCAAACAAAATTTACAGCAAACTTTTGACATGTCTGACTTGGGAGTTTTGCATTACTACTTGGGCATCCAGTTCATACATAATGCTCGAGGTATTGGGTTATCACAGTCACGGTATATTGGGCAGCTTCTTGAGAAATTTGGCTTACAGGATTGCAAGCCAGTTACTACTCCCATGGAACCTGGACTGAAACTGTCATTACATGATGACAGTGATTTCTGATTGGGCTAGTGATTATGATACACGTCACTCTACTAGTGGCAATTGTTTCTTTCTTGGCACTTCTTGCATTTCTTGGCTTAGCAAGAAACAATTCACTGTTGCCACATCGTCATGTGAAGCTGAATACAAGGCAGCTTTCACTACCACAGTTGAATGCCTATGGCTTAGACGCTTGCTAGCTGATTTGGATGTATCTGTTACTGAGCCTACTCCTTTGTTCACTGACAGTCAGAGTGCCATTGCAGTGGCACGGAACCCAGTGTTTCATGCTCGCACGAAACACATTGAGATTCACTATCACTTTGTCAGAGAGAGGCTACATGCAGGTGATATCAGCCTTGTCTATTGTCCTACCACCAATAATGTGGCAGACATCTTCACCAAAGCTCTTCCTCGTGACAAATTTGAAGCATTTCGCGATGCTTTAAATTTGATATCCTTTGGTGGCGGATGATCCTTGTACTCTAGATCACTCTTCACTCTAGAGGGGTTTGTTGGGTATTTTACTCACGCCTTACTTACGCCTACGCTCGTATGGGAGTGTCGGTGATCAGTAGGATACTGGGGCACTTTTTACTCTCGATAGGAGAGGTTTTTTCCCCCAGACTTATGGTCTTATTATCGTATGTACTTATGTGCTTATGTTACACACATTTAGGCACTTAGTGTGTGTCGGGTGTGAACACCCCCCTACAACCCTAAGGTTTAAGGGTTGTACTTTGTACTTTCAGATTACACTCATTCAGTCTATTCTCTTGGGTGTCGTGCTTCAACTTTGTCTCTCTCACTCTCACACTATCTACTGAATCTGGCTGTACCTCGATCCTCTGTTCTCACAATCTCCACAGTAGCTGCTGAGGTCTGTTAAGAGTAATCCCAAGATGGCAGCTGCTACTGCTGTGAGTGTACCATTTGTGTCTCTGATCCTCCAAAATAGTCATCTTTTTTAAGGTTTTGTTTGTTTTCTTTTTTTCTGTTTTGTGTGTGTTGGGGGGTGGGGGCAGAGAGAGAGAGAGAGAGAGAGAGAGAGAGGTTTGCCCTTGCTACCCATCCTCTTCTCAACATGTTGTCACATCTCATGGAGACTAGACAGCTGGCTAGTTTATCGCTTCCACTAAATCAATGTTTTGTTTGGGGCAGGTGTTGGCTAATGACACTTTCAGGATATTGAAAGAAAACAGGGATAACATCTGCAAGGCATTGGATGTTTGGGATTTGTTTGGGCATACTTTAGACCTTGATATTAATGCTACTAAATTCTCTCTCATTCAGCTGCACTGAATCAGATTTACAAGCTTTGGGGTGGTAGGGTGATGTGGTTCCACACGGCCATGTTGCATGGTATCTAGGTTATCCTTTGGGTGTTGTTCAGCCTAAACGATTTCTGCAATAGATCTCTCAAAAGATGAAAGCTAAGTTTCTTTATTGGAAATCTCAGGCCTAGCCATTTCATGTGCGCCTCAAAGTGGCACAAACTATTATGCTATCCTTGCTTACCTATTTTTTGCCACTTTTGCCTTTGGCCAAGAGTAGTTTGAACGACCTTACCATGCATATCCACTTCATGCTATGGAAAAAGGATTTTGAGCATGCTTGTATTTCTTGGATTTCTTGGAGTGATGTATGTACTCCCAAAAGCATGCGTAGTGGGCCTGTTTTCGATGTTGAGACTCACATGGCTGCTCTTCACTAAACACTACTTCAAGCCACATGTGATGGCCATCAGCCTTGGGTTCCTTATTGTTCGCTTTTTTCTTGAAGACCAAGGACTTGTGCATGGCAATACTACAATTCAAGGCTCATGGTGGCACATACTCAACACTGACTCCCAACTTTTGATTCCTTTTGTTCCAATAACCCACTTGGTGTGCTCACGGAAGGCTGTCCTTCAAAAGGTGATTTTGCATTTAGCAAAGGATAGATTGCAGGCCAATTCCTTGTAGATTAAATTGTTGGCTGTGTTCTAGTTGCTCTCTTGCCCCCAGTTCAATCGGATGACACGTCTGAGCTTGGTCTCTATTGTGGTTGTGACTTTATTTGCTTGCAATGTACTAATGTCTTTCCACACAGCCAAATGGGTTTTTCGGATCCCTTGTGGATATTGTGATTCATGGGCAAATATCTCAATGCAATTGCACAACAAGCAACCCTTCCCTGCCCTTGATTCTGATCATCCTTGGTAGGATTGGAATATTGCACGCTACTTGAGTCTCAAGGGTGCTTTAGTTAACCAAATATAGAACCTTTTGATCCAAGATTGCCATTGGTTGGTGACCAAAGCCAATGCTAAGTCTGCATAAAAGCAAGACATGGTGGAAATTGATTGTTATGACTCCTTTCAAATGCAAAGTTTTTCATTGGAGAGTGATCATAGGTGGCATGTCCCTCCCCTTGGCTCTTTCCAACCATCATATTTTGAATGGCAACTATTTCTTATGTACTACCAGTGTGGAATCTTCCTATCATAGATCTACTTTGAGCCCATTGGCTGGAAGATCTAGTCCCTCCTGTTTGACATTTGGCGAGTTGTTGTGAGACCTTTGTTGCATCCCTCTGATTGGGTCTTTTTAAAGGAAAAATATCCCACTCTTGAACAACCCCATATAACAATTGCATTTCATTTTCTTAGATTTTGGGGTTGTTGGCACAACTAGGTCACTTGGAATGCCTTCATCTTCGGTTCCGCTTTTGGGGTTCAAAGTCATGTTGCTAGGCCCGAGGGTTTTCTCCACTAGTAATTGGATCTTATTCAACATGCTGGCCTTCTCCCTAGGGAGGATTTGGTTTCTTGGCATATGGCAATTTCATTTGCTACTTTGTCATGACTCTTGTACTTCTATAATTACCTATTACGAGAGAGAGAGAGAGAGAGAGAGAGAGTAAACAATATCTAGCATTCATGGTCATGTGGTCCGAATTCGTGGTTTAGTGTTGTGGCAAATCTCCTCTATGGTGTCTGCTGATCTGGTTCTTCCTGACATTGCTGCTCCCTGGCTGAATACTGTTCGCTCCACACCAGCTGATCTTTCGGTGTGACATTTATGTGTTAAGAGTCTGTGTAGACTTTCCTTTATGTCTGTTATTTTTAATGTTGACCTGATGGTCTGATGTAAATATTTACTACTTAATTCAATTATCTTCAAGAAAAAAAAGAGAGCATAAACATGTGTAGCTCAGTTGGTTAAGTTGAATAGGTGGCAAGAGAGCGCAAACAGGTGTAGATCAGTTGGTTAAGTTGAATGGGTGGTGACCAAAATGCTTGGGTTCAACTCCTATATTCCGCACTGCCATTTAGTACACGTATAGAAAAAGGCATATTTGAACCCAGATCAGTGGGTTAATAAAATAAGTAGCTTACCACTGGGGCAGCCACTTGATTACGAAAAAAAAAGAGACCAACAGAAACAAAGGGGGGGAATACAAAATGAAATGAAACTGGTCTATAACATCACGTGTGTATCCTCAAGAAAATGGAAAGCCATCGATGATCTTTAAGCCCTAGTGGACAAGCTGATAAAAAAAGAAAGCTACATTATTCAAAAACTGAAAGACCAGGCAGATACTTACACTTGTGAAGAAGGCTTCTTGAAATCCTACTTTAATGCAGGTTTCACATGGTAACTCAAGCAGTATTGATTTACTTTTGTTGAAGACTTCATTAAAGCATCCAGCTACCAAAAATAGTGGGATTGTGGAAAAAGCCATTGAGATTCACGATGTAACAAGAGGTATGCATAGAAGTACAATGCAAGTTCCCAGTCCACAACATCAAGCAAACACACAGCATATGATCAAGCCTAATCGTTTGACTTTACAAAACAAATCTCACCATGTATTCCTTTGTAGCAACAAACTCTACTGTTCCTTTACACAACTCTGGCCTCTCATCAGCATCACGCCTCCTATTATCTGGACCTAAGTTGCAGTAGTAGTCACGAGGCGTGTCATTTGCATGGCCTGGAGTCACAGCGAAACAGTTAGCCCCATACAAGCAAGCCACACATGTAATATGCACATAACAAATTCATTCCACCACATTTGAGAGAGATACCACAAAAGTTGCACTTGAAATGTCGACCCTGATCCACAAACTTCATAAATGGATTTATATATGCCTTGCAACGAGAGCACCGCACTGGTCCACTTTCTCCAAAATCAACTATCTGCAGAATAGTATCTGAGGATTAACAAAATTAAATGCAGGCAATACATTGCTACAGTATGTAGACAAAGCAACAGCAAGCATGGAAATGGAGCTTCATTAGCCCCTAAAAATAAAATTTGATACTCTCTTGACATGCAACTCATGTGGATGCAGATGTGAGCATACATCAACACATCATTAACATATCAAAGATCACAAAAGCACCATCCTTTTTTAACACTTGCAAAATACTCACCTGAATGGGATCCTCAGAAGGATGAGGTAAGGCTAGTGGCTGCACCATAAGAGCCAGAGGCATGCCTGAGGTTGCAAGTAGGTCCCCTGAACAAGGTATCTAACCACCCACAAGATTAACGCGCTTTCAATAAAACGTCATACAATAAATTTGCACTCCTTATATGAGATATGACACATGATTCAACCATTTACCTGGTTCAGCGTGCACCTCATGTATCTGGGGCTGCAATTTCCAGTATCTCGTACAACAAAATTGCTTGTTGTAGACTTTATCAGCAGAGAGACAACAACATAAAGGCCATTACCAGAAAGAAAATGTCACTTTATATGAAAGTAGAGCAGTAAACTCAGATTCTTTGACACTATAAAGAAACTACCGGTGGCAATGGAGCTTGACCAGTCACCCGAGTTTCAAATTCTGTCAGCATGGAGCTCACTTGAGGTCGAGGGATCTGACTGGGATCAATGCGTGATGCAGAAGAAGGCGCTGCAGGTGAGCCTGGCTGTGATACACCTTGCCCAAGGTATTGAGCCATCTGTTGAGGTGGCAAGGGTGGCAGATTTTGGTTAGGCATTGCATTCACCCCTTGTGGTTTCTGCATTGGCAATGAAGCTGATTTGAGAGTTTTCCAATAAACTCCTAACTTCAGACATAGATACTTGAGTCAAAAACTCCCTATTTCTCCCAAAATTTAAACTTGCAAAATACTGCCTTCTGCTACCTTTTATTTTCCATATATGGCATGCATAGTAGTGTAAGATACTCTTGAAAGTGGGAGATTAACCATAAGAAATATTCAATAATTCACACTAAGAGGGTGGAACCAAAGTATTTTACTTCTGAAGTCTCCCGCATACGATCTGACCATTTACAAGTGAAGATTTTATGCATGTGAAATGCAACAGTAGTTACATCAATCTTACATAATACAATGTTACCACTTAACAGGAAACAACTACCATTAAGCATTGTCTTGCTTTAAAAATTAAGACAAGTAATGACTTGCAAGATAGAGAGATGGATCTACAATAGGACAAACAAAGGGAAGAGACTCAAAGAGTTTTTTGAAAAAGAAATATTGACATTGATTGATATGCCAAAAGGTCACCTACCTGAAAAGGCAATCAAATTTCATCTACCTATATGCAAGACAGGTCCTGGCTAAGAACAGCCAATGATCAAGCAGAAGGGTTGATAGGCATAAGGGAGACAGAGAGCAGTGAAATAAGGGCACTGAGGGCCAAGAGGGGCAGCCACCTAGGGACTGGTCTGACCAGCAATTGCCTGGAGACAAACCAATCCAATCATCATCAACTTGCCTCATTGCATTGCAGCATATGCAGACTTGACTGATGCAGTGCAGGACCCTGTTGCCACTGCAAAGGATCACAATCACACAGCAACTACTGCTAAATTACCAAAAATAAATGGCTTGTTTCTGACAGTACGACAAATGTACCCCCAATCCTCTATAATTCTAAGTCTATGTTTATTGCATCCTGATTCCTCATTCCAGCCAGCCAGCCTTCAGTACTCAAAACTGATCTGGAATTCATCCTCAGCATTGACATCATCATCTTCATCTTGCATAGCTGTCTATGACCTGTCTTCACCCTAGTGACCTGGTTCTGATCACTTACAGCTGCATTTCATCAGTTGTCATCCTGCCCAACTCTTCTCCAGCGTTCTGCAGCAGATTTGTGTCTTCTGGCTGTCTAGGCTACAACTGCCTATCTCAGACATCATTGGACTGCTGCTGCTGCATTTTGGGATCCTGACAGATTATGACACACTGTCTGAGCTGACCGGGTATCTCTATCTCCTCACTCAGCTCACCTCATCCCTGGTCCTCCAGACATAGAAGTTTGTGGGCCCAGTCAGCAAACAATTCCATTCACTGATTCCTCTTCTCAATTATCTTCATCTTGAGCACATTCATCTATGTATCCACCTTCGAACACTTCACTACACCAAGGGGTACACAATGCTTTGACATGTATCCACAGCAACTTACTCTTATCCACAGCCCGGAAGTAGAGGTGCATTAGTGGTGGGGGTCTATCCCCAAAATCAAGCATTTACGAGATCTATATGCAAGGGTTACTTACCCAAGTGTATCAAGCTCCTGGTGTCACCCTGATGGTACCATAGTTTGCACAAGTTCCATGAATGAACCTCAAAACACGCATGCAACTATTCCAATGAGATTGCTTAGGTGCATTGAAGTACTGGCTCTAAATGGAGACTTGATTTTAAAAATCAAGACAAATATGAATTAGCCATAGGGGTTTCCAAGCTACCTAATAGTGTTATGTTCATCAAAAGGAGGAGCATCTAAGTCCTTAGTTTAAAGGTCAGATCTAATTAGGTAGTTGCCATCCGAATACCATGTGTAAAGAATTAATTAGTTCAACAATAGTCATTGTATCCATTCAATATAGATTATGAGGGGAAGGCATATCCTTGGTGGGCAGGGCTACACTGCAAGCCGGAGACATGGATAGATGTTTAATCTGTTTTTTTAAAAAGCGGTTTGTGCTTGATGATTTGATTGAAAATTTTTGTAAGTTTTTTAAGCTTGACATCAGGAGAAGACCTTGGACATATATTCACAAGAATGTAAAGACCTTCTTCACAAAACAAAAGTCTTAGAAGGCTTGCACACGTTACTCTATATGCACTATCTCTTTGGACTACAAGAACAAGGTGCTCCACAACCCTTTACATTATGTGGAGGATGTCTACAAGTACGTTAAAATTTTTTATAATACTTTGTCTGTGAGTAGGGGCAGCCAATCAATGGGTGGGTCCCATTGAGCTGCCTCTACCTTCAAGTTGAAGAAAACCTCTACCATAGCAACAACTCATCAATCGCCTTTGGAGTTACGCAAGAAGAAGGATAGTAAGTGCAAGGCGATTTGCAAGGAGGATCCCTCTATAGGTCATCATTTTGCTTGCCATCAAACTGGGTACTTTTGTGCAAATAGAAAGTGTTCATAGAATAAGAAGATGAAGCTGACTTCAAAGGCTTCAATAAACACTATAGAAGCTCCAAGTATTTCTTCTAAATTTTTAGCAGAGGATTGCTTTATTAATGCGAGAAGTTGTAATGGTTATTTTGTAAATAAAGGTGTTCCTATTCAAAGGTCACTAGTTGAATTAATAGCCAAACAACTGCAGTTTTGTTTGACAACAATTCTACTTGTCAAGAAATGTGACGGGACAGTATGCACTCATACCATATCAGAGAGATAGTAGAGTTTACGAGAGAAACACAAAGTGTGCAACGAACATTGAGAGAAGAAAACTCTAAAGAAGAGTGAAGAATAATGAACACTGAATCATGCTGATACAATGGAGCAAACCTCGAAGATGATTACACTATCTTGGCTGATCATGCGGCAGTGTCTATAGGGAATATGCACAGCGAAAGGAGTGAAATCTAATCCCCTAGGTAGTGGGATATTGAAGTAGATGATGTAGAAGGAAGGACAGCCAACTATAGAGGGAGCGAAACATAGTCCTCAGGGACTGTCGAAGTGGAGAAGATGATGACCAGCAATCACTACGTGCTCCATGAGGTGCAAAACAGTTGGGCGACTTGCCATGACAGCAAACACAACTGAAAAAGGGTCTGCTGCAGAAAAACGAAAATCTGCCCCAGCTGAAAACTGCAAAAGCAAACCACGAGCAAAGCCGTGAAGGGGCAGGACAGTAAAATGCAAATTTGCCCAGGCTGAAGATGAAAACATAGATGCTGATGATGTAAATGCAGGTGGGCAGCAGTCCCGAACAGAATAGCAGGCTGGGCGACAGCCAGCTAATGACGGCAACAGCTCTAGATGCAGTGGGCAGCATGCGAGCATCCAAACAGCTCCAAATAGCAGCACTCAAACCACTCTTGTGAGAAGCATTCAACAAGCATAGGAGAGGTGGAGAAGGAAGAGTGGATCTAATGGAGAGAGAAGATGAATAATGACTAAGAGGAGATATAGGGTGAATGATTCTGCCCTACTTATAGGCACATCAATCACTAGACTCTCTAGGGTGGCACCTGGACACTAATAAATGATACAAATAAGCCTTCTCAAGGCTGTAAATGGAAACCAAAATAAGAATTTAAGGTAATGTAATTATCTCAACACTACTCACAACTTTCTTTCTTCTTGATTGGTGTAAGAACTTCAATTCCACATGGTATCTACTAATCGAGAATATCGCGTCTATTACATGGAGGGCCCATTGACTGCGGATCGCTAGGATCGGATGGTGCCAAGCTTGGATCTTTCGATCCAGCAGTACTACAAGTCCTAGGACTTCCGATTAATGAGCTTCGACCAAGTCAATATCATCCTTGGCATGCCATTATTCTTTTATAGATTTTCCTCTTTGTACATTGATTATAAAACCCATGTGCTTTCTTTTGAGCTTGATGGTCACTACCACGTGATCAAAGGTTGTTTACCCCCCAAGACATAGTTGCCAAGGGTTTCTAAAACGGGAGGTATGAAATGGGTTTCATAGGTTTCATACAAGTTTCGTAAAATGTTAGAAATAGGTTTCATTCAAGACATTAAAAAATATGAAAGTTTTATGTATATATAATGCATGACTTGTGACATAGAAAACATAGATTGACATTATTCATTATTCTATACAATGCAAAAGGACATTCAACATAGCATCAATATATGCAATCATCATGGATAACAACTTTGGCAATCAATGCCAATATCCATGTCAACATGTTAAGTAAGTCCATGATAAATGATGATTACAAAAGTCCCAAGACATTTAGAGTGTGGCATTTGTGAAAGCTTAAAATAGGCGTTTCATACATTTTGAAATGCCTAGGTATGTAATGAGTTTCCTAACCTTATGAAACAAGTTTCTTAGCAACTATGCTCCGAGATGACCAAAACTAAAGTATATATGATATCAACTTTGAAATTTAGCAGAGGTTTTTGTGATCTAGATGTTGTTATCTATGTTTGTTTGGCTGAAAAAGTTCAATCGTCTATGGTGAAATATAATTCTATTTTTTAAAATAATAATGTCGATACTAATTCAAATGTGAGTAAATATTTGGTTCCAATTCTACACAAATATGTTGATGTCTTTCCGTCCCAATTACCTAATGGACTTCCGCCATCTCGTAGTACATTAGACCATAGGATCGAGACATTGCTTGGTAGCTATCTTATCTCTCAACAATTGCAACAGTTCAGCCTAAAACAGGACAATGAGATAGCTGGGTCACTTCATAATTACCTAGGCTATGAACTTTACTTATAAGTCTCTGTAGGGAGCGGTCATGTGGTTACATGTCCAATGCTTGAAAACTCTAAGAAGTCTAATAGTGACAATATCCGAATTGTGTGGTTTTGGGACACAGATTGCCTATCTACATGCTAGAAACATATACTCTGCATTCATATGGCATGATGTTTGGTGTCAATTTCAATCTTAGACAAGAAAATAAGTCGTGTGACAGAGTGACTTGTTTAATTGACTTAGACTTATGATTTATACCAGGGATGAGAGGAGATTGAGACTTGGGATAACCCCACATTTTGCGCTGCGATTTTCAGGTGCAAATAGGCTGCCTGAGTTGGGGGAGAAAGTGGGGGTTTGCATGCTGCAAACAAGGAGAAGGCACGGGAAAGACATGAAGAGAACAGGGTAAAGCTCTTGATATGCGGGAGAGGACTGATTCTTGTGGATTCTTACGTTGTGGACTGTTCTAAATAGGAAATACAGGTTCTCTACTGCCCTTCATGAAAATCTATCTCTGATTCACCTTGAATCTATGTCTAAATATTGCTCATAGCCATCCTGGATAGGAGGATATCCAAGAGTGATTTGACGTTTCTTGATCTATTGCTGTAGTCGGTTGAGAGATTGAATCTTTGGGCTGAAAGAAGGAAATTTTGAAGCTCCATATATTCCCAGCAGCCCGTGTGATAGACAAGTGACGCCAAGTGATGAAGGAGGAGCCAGGCTGCAAACACGCAAGTCCTAGCAGCCCCTTTGATAGACAAGTGATGAAATCATTGATGCTCGGTGATGGAGACCGTCGCCAGAGGCTAGGATGCTCATGCCAAGCGGGAGTTGATGACGCTAGGCAAGGAGAAGATCTCCACATTGAAAAACGCAAGTGAAGGTGGAGCCTAAAGAAAAAGGGCGCTGACGCCAAGTGGAAGATGCTCCAAATGCAAGGCCTGATGATGGAACAGGGCGCTTGAAACAGAAAAGAAAGGGTGAAGATAGCCACGAGCCACAAATCGCAATGTCCTCCTAAAGGGGTGCAAGGGCAGTGGAAGGGGCTGGTGAAAGAGAAGGGAAGTGGTGGTGCAGAATGACTGAAGAGAGAGATGATAGAATGAATGAAGTGATTGCCTATTTATAGGCATAAGCTGTCTAGGGTGGCGCACAATTGTGTGGGCACCCGCTCAAAAAGTGGCCAAAATGTAGACACCGTCCCTTTTTGGGACTGTCAATGCCAAACCCTAAATAAAGTGTGTAAACTAAAAAAGTGGTTTCTCTCAACACCCCCCCTCAGGCCCAAAAAGGGATGAAGAAAGAGGAGTGAAGAGAGATACAAAGAAGATGTAGAGGATCCTGGAGATTCAAGATTTCCACTAAAAGGTAACCTATGGTAAGCAACAATAGACAGGATGAACTTTAGAACCTGACTCCACCTTGGGAGAGAAGCTACTAGCTCCGTAACTCCATGATAGAAGAAATTCGAAGGTCTCATCATCGAGTCGCAGCTGAACCTCCAAGGCCCCGATCTAAGTGGTCTCTAAAGATCTTGGGTATCAATAGAAGAAATGACTGCTCGAAGACAGCCATCCCCAAAGAGTAAAGGGAGGGCGACGAACTTCAAGATGAGGAGGTGGCCCCCTAGAGGGTGGAGACGTATAGCCCCCTCTAAATCCCCCTCTATGAGAGAGAGGAAATCTAAAAGCTCATGGATCATGGACTCTGAATTATTTGATGACCAAGGATATGCCACCGGTAGTGCCGAAGAAGGTATCTGGGGTGTCGAATGCCCAAAGGTGGCCTCTTGAACCTGAGTAGTCGAGGGTGGGTGAGGCTCAAGTTGTGAGCCGGTGAGCAACAGTCACTATCTCTCAATGGAGCGTACTGCGGTACCGAAGTATTAGAAGGTTGAACAGTCACAGTCTCTCGATGGAGCGTATTGTGGTGCCGAAGTAATAGAAGGGGTCGAATAGCCACTGTCTCACAAAGGAGCGGACTATCGAGGGGAAGGTATCCAACAATCATTGTCTCTTAAGGGAGCAGTATCGAGGTAGCATTCCTAAAATCCTAGAAGAATCAGAAGCAACCTCCACAGTGCGTTGCGGCGGTCGCAAGGAGGTCGTGGTACCAATCAATCCTTCTATGGCTCAAAAGGGCTTAGTGCACATCGAATGCGTCTTATTGCCTTGAGCATAAAAATCTAAAAGTCGGTGCAAAATAAACTTTGTGACCAAAAAGGGAAAGGTGGCACATCGAGTGCTTGGGGGTAGACGCATATACTTTGGCGAGGTAAGGAGCAAGAGCAAAGGTCCATATCAGCACGCATCAGTGGGGGTTCTAGTGATGCCCGAAGAGGAGCATCCAATGGTCTATCTACATGTGAAGAAGTCATAGACCTAAGTGTCAACCTATAAGGGGAGGGTAGGTGGGAGAGGAAGAGAAGGGTATCTCTGTCTCATGGTGATGCAACGGAAATGAAGGGAAAAATGAGTAGATGATCCTGAACATGCACCCTATCTTTGCCCTCTCTGATGAACACGGTCTTTAGCTCTTTGAGCTCTTGCGCTCTAACCCCAACACGGTGATGATGCAATGAATTGTACTATGAGAAGAAAAGTTGATACAACAAAGCCAAAGCTCAGAAGATAACTGCATTGTCTTGTCTAAATTAGGTAACAGCACTTGTGGGAAATCTGCACAGTGAAGGGAGCAAAATGCAATCTTTCGGGCAGTGGACTATCGAAGTAATCACAAGAAGGTGGAAGACGGATGTTGAGGGAGCGAAACTGCAGCCCAGGTGGTCAATGATGATGCCAAATGATGGAAGATGAGCCCGGCTGCAAAAACGCAGGTCCCAACAGCCTTTGCGGTAGCAAACAAGTGACACTAGGTGATGGAGGAGAAGCCAAGCTGCAAAAACGCAGGTCCTAGCAGCCTCTATAACAGAGGAGTGATGCCAAGTGATGGAGGAGAAGCCATGCTGCAAAAACGCAAGTCCCAACAACCTCTATGATAGACGAGTGACACCGGTGATGGAAGAGGAGCCAGGCTACAAAAACGCAAGTCCTAGCAGCCCTTGTGATAGACGAATGATGGAATCACTGACACTCGGTGATAGAGACTATCATCAGAGGCTAGGATGTTGACGCCAAGCAAGGAGGAGATCTCCACACTGAAAACGCAAGTGAAGGGAGAGCTTGAAGGAGAAGGTGCTAACACTAAGAAGATGATGGTAACACCAGGTGAAAGATGCTCAAAACGCAAGGTCTGATGATCAAACAAGGCGCCTAAAGCAGAAGAGAAAGGGTAAAGGTAGCCATGAGCCATGAATCGCAATGTCCTGAAGGGGTGTGAGGGCAGTGGAAGGGGCTGGTGAGAGAGAGAAGAGAAGTGGTAGTGAAGAATGATTAAAGAGAGAGGTGTTAGAATGAATGAAGTGATTGCCTATTTATGGGCACAAGCTATCTAGGGTGGTGCACCACTGTGTGGGTGCCCATTGAAAAAGTGGCCAAAATGTGGACACCAACCCTTTTTGGGGTTGTCAATGTGAAACCTTGAATGAAGTGTGTGAACTGAAGAAGTGGTTTCTCTCAACAACTACCACCATAAATGCAGCCCAAGGAAGTTGGAGACTAGCACCTAGCAATAGGGATAAAGATGGTGGAAGGAGAGAGAAGAGCGATGATCTCACGAAGTGAGTGAAAGAAGTGGGTGAAGAATAAATGGGAGGTGCCGTATATATAGGCACAAACAGTCTCGAGTCTCACCCACTAAAGTCTCTCATACAGTGCTCCGACACTCTCAAAAGACCCTAGAAAGCCTTTTTGGGGCTAAAAACTAAAACTAAAAATGGGAATAAGAAGGGAAACTGTACGGAATGGTGTGGTTTCTCAACATGTGGATGTATTTCTTACTTCTTAAAGCATAAATCAAATGCATTCATCTACTTTTGTACTTGGGTGTTCTTAACCAGATTGATCATGTAGGTTGCATGAGAAGTGATAGTTCTGGTGAGTTTCTCCCATGAGTTTTCTAAGTCATTACAAGAGCATGGCATTTCTTACTAGCTTACCCCTACTATCCGTCCTCAGAATGGGGTTGCAGAGCATAGAAACTAGACAGTCATGAACATGGCATGCTCTATGTTGTTTGTAGTAGAGCTCCTCCTTGAGCGCCTCAGGATTGAGGTTATCAACACTTCATTGTATGTCCTCAACTAGTGCTCCACTCCAAATAGTCTCTCAAATGACCCCATATCAAGCATTCTTTGGCTCTTAACTTATAGTTTCCTACTTTAGAGTCTTCGAGTGTCGTGCCTACACACACTCCTAATGATAAGATCGCAAAAGCTTGTACCCCAAGCTAATCTCCTAATTTTTGCCCTCACAACACACCATCCAAGATAGTGCCTTCTGAGTCGGGTCTACTACCCACTCTTGACCTTTCCGTGGATTCTTCAGCTCCTGTGTCCCCCTCCACGAGACCCGTCACCTCGCTGGTACCAACAAACTAAGCGGGATTCAGGGATCCTTCCACCAAATTCCACTCCGAGGGGCCTTAAAAGATCTATCCGACTTACCCCTCAAGCTTCATTTGCATCATTGTTTACAACTGTCTATATAGCATATTCCGAGCCGAAAAGTTGGTAGGAAACTCTTTAGCACCCCCAACAGTGAGAGACCATGGAAAAGGAGCTAAAAAGCATTAGCCAAAATGAGACTTGGACCTTGGTGGATCGTTGAGTCACAAGAAAGTCATTGGGACCGAGTGGATTTTTAGGACAAAGCTAAACGCTATTGAAACTTTGGACAAGTGGAAGGCTTGCCTTGTAGTGCAAGGGTTTCGCCAAAAGCCAAGTATTGACTATAAAGAGACCTTTGCCCCTACTATGTGATCAATATCTTTCCATCTATTGGTTGCACTAGCCATTCACCACAGTTGAACAATCTATCAGATGGATGCCAAAAGTGCCTTTCTAAGCGGTTATCCGGAGAAGAAAGCCTATGTGGAGCAATCACCTAGGTTTTCTTCTGCTGACCAGAAAGATAAGATCTTTTGTTTGCAGAAAGCTCTTTATGGGCTAAAGCAAGCACCGTGGTCTTGGTTGCAAAGGATGGATGAGTTCCATAGGATTCACAAATACCATTCTACCCCTTATGACTCAAACTTATATGTCCATATCACTGTAAAAGGAATCACCTATATCATGCTGTACGTAGATTATTTACTACTCACTAACTCAGATTCTGCTGTCATAGCAAAAAGTAAGACCCAACTTAGTTCCACCTTTGAAATGACTAACCTTGGTCATCTCAATTGTCTTAATTTTTGGGGATAAAGGTTACTCATTCTGAGAGTCGTATTTTTTGTGTCACAGCAAGCGCACACTCTACAATTGGTGGAACAATATTGCACTAATCAAACACGGCCTATGGCCACACCTCTTAATCCCATAGTCCACTTATCTAAGGATACTCTTGGTCCAACCCTTCGATGACCACACCTATAGGTCTATAGTAGGGAAGCTTAATTGATTGATTCACACTAGGCCAAACAGCATACTCAATTAGTTTGCTTAGTTAGTATTTCACTACACCTAGGATATCACGTTGAACTGCATGTTTGCGTGTTTGGAGATATCTTCAATATACATATTCTTATGGCTTAACGTTTAGTCATGGTTTGTGCTTGTAGGGGTATACAGATTATGACTAGGTAAGAGATCCCGATACTCCACGTTCACACAACAGCTACCTCATTTGCTTGGGCACGGCTTCCATCTCTTGGTCAAGCTATAAGCAGCAGACGATGGTGACTTCCACAGCCAAGGCTAAGTATAGGGCTCTCTACAATGGTACCACTACGACCATCTACTTGAGGAGCTTACTAGCAATGCTTCAATGCCCTTGTGCTACTCCAAGTGTCATCTACTGCGACAACCAAAGTGCGATTGCACTACCTAGTAACCCCATCATCACCCCGCAGACAAGGCATGTTGGAATATACTTTCACTTCATCACAGACCAAGTTGAGCTAAACACTATTTACCTAGAGTTTATGCCTTTCAATGACAATTTTGCAAATATATTGACCAAGGCAGTTCTACAATATCTACTTTCCAAGATCAACTTAGATACACCCTCTCCTACTGCTTCAGACTACCGAGGAGAGAGTGACTCCCTCCATCTTTCCCTTCCAATTTGGAGCGGCTTATTTTCTCTTCATGGTGGCAGAGTGTTGCTTACACATTGATTCAAACATTATATTCTTTGTATCTTCATTTGCATCATCAAGATGACCACGACTGTAAAAGGACGCATAGACAAGTGAACAATCCTCCTACGAGGACACTTTCAAGTGCCATCGTTGCATAGCATTTTGCATGAATATGACTACTTACATTGCCTCTTGCATAACTCCAGAGCACTTGTCACAAGGACATGTATTTTTGAAACCTCACTTAACATGTGGATTAATTTCTAATCACATGGTTAAGGAAATGTTGCACATGTGAGGTGTAACTGGGATTAGAGTAAGTTTACGAGCCTGGGATCCAAGGAAATCACAAGATGTTAGTTGCTATAAGTTAAACCGCACAGGTACTTGATATCTAGTGCTAGTTGTTGGCCTAGGTCATTCATTTGGCTATAAGTATCGATTTTGTGACATTAGAAAAGTGGTGTTTAATGGTACCTAATGCCAATCTAATAGTCAAAGATGACACATAGACACTCAAGAATAAAAATTGCCTAGCCAATTTAACTACTGGCCAGTCAGATTATTTTTATGGACACCAAAATAATTATTAGATTAATTTTCAGTATTTAAAGACTGAAAATAAATATTTCATTATGGATAATGCTAGAAAAACCATTTGGGAAGGCTACCACTTGTCAAAAATACCCATGCAAGACTAGAAAACGTCTTTCGAGGCTAGAGAGAGACATTCTTAGTGCATTCAGCTTGCAAAAGAGAGGGGGGAGATGCTGCTAGTCTGATCTGCATCAACCATTGGAGGACCTTTTGAGACGGTTAGGGACAGGAGAACACCAATCAACAGTAGGTAACAGTATCTACAGGCTGTTGAGATAGAGCAACACTAGTAAATAACTCATTTTCTTCAGTTCTTCGCGAAGAAAGTCCGAATTTTCTCTTTCCTCAGCATTCTCTCTCATCTCCTAGCCTTGCTGCAAAGATTACAACATTGAGATCACCAGAGGCTGAGATATTTCAGAATTCTCTACTATAAACCCTAATCTACACCAAAATTATCCTTTAGCAACAACTTCAGAAAGCGTGCCAAAAATTGAAAGCTCCAAGACTTGGATTCAACAAGGCTGACACTGTTTTCAGTCAAATTCAAGTGAAGAGACCAACAAATCAATGAATTTGGAGCAACTTCTATCTCTATCAAAGCGGATGAAGGCCAATTGACTGCTCGAATCAAGGGGCAAATTAGATTGAAGACTTCCTAGACATTTTGGACAGCAAGGGGAGTTGGAATACTGAAAGGAATTGGGAAAATCCCATTGTACATCAACTTCTTCTTCAATTATGTTCAAGAAATACTAAAAGGGATGCTAGTTTTGGGGCAAACAAGGTGTCCATTGTCTAAGATTGTGAATTAATTTGCATTTCTCAGTTTTGTAATACATGTGGCTACTGTAACTAGGTTGTAACCAAGGAATTGCCACCCATCCACGGAAGGAAGGATGGTTTCAACATTGGCATTTTTTTCTTGTAAACATGTATCTGTGCATATTTATCCCTTATCAATCTTTGGAGTAGTTAACTCTTGATCCACAATATTCACGGCATTGCACATAGCACTCTCCGAGGCAGTCTCCCTTGCTTGCTTTGCTTTCTCAACTTGCCTAGCTAGCCTCCACCTATTCTTTTTGCCTCTTTCACATAACCCCCACACTTTCACTATTCTTTATCATTAGCATCCAATAGTAGCAAGGATAGCCTTGTTTGTTTTGTAAAGATCTTGGGGCTGACCCTAGGTACTTAAGTATAATTCGTCGAATATATCCAATCCATGGACTTAGTACAATACTGAACATACACAAAAAAATGTCACATAAATTTCAATGTTTCATATAGTCATCAAAGAATACATAGGAAATTAAGGGTTAGACATGTAAGTATTACTTGTTTTAACATGAGAGTGGCTACCCATGAAATAGAGTATCACAAGGCATTATCCATTCAATACTATTACAATTTACAAACCACAAATGTCTTTGCTTGAATTTTCAACAATGAGTCATGAACATGACGAGAGGTTGAAACAAATTGTAAATCCAAGACTCTAGTCACAAGTAATTCCAAGATCCAATTTATTCAACATTGAAGACTTGCACAATGGATCAATAAAAGGAGTTAGTTGCAATGATAGATCATGATTATTGGATCATATAATGGCAAGTCACAAGTGCCAAGTGGCAAATACAAAAAGTAGTAGATACAAAAAGAACCTAAAGGCTAAGACTCAAGGTAAGCTATATGTAATGCAAAGGCTTCATGAAGAGACTTAGGCATTGTGATAGGGGTAAAGAATATAGAGATACAGATAGAGATACAGGAAGGGAAAGAAGAGGATGTAAAGGAAGAGGAAATAGAAATAGAGCTACACATAGGGGATGAGAGACAAGAGGAAAAGGAGGATGTAGAGGAAGAGAAGTGAATGGAGGAGAGAGAAGAGTAGAGGAGCTTGTAAGAGAGAGATAAAAGAAGAGGACATGGTGAGGTATAGATAGAGGTCAATAAGGATAAAGAGGAAAAGGTTAAAGCAAAAAGCCACTTTTCTTTTAAAACCAACTATTTTTTAAAGCAAGATAAAAATTGAACGAATCAAATCGTACTATATGGATCCATCCGTGGTCAAAATGCAACCATGGCTTGACCGTCACTTTCTCCCTTTTTGGGCACTACTACTCAATAGGCCAAAATCTCATTGAAAACCCTCACTTAATGCTAAATCTTTTGAGAGCAAAACAAAAGCCCTCTCCAAAAAAAAAAAGTCCATTGTGTTTCCATCTGCCTTCAGAGGACTTAGTAGACCACTGGGCAGCCAATGAGCACCCTTTGTCCAATGCTTTGGCCTCTCTAGGGTAAACACATGGACTCCCTTGGTAAGATTACCATCACCTCTCTAGTCTTAGTAGATCACTAGGCAGCCAACGTGCACTCTTTGCCCAATGCCCGAGTTGCTTTGAGATGGGATGCTTTGGGGAAAAGAAAAGAAAGAAAAGGGCTTTAGTTTGTTTGATTTTGGGCCCAAGAGGGGGTGCTAAGCTAAAAATTCATTAGCCTTTATTTAGCAGCCCCAAAACTCAAATCAATTAGTGAATTTAGCCTCTTATTTTAAAAAAGCATTGTCCTAGAGATTTTCAGTGTCCCATATGCAAACCCTAATCTAGGAGGCCCCAAACTTTCTATAAAATAGTGCCCTCCCACTCAATTAATCTCATTTTTGCAAATTGCAAGTGCTATAGTTTTGCTACCCACACCCCATTCACGGAGGACATCTCAGCTGAATCCGCCCCACACTGTCTACCATCATCTGGCTCCGGTTTGCAGCCCTCTCCTCGCTATTCTCTCCTCATTCTACTGCCACCTACTGCCCACCTTCACATGGAGGCTGCGTTTACTATATTGGTGATTCCATCTACTATTGGCAACACCTCCTTGGGGTGCATTTTTATCAGCTTGCTGCTATCTTGACTACCACATCATCACCAGCCTACTGCATTTGCAAAATTTCTCTCTCCTCTACATGTCGCTACCTACTACTACATTTGCTACTACCAAACACCTACATCGATTGCCATGCTGTGTTTTGGGATCCATCGGAGTATGATACACTCTCCAGCTTATACTCTCTATCCCGATCCTTGAGACACACAAGTTTAGGGGGTCAATATTTATTGACTACATAATGTGTTTGCTACATGAACATTTTATTTATTCAAATTCATTCAATTTGTTATTCATTGAGTTCATTGTCTTTGAGTTACCTAACCTTAACTGTGTTCTTTTATCAATTTGCGCTATTGTCGTACGATTGTGTTGGAGTTTCTATGTTGGGGTATTTCTCCACACTTGCTTCTTTTGATGGCTCTGAAAATCTCCACATCAAGACTTCCATATATTCATCTCTAGTAGTTTTAATGATTTTTAGCTTCCCTATCAGCCATGGCGGATGACTCAAAATACCACTCCCTTAGAGCTTGTAACAAGGGGAAAATTGACACCATGGGAATAAGCTCCACGGGGGGACTACTTTGGTGAGGTTGGTTGAGACATCTCTAAGAATGTTCCTGCATGCTTTTAAATGCCAAGCTCTTTGGACGAAGGTTCATGTGTCAATCAAGAGCACCCACCTTTGATAGCATGTAAAGTAATGCCAAGGCAAACATAGACAAATGCAAATGTATTACACACAATAAACACAATTTGACGAATGCTCAATGAAGATGGTGTACAGAGATAAAAGAAGAATTGTAGGGCCTCAAACCTCCATGTCTGAAGAATCGAGGCAGAAATTGTGGAGATATGCTAGGTTTTGCAAAAGAAAACACCAAGTGTACGGCTACAATAGAAACATCAAGAACTCAAATAAAAATGCAAAACACAAAAACACAAACAAAGAAGAAAGAGAACTTTGAAGTGAACCAATGAAAGCTGTAAATGAAGGAAAAAGTGAACAAGATGTCAAGGAAGAGTTGTCCAATAGTTGATAGCTTTCAAGGGAGTGGGCTAAGGGAGTAGTCAGAGTGTCAAGTCCATCAGAGATGGATCCGGATGTGTCAAAGTGCAGCAATGCGGAAGCGTAGGAGAAAGATTGAGAGTGAACACGGAGAGGAGAGAGAGAGAGGAGACAATGAAACGCAGAAAATCTGCAGTGTAGTATGCTGTATAGAAGTGCAGAAAATATACACGGTGTTACATTAATAAATGTAACTTATGGGACATAGGGGCGAGGGATGACCGTCCAGGGGCCTTGGGCACCCGAACGGGGTCAAGGGGAGCCTAGAGAGTAAGTGAGTCTAAGAATAGTAGGACTCACCTGAAGCAAACGGCTGGCAATCGAATTAGGGAGAGGAGCCAGCAATCTTCTAGGCGAGGTTGGGAGGTGAATGAGTAATCTCTCTCGTGCTGTTCAAACAAAGGTCCGGACAGAGGGGGCACCGAATGGTATCGAAGACTTTAAGGCAAGCAATCTTATAAGGGGAAGGAAATGTTACATTAATAAATGTAACTTATGGGAGACAGGCGCGAGGGATGACCGTCCGGGGGCCTTGGGCACCCGAACGGGGTCAAGGGGAGCCTAGAGAGTAAGTGAGTCTAAGAATAGTAGGACTCACCTGAAGCGGACGGCTGGCAGTTGAATTAGGGAGAGGAGCCAGCAATCTTCTAGGCAAGGTTGGGAGGTGAATGAGTAATCTCTCTCGTGCTGTTCAAATGAAGGACTGAACAGAGGGGGCACCGAATGGTATCGAAGACTTTAAGACATGCGATCTTATACTGGTATCAGAGCCGTCGGGTCCCGTCTTTTGGAAGAGTCGTTGGGTCCTATCTTAACCTGAGGCGAATGCTTTCGTGTTGGTGACGGCTGCTGGGTGTAGTCAGTTAGCACGCTAGTCTCACACACTACCAGTTTTCAATTCGAGCCTGGATTCGAATCCGTGTGGGCACCGTCGTCAAAGCTCATGTACTTGACAGATTACGTCAGTGTTGGCCAGCCATCGTCTGACAGATTACGTCAGTGTTGGCCACCGTCGCCTGACAGATTACGTCAGTGTGAGCGCCGTCGCCAGAATTCGTGTATCTGGCATGGACGGCAATATGTAGCAAGTTGGGCTACGTCCCGTTTAAAACATAGTTGTGGTCACAACTGGTTTACACGTGACCTGGTTTTGGGGGGGGGAGGGGGAGTGTCATTTCAACACGACCGGCACGGTCTAGAGGAAAGTCGAACTATTCCTCACTTTTTTGGCTATCACTAAACTGTTAAAGCCATCAACAGTTGCCCTATCACTATAATCAGGGAAGTACTTCATTTTGTACGCAAACTTCTTATATTTGCTTTCTAATTCCAGTGTATTAATGGAGGGTAAAGAGAAAAAGGGGGTGACTGAAGATTCTAGTTCTGGGGACCATCCTATGGTGGATCCCCATGAAACAGAAATTCAAGAAGAACAATGGGAAGAATTTTTTGCTACACAAGAACAATTTGATGATTTAACTACTTGTGTGCAAGCACAGGGGGTTCAAATGGAGTTGCTAACTCAAGCACTCACAGAAATAAAATCTCAATTAGCCTTGTTATTAGAAAGGGATAAAAATAAGGTAGAAACCTCGGATATTCCATCTTCATCGAAAGATCTAGATGTGACTATGCAAGACCCTAGGGAACCCCACCAAAAGTTAAGGGATAACCCAGTGTTAAAAGATATGAAACCCCCTCAGTTTCTCGGGGAGGAAAAAGACAGAAATAAAGACACTATCTTTAACTTTCTCCAAAAATGGGAGGATTTGCACAAACTTAAAAATACTCCACCACATCTCCAAGCGCTGGAGGCCAATTTAACCTTGGGGCCAAAGGTATATAAATGGTGGAGAACTTTAAAGGAGGCAAATAAAATACCTGAAACTTGGGCTCAATTTGAATCGGTCTTTTTGAAAGAATTCCTTCCTGAAAATGAAATGGAAAGAAATTGGGAAGATTGGGATTATGTCAGACAAAAGGGAAGACCTTTGCTGACATATCTGGAGGAGTATCGTGAGATAATCCTCAAATTGGAAGGAATAGATGAATTTCAAAAGATAAGAGGATTCATAAGGGGACTAGATAAGACCTGTAAAAAGGAAGTGAAAAGGAGTTCACCTAAGACGCTTGAAGAGGCAATTAAATTTGCATTAATCAATGAAGATAATACGCATCCAGGTACACTCACTAGTCTCATTGACACGGAGCCCAAGACTAAGGAATTTGAAGCCTCAAAATTTGTAGGCAAATTTAAAAGGAAAATGTCATTTCTTAAGGGCAAGAAACAACCCTTTGAAAAGAAACAATATGTAAGGTCAAAGTTAAGTTAAGATGACTTTGATAAGGCCAAAAAAGAAAGGCTGTGTTTCAATTGCCTATCCCCTAACCATGCTGCCTAGAATTGCCCTCAAAGGAAAAAGGAGGAAGATAAAGGAAAGAATAAGGACAAGGGCAAGGGAAAAGAAAAACAAATCCATGTAGTGCAGACCCTGGAATTAAAGGGGCATGAAAAGTATAAATCTTTAGAGGTCTTGCACAAGGATGTACAACACAGGTGTTGTATGTCAACTTCTATGTGGCAGCCTACTTTTGGGCCACATGATTTAGTTAGAGTACATGGATTGATAGCTGGGAAGAGGGTTAGAGTCATGATTGATGACTCTGCCACCCACAATTTCATAAATTATGCACTTGTCAAAAAAATTGAAACTTCCCCAACAAAAGAGTGGGAATCAATATGTTGTTCGTATGATGCAAGGTCAGGATAATAAAATATGGGATACAATGGTATCCAATTTGGAAATTGAGATCCAAGGATATGAAGATAAACTTGATTTCCAAATTATGAATATGGAAAGAGCCGATATTGCTTTAGGGAGGGAGTGGCTATGGGGATTGAAACCATCCTTAAAACGTAGTTATCATCATAATACACTGGAATTTGAAAGGGATTGTAAGACTTTTGTGATTCAAGGATATAAAGATAAACTTGATTTCCAAATTATGAATATGGAAAGAGCCGATATTGCTTTAGGGAGGGAGTGGCTATGGGGATTGCAACCATCCTTAAAACATAGTTATCATCATAATACACTGGAATTTGAAAGGGATGATAAGACTTTTGTGATTCAAGGTGAATATGAAGTAACCGATAACCCTTTGATGTGTTCCATTGAAGTTCAGAAGCTGATAAAGAAGGAAGCTTGTGAGGTATATATGTTATGGTCCCTTCCTATACAGGACACTTTTACTTTTTGTAATATAAAGCAACAATTTTCTTATGTTTGTGAGCTGAATGTAAGTAATGAATTAAGTGGTTTGTTAGATGAATTTAAAGATGTGTTTCCTTTTGATTTACCAAGTGGCCTTCCACCAGATAGGGGTGATGTAAATCACCCAATTGGCATAGATAGGGATACACTCCCTATTTCTAAACCACCTTATAAGCTAAGTAAAACACAGCACCAAGAAGTCGAAAGACAAATTAAAGATTATCTTGATAAAGGGTTTATACAACCTAGCAATTCACCTTGGGCTTCGCTAATTTTATTGGTAAAGAAAAAAGATGGTTCTATGCGACTTTGTGTTGATTATAAAGCACTTAATAAAATAACGGTGAATAATAAATTTCCTATGCTCAGAATGGAGGATCTTTTTCATCAATTACAAGGGGCAAAATTCTTCACAAAGATAGACTTAAGATCAGGCTATCACCAAGTAAGAACTAAGGCACAAGATGTTCCTAAGACAACATTTCGTACTAGATATGGGCATTATGATTTTTTGGTGATGCCTTTTGGTCTCACTAATGCACCAGCTACCTTTATGAAGCTGATGAATAGTGTGTTACGGCCCTATCTAGGACATTTTGTAGTAGTCTTCTTGAATGATATCTTGATCTTTAGTAAATCAAGAGAAGAGCATTTGGAACACTTATGATTAGTATTCCAATTGTTAAGAATACATTCCCTTTATGCGAAGAAAACTAAATGTGAATTCTTCGCACAAGAGGTCAAATATTTGGGGCATATTATCTCGAAAGAGGAAATCAAGATGGATCCAAAAAAAGTAAGGGCAATTATTGAATGGCCATCTCCAAGGAACCTCGAAGAGCTGCAGATCTTCCTAGGTTTATCTAGAGTTTATCGTAGATTCATTCGAGATTATACCAAAATAGTTATTCCAATGACAGACCAACTTATGTGGAAAGGAAAGAGCTTTAATTGGGAAACAGACCAAAATGAAAGTTTTCAAAAACTTAAGGTAGCTATTGCTACAGCTCCAGTACTATTAATTGTGGATCCCAATAAACCATTTGTGATTGAAGCCGATGCCAATGATAAGGCGATAGGCGCGGTCTTATTACAAGAAGGTCGACCAGTTGATTTTGAAAGCAAGAAATTAGACCGTGCAAAATGGAATTATTCTGTTTATGAGAGGGAGTTGTATGCAATAGTACATGCAATGAAGAAATGGAGGCACTATCTGTACCGTGCCAAACTTTTGATCTTGTCGGATCATGAAAGCATTAAGTGGCTTAATGACCAACCGGATCTACAAAGGAGTAAAGCCAGATGGGCCGAACTCCTCCAAGAGTTCGACTACGAAATAAGGTATAGAAAGGGTAAGTACAATATAGTGGCTGATGCACTCAACAGAATGCCCATCATAAATGAATTGAGTTTTACTCAATTCACTTCCGATTTACTTGAATCTTTGAAAGGAAAATGCCAGGTTGATCCGGTATATTCCAACACATGGGAAGCAATAAATAATGGGGATCCAAATGGAAGAGCCTCCACAAACGAAGGAATATCTGAGGATGTTCATCAAGGAAATGGAGCATCAAGGGTTGCTCAAATGAGATTCAAGTGGAAGAATTTTACCATTGATAATGGTTATTTACTCTACAAGGGTAGGGTATGTGTCCCGAAAGATGAAGAAATAAGGCACCAAATACTCTTTGAGTGTCATGATACCCCTAGTGCGGGACATCTAGGAGTTAATAAGACTTATAGTCTTATTAAAAGGTAGTTCTATTGGCCTGGAATGAATAAGGACGTCCTTGGCTATGTGGTCAAATGTAATAAATGCCAGGTTAATAAAGCTGAAAGATTGAAAATGGGGGGACTTCTCCACCCATTAGAGATTCCTTCGGAAAAATAGGAGAGTATCTCCATGGACTTTATTGTTGCGTTACCCAGAACACAGAGGGGACACGACTCTGTGTGGGTGATTGTGGATAGGTTAACCAAAATGGCTAGGTTTATTCCAACTTCAACTGATGTTAAAACACCAGAATTGGCTAGACTGTTCATTGAGAACATATACCGATTGTATGGC
Organism: Lygodium microphyllum; assembly: GCF_053477565.2. Taxonomy (NCBI): domain Eukaryota; kingdom Viridiplantae; phylum Streptophyta; class Polypodiopsida; order Schizaeales; family Lygodiaceae; genus Lygodium; species Lygodium microphyllum. The sequence continues at coordinate 132,234,086 of NC_141140.1, read as the reverse complement.
CTTCCGGCAAATATAGTTTCTGATCGGGATAGGAAATTTGATAGTCAATTTTAGCGGGTTGTATTTAGAAAGTTGGATACTGAACTTAGCATGAGTACGGCGGACTACCCGCAAACTGATGGGCAAACTGAAAGGGTTAACCAAATCCTTGAAGATATGCTCAGGGCATATGTAAGTAAAAGACAAACTAATTGGGAAGAGTTTCTACCGATAGCAGAGTTTGCATGGATATAGTCCATTTATGCTAATGTATGGGTTTCAGCCCAGAGCTCCTCATGCAGTGGCAATGCATAAGAAAAAGGTTCAGGCAGCCAAGGACTTTTTGGAGGATATGAATAGTATGTTAAAATTTGCTCAAGAAAATATTAAGAAAGTTCAAAATCGAGCTAGAGCTTATGCAGATCCGCACCGAAGAGACATCTCCTTTGAAAAAGGAGAATTGGTCTATCTTAAGGTGCCTGAACAAACTAAAACCATGAAAACGGGACGATGTCCAAAGCTTTCACCCAGGTATTGTGGTCCTTTCACAATACTTAAAAGGGTGGGAGAACAAGCTTACAAGCTCCAACTACCTGCTGGTAGTAAAACACATCCAGTTTTTCATGTAAGTAAGCTAAGGAAGAAGCTGGGTGATTTGGATAATCTAATCTTAAATGATAATATTGAGGAGCTATTAGATGACCAATCTAATCCACATGAACCAGAAAGAATATTAAATGTTCGTAACAGACGAACAAGGAATACTATTTATCAAGAATATTTGGTCAAATGGAAAGATTGTTCAGAAGAAAGCTCAACATGGGAGCGAGTAAGTACTTTAAGAAAAAGGTTTCCCAATTTACAGGTAACCTTCCAAGTATCGTTTTCGAGGACGAAACCGATTCTTAAGAGGAAGGAAATGTTACATTAATAAATGTAACTTATGGGAGACAGGCGCAAGGGATGACCGTCCGGGGGCCTTGGGCACCTGAACGGGGTCAAGGGGAGCCTAGAGAGTGAGTCTAAGAATAGTAGGACTCACCTGAAGCAGACGGCTGGCAGTCGAATTAGGGAGAGGAGCCAACAATCTTCTAGGCGAGGTTGGGAGGTGAATGAGTAAACTCTCTCGTGCTGTTCAAATGAAGGACTGGACAGAGGGGGCACCGAATGGTATCAAAGACTTTAAGACAGGCAATCTTATACACGGGTACAGAGAAAATATCTAGCGAGACGCCTTGAGGACCTCGATCTCCGTCAGCCCACGTGCCGTCGATCACAACAACCTATCTCTGTCAAATCTCAAGATCCGAAATGTCAAAGTGCTAGACCAATCTGCTATAAATAGTAGAAAATAACACGAAAATAATAGGCAGAATCAAGTCGGCTGCAAAATCAGGTTGGCTGCAATGCAGCCGACTGCACAAAAAACCTGGCCAACTGCAGAAAAATCATGTCCGATTGCTGTTGTGCCACGTGGCACCTGCGCCTGCTGACGTGGCTCCTCTACGCTGTCTTACTGCTGACATGGCACTCTGCTGGCCAGGAAATGACTCTCTAACACCCCCTCTCAAATCCTGGACAAGTCAAAAGACAGAGATCTGACATGTCTCCGAAGAAGAGCCTGAGGAAGCGCCTTCGTGAACAAATCTGCAAGATTATCCTCCGTCTTGCAGTACTCCACATCAATGGTCCCATCCAAAAGCTTCTCCCAAATGAAGTGATACTGGATCTCAATGTGCTTTGTCCGGGCATGGAATACAAGATTCCGTACCAAGGCAATTCAACTCTCATTGTCGCACTGCAAAAGAGTAGGACGAGGCTAGGGACAGCCAAGCTCCTCCAACAAGACGCGGCCCGATACTCAGCTTCAATAGAAGAAAGGGCTACCATGGGCTGCTTCTTGCTACTCCAAGAGATAACACCTGTACCCAAGGTAAAACAGTAGCCTGTAGTAGACCGCCGGTGGTCCACATCGCCAGCCCAATTCGAGTCGCTCCAACCTGCAAGAACAAGATCAGAAGCATCTGTACCTGCGGGATACGAAATCCCTAAGTCAAAGGTTCCCCTCAAATACTAAAGAATCCTCAAGGCAGCCTGCCAATGCACCTGCTTGGGTTCACTCATGAACCCCGCCAAAAGACCCACAGTAAAACAAAGACCAACACGAGTGTTGAGTAGCCAAATCAATGATCCAATCAACTGACGATAGCGGGAAGCATCCATCAAGGGAGAATCTGAGTGTGAAGTGGCCTTCCAATTTGGATTCATAGGAGTAGAAATGGTCTGACAAGTCTCCATCTCAAAAGTCACCAAGAGCTCATGAAAGTATCTCTGCTGAGAGATGAAAATCCCCCTATGAGACTAATAAATCTCATGACCCAAGAAGAAATGAAGAAGCCCCAAATCTGTCATCTCGAACGTCTGATATAAAGCTATCTTGGGCTCTTGGACCTTCTGTGCATGATCCCCTGTCAGAATCAAATCATCAACATACAACACAAACAACACACGACCGGCCTCGGAAGTGTGCACATAAAGCTGCGGATCGGTCTTGGAGCGCCGATATTCCAACTTTGACAGAAGAAACGAGTTAATCTTCTCATTCTATGCACGTAGAGCCTGCTTGAGGCCATACAAGGCCTTCTTCAACCATTAAACCTTCCCATCCGAGGATCCAAAGCCAGGAAGCTGCTCTACATAGATCTCCTCCTGCAAGTCACCATTGAGAAGGGCCGACTTCACATCTAACTGATAGACAGGCCATCTCTGATGACCAGCCAAGGCAAGAACAGCTCGAATAGTCACCATACGAACAGTGGGGGTAAAAGTATCATGGAAGTCAATGCCGAGGCGCTGAGCAAAACCTTTAAAAACAAAGCGAGCCTTGTGCTTGTCCAAAGAACCATCGCTAAGGTACTTCGTCTTGAAGACCCACTTGACGCCAATCACCTTCTTGTGAGAGGAACGAGGCACAAGAGACCAAGTGCCATTACTCTCAATAGCCTCCAACTCGGCTTTCATAGCCTTCTGCCAATGGTCAAACTGCAAAGCCTCCTTCGCTGAAGTGGACTCTCGATCCTGCATAACACGGGTCATCAAACAATAGTTAGAGCAAACAAGCTCCATAGACTGTGTCTGGTTCCTCTGTGACCTCCACAGTCCATCCTGCGGTTCCCACTCCTCAAGGACCCTCTTGATCCTTGAATCTCGGAGTGTGTCACCGGCCTAACGAGGAGGCCGGACCTCTCCTCGTCACTCTCCATCTGCTAAAGACTCAAGAACATCCACCAATGGAAGCTCCACTGGGGTGGCCGATGCAAAGGAAGACTCTAAATCAGAAGAAGAATCTCTATCAAGAGGCTCTGGCTCCAAAGGAATTGTCTTGGGAGCCCAACTCTCCTCTGGATCTCCAAGGACGGGGTGCTCCTCACCCCCCTCTATGGCCTGAACTTCCACAAACCGCACATCTCGACTCATGTAGACATCCCGCTTGACAGGATCAAACAAACGATAACCTTTGAACTGGGAGCTGTAGCCAACAAAAACCTGTCTCATCGAGAAGTCGCCTTAAACTTGTCACACTGTGTCTTCGAGATGTGCACATAGTCGTCACACCCAAAGATCCGAAAATAAGAGACATCAGGCTTAGTCCCAAAGTAAGCCTCAAAAGGTGTCGTCCTATCAACGGCCAAAGTGCGAGAGCGATTGAGGATGTGAACTGCAGTAGCCACTACCTCGGCCCACAGAAATTGAGATGTCTGTTGGTGCTCCATCATGGTGTGCACCATCTCGATCACACTTCAGTTCTTCTGCTCCAAAATGCCATTCTCTTGAGGAGTGTTGGTGTTAGCAAACTCCTGGTGAATGCCCCTATCTGCACAAAAACGAGCAAACTCATTAGACATAAATTCACCACCCTTGTCTGAGCGCAAGGTCTTAAGTCTCCGGCCCGATCGGTTTTCCTCAAAGAGAAGCCAATCCTTGAGTGAGAGAAAGCCTCTGACTTCAATGTCAAGAAATAGGCCCATGTCATCCTACTATAGTCATCTACAATCAACATGAAGTACAAGCTCCCCTTCAAGGACTCGGTCCTCATCGGGCCACAAAGATCCGTACATACAAGCTCCATAGGTGAAGTAGACCGCCTCGAAGCTTTGTTGGGAATCGCATCCCAATGCAATTTCCCACGAATACAAAAGACATATGACTAATGACTCACCACTATGTCCGGCAAACCTCGGACAAACAATCCTCGCAACGCCTTTCAAAGGTACTCATAGTTCAAGTGGCCAAACCGAGCATGCCAATTCGCATTCCCTGCCTTGGCTCGCTTGCGTTAGTGCGGTTTTCGTGCTCGTCGGCATGCGTGGCATTTCAAGTCCGCCCGCCGTGGCATGGATTCTACGACTCGGATCTTCTGTGCGTCGCCTCCACGTGCGTGGGGTTCTCTTCTTCGCGTGGACATGCGCCCTCCGCGAGGTGGATTCTATGGCTTGCATAGCATGAAGGTGCACACCCGACTCACAAAACAAAACAAAAAATTCTATGACTTGATCTTTTCTACCTCGTTGCCTTTATGTGCGCGAGGTTCTCGTCGCGTGGATGCTCGCCCACGGTGTCATCAAGGGTACCCGATGGCATTCCAAGTTCGTCCATGGGCTATAGAAGACTTCAATTTGTAGATGCCATTCTCCTCATACCTTGCAAAGAGAACCTGCCTCGATCCACGATCAAGAACTCGAGCATCAAACTCCACCAAGAGACCAAGAGAACAAATCTTATTGACCGAAAGCAAATGATAGCCCAAGCTTGGCACATGCAACACCTCGGAAGTATGGGTACCACCATGTCTATCTGGAATCAGCTGCATCTCACCCCGCGCAGCAATAGACACAAAAGAGTTGTCTCCAATGAGAATTTGCCCACGCAAAGGTCGCAAATGGGAAACACCAGCAGGAGAAGGAGTCATGTGCCGTGAGGCACCACTGTCCACAATCCACTCACGAGTCTGGGGAGCTGTCATTGCAGCATCAAAAGTCTTCTGTGAAGAGTCCTCAATGACCGCTAAGTATAGAAAAGCAGCTGTAGGGTGCAGCCACTGCTCCAGAATCCTTCAGGTCCTTATTCTTGGTGCCCTTTTTGTCTTTGTCGGGGCAATTCTTCTTCCAATTACCAGTTTTACCACAAATATGGCAAATTGATTCCTTCTCCTTGTCCTTCTTGGATGTGTTATCCTCCTTCTTCTTCTTTTGGTCCTTCCCCTTCTTCTGAGAGGCTTGACCAACCAATGCCTCCGATTTGGAAGCATTCTATCCCTTCAACTGTTCCTCTTGGTCCAAGACCACAGGAACCAACTCTTCCCACCAAAGAGTCAACTCCTGCCTTGATGCAATAAGAGTAGAATAAAATGTACCGAATCGTGGTGGCAACTGGGACAATAAGGTGATCACCACGTCTCCGGAGAAAATAGGCTTCCCCGAATTTTGAACCTGCATCTGAAGCTACCGAAGCTTGTTGATGTGTTCCCGAAGCCAAGAAGACTTATTCACGGACAAGGTCCGCATCTGCACCTCCAAAGAAACCCTCTTCATCAGGGTCATTAGGTTATACATCTGGTCGTATCTCTTGAGCCACCTTCAAGTGCTCGATGTGAGCTATCACGGCTGTAGTACAAGACAGAAAAAAAAAAGAACGAATCTTGGCATTCAGTTTGTCCCAATCAGACTGGCCCTTGGTCAACTCTGCACAAGCATTGGAAGAGAGTTTGGACTCATCTCTCACTGAGGGCCTATTAATCTCCTCCACCACAAGCTTTGCCAAATCATAAGACTCCAAAATGGCCAACATCATCACGCACCAAATGCAGTAATTATCACCATCAAGCTTCTGATCTAATAGAAGAGCCGGTAGGACAGGCACCTTCCTGTCCATGATCACCTAGAACTCCAAATCAGTCTCTGTAGACATGTTTACCTGCAATGCCTGCACAAATGCAAAATCAGCCTCCCTCTGACTATGTAAACGCAGCCTCTTACGGCTGTTTCCTCTACTTCCCAAACCTTCTTCAGCTACCAGAGGCAATGAAAAGGTAAAATCTGCAGCAGAAGGCCTAAAACACAGCCTTCCTCCCCTTCGAACAGCAATAACCTGCAGCAAATTCACCAACTAGACTCCTTTCCCGCATGCCCACACTTGCTTCAGCCTTGTTTCGATCCGCAGCCCTCCTGCTCGCCCTCGAATGCTGAAAACGCAGTCTTGTGTCGCACTGTGTTAGTAGAGTATTTGCCAGCTCATGTGTGAGTCTGAGCTTGATCTGGGCTGGGCATTTTTATTAGGTATTTTAGGTATTTTTCTGGTGTGGCATTTTATGCCATTGGGGCATTTTATGCACCAGTCGGCCAGCATTAAATGCTATCCGACCAGCATTATTGCTCCCCACTTTTTCAGCCTATTTATACTCAGTGGCTCCTCCTCAGTTGTATACTTCATCTTCACCATCTGCAGACTCTGTGGAGAGAGGAGCCAGTGCCAGTGCCCACGCAGCCAGTGACTCACTGTTGTATGCGACTGTCTCGTGTTCAGATATATGGATTCCATTTCCCGTGCATACATCTGAGTTCTCATCTGTATCGTGTTCTTTCTTTTCTCTTTTTGTCTTGTGTTTCAGCAGTTTATTTCAGCACATGTTTATGCTTCCACCGCTGCTCCACTTCTGACATGGTATCAGATTTCAGGATCTGTGCTCCTGCTGTGTTTTCTTGCTGATTTCAAGACTGCTGCTGCTCAATACAGGCGACTTGTTTGACCTGCGTTTTTTGCAGTTTTGCCATCGCCTGCTGCCTTCGCACCCTCTGCTGCCTGCGTTTTTCATCTGCAGCTGCTGGCGACAGCTTTCTACCTGTTTTTCTCCAGTTTACAGCCTGCGTTTTGCTTCTTCAGCATCTCTCGTGGCTGGGTGACTGTTACTTCAGGCCGTTTTTGCTGTTTTTGGCAGTTTTTGACTGATTTTTTAACTTTCTGCAGCAGATTTTGTCTTCTATTGATCAGATTTTGGGTTATCTTGCATGTGAACTCTCATTTTTTGCAGTCTGTGCTTGTGTTTTGGCTGTGTTTCCTCTCTCAATTCCATCTCTTCTCTACTTCTCCTCTCCATATGGCTCCTCCGTGCACTTCCACTGATGATAAGTTACATGGACCTGATTATCTCACATGGAGTGCTGTCATGAAAGCTTGGTTTGTGCAGAAGCGGTTATGGTACATCGTCTGTGGAGCTATTCCTCGACCTCTCCGTCCTTTTCCTCTTCCTGAAGACTTTGATGAGGACAACCCTGAGGAAGCGGTGCTCACATGGGACTCGGACGATGCCCATGCTTACTCGGCGTTGCTTTGGTGTATTTCTAAAGCGGTCTTACCGGCGGTTACCTCCTGTAGAACATCTCCTGAAGTATGGCAGAAGTTGCAGCAGATGTACGAGGCACCTTCCACCATGCGGGCCGTCACACTTTATGGCCAGCTCCAGCAGATGAAGTTTGAGCCGAAAGATACTATTCAATCTTTTCTTCTTCGTGTTACGCAGGTACAGGACCAGCTTCGGCACATGCAATCTGCTCTTCCCGAGGTGCATCTTGTCGGGACGGTCCTCTACAAGCTCCCCCCGGAGTTTGATGGAGTGGCCAATGCTTTGCGGGTGCAGACATCATCGACTCCTGTCAGTTTTACACATATGTCCTCGATGCTTCTTGAGCATGAGGCATCCTTGAGATTACAGGGGCGGCTTCCGGCACATTATGGAGGTGAGGCTTATGTAGCTTCAGAGAGGGGTGACGGGAAGAAGAAGTCGAAGGCCCAGTGTTACCACTGTGGCAAGAAGGGACATTTGCGGAAGGACTGCAAGAAGTTAGCGGCTTCCAGGAAGGAGCAGAAGACGAAGCGGGATGTTGACTCTACCGATGAGTTCTCTCCTTCATTCGACTCCGACTCAGATCCTCCGACCAAGGTAAAGTCCAAGGCGCGGAAGGGATCCTCTTCTTCGGATCGCGGGAAGGGCTTGGTGGCCCCTTCCTCGGCTGCTTTCTAGTGGTGGTGATGAGGTCATCCCTCACAACTCTCTTGTGCCAGAGAGGGAGTGTGAGCGGGTGTTCAGATGGGGCAGCCGGGCCTCATCTATACTTTTATACAGGTGCACAGGTTCCAAAGAGGGACGTTCCTGACGCATCGACTTCAGTCTGGCGGAATCAAATCCTGGAGCTGGGATTGACATCCAGGTTCATGATGAGCTGGTTATCTGACAGAGAGCGGGAGGCTTTCGTCTGGAGCTCACATGAGGGGACACTTTGGCGGTTTGGCCAAAGGCGGGGAATCCATGGTCACATATGTTCAGCGGCATTTTTGACAGGCTGGTCTTGTATGCTATTGCGAGACATTGGTGATGGACACAGAGACATGCTATGATCTTCTCTATTTTCAAGTGTTTGGTACAATCGACATCAGGTTCTCTCCGAGGCACCTTGGTGGTGGCTTGATCACCCACTACTTGGGTATCCATGGTTCTACTTGGTGGTTCTATGTTGTATAGTTTATGATCCCTTTTCATTGTACTATTGTCTTGTATCAGATCACCCATGATCTGAGAGAGGGTGTTAGCAGAGTATTTGTCAGCTCATGTGTGAGTCTGAGCTTGATCTGGGCATTTTAGGTATTTTTTTGGTGTGGCATTTTATGCCATTGGGGCATTTTATGCACCAGTCGGCCAGCATTAAATGCTGTCCGACCAGCATTATTGCTCCCCACTTTTTCAGCCTATTTATACTCAGTGGCTCCTCCTCAGTTGTATACTTCATCTTCACCATCTGCAGACTCTGTGGAGAGAGGAGCCAGTGCCAGTGCCCACGCAGCCAGTGACTCACTGTTGTATGCGACTGTCTCGTGTTCAGATATATGGATTCCATTTCCCGTGCATACATCTGAGTTCTCATCTGTATCGTGTTCTTTCTTTTCTCTTTTTGTCTTGTGTTTCAGCAGTTTATTTCAGCACATGTTTATGCTTCCACCGCTGCTCCACTTCTGACACACTGAAATCTCCTCTTCATGTAGGTTCTTCAATCAGTCAATCCAATTTCACTATTCAGATACCATGTCAAAGTGCAACGATGCGGAAGCGTAGGACAAAGATTGAGATAGTGAGCACAGAGAGAAGAGAGAGAGAGAGAGAAGACAGTGAAACACAAAAAATCTACAGTGTAGTATGTTGTATAGGAGTGCAGAAAATATACATATCTACGTGTGTCTCCGCCTTGAGGACCTCGATCTCCGTCACCCCACGTGCCATCAGTCACAGCAAGCTCGCTCTCTCAGATCTCAAGATCCGAGATGTAAAAGTGCTGGACCAGTCTGCTATAAATAACAGAAAATAACACGGAAATCCTGTCCAACTGCTGTTGTGCCACGTGGCACCTACGCCTGCTGACGTGGCTCCTTTGCGCTGTCTATACTGCTGATGTGGCACTCCATTGGCCAGGAAATGACTCTCCAAAACCGGAGTGTTGTAACTACCAGTGGGAGCTGAGATCAGGCTGAAAGTTGAAGAACAACAGGCTGGAAACCAAAATGTAGCAGTCTCTGGGACTGGAACAAGTAAACACAGCAATGTAAATACCTAAAGATTATGGCAACTAATCACCACGTTGTGGGAAGCTGGGCAACATCAAAGGAAGGTGAAGACAACCTTGACTAGGGCTTGCACTGCAACAAGCTGCAACGTGCATTGGAAGTGCCTAAAAAATAGGGCAGCCGGCTCAAACTATAAACACAACTGACAAGAGGGGCAAAAACTAGTCACCAACAACTGGAATTAGTAGCCGGCAACAATGGACAAGGCGCCAAGGGCTGCTGATGACGTGGCAGCAATCATGAGGGGCTAGACAACCACTGGAGGGAGAGCTGATGGCTGAAACCTACAAGATAAGGGATGGGACTGGGCAGCCTATCTATTTATAGATAAATGAATCCTCCCAAATTAGGGTTTGGCTTATGAGACCCATACACTCTCTAGGACAGCCCACAGTTTAATGAAACTAAAGGTAATTTACATGTTTTGGGGCTGTTTTAAAGAGAGAATCAGTTTGTAATGCATTTTTTGAGCTCAATAGAGGTGAGTTCAAAGCGGTATCAAAGATGGTGAGAACAGCTCTTGAAACCGGCTTGTTCACAAGGAAGGGCGGTAGTGTACAACCAAAATATATAAATGCTTTCACCCAATTTACAGTCATCCACTTTACCTAAACTTAAAGACAGAATCAAGAAGAAAAACAGGAAGCTAAAATGCTCCTGTTGCCACACAGACACCCTGTTGGCCCCTAAGTTAGGCGCCCCTTGCGGTATTTCTTTATTTTTAAAAAGAGAGAGAGTAAAATGGGCTGTCTTTCACCTATTCTGGGTGAAGTTTGGCAACATAACAATACAATTACTGACCCAAAACAAGCCGACCAGGACGGGAAACTCTGCCCAAGTCTGAATCTTCTGGTTGGAGTGCAGAATTGACCATTTCAGCCAGCTGTAATTACTGGTTCAGACCTGTTCTGAAACCTGTTTACAACTCATACTGTTCCCTGTACTGTTCAGCCCACTGTAATTACTGGTTCAGACCTGTTCTGACACCTGTTCTCAGCTCATATTGTTCCCTGCACTGTCCTGCATCATCTGGGCCAAGTGCCCCTTGATTCTGACATCAATTGGGCTCTGAATTAACCTTTGAACAGTCCAGAATCAGAACTGATTTAGTGCTGTTTCAGACACTTGCTTGGTGAGGTTACCACCCTCACCTGTTCCTGCTTGTGGGCAGCAAACAACTGCTCCTGTTCCTGGAGAAAAAAGGCTCTTGCCTCATGCAAAAACAGCATATTCCACACAACTGTGCCTGAATCAGAAGAAAGGCCCTTGATTTTGCAGCATAACCATACTATCAGGGAGAGAGAGAGAGAGTAGGAAGCAAGCTCAGCCCGCTGTGCATCATAGACAAGGTAGACCAGCTCTCAAGAGCTCTCCATCTGCAGCTGTTTTTTACAAATGAGCCCCTTTACATCAAAAAAAACTGCACGCCAGCCCTCTTTAAAGAGGTAAGTGCACAACTTTGTGCCAAGTGGCAGCACTGGAAGATATTTCCCGTTCCAGCCTTCCGGTCTAAAATTCTCCATGCTCGGTGCAGAATTTGACCCCGGCACAGACCAAAGGATTGATCCTCGTGCAAAAACGAAGATAATGACGCGAACAGATTCTGAGGTCCAAAAATAGTAACTCCCTAAATTTTAGGAGTTGCTTCCATTGCATCCCACTAGTCTTCTAACCATCTTTGCAGACTAAGGCTACATCCAAATCTGTAATGTAGCTCAACTGAAAGTGAATTTCCACTGATGACCCCACATGGACTAATCTCTTGCAAATTTGTCCATCTTCACTTTGAACTAGTCTCTTCCAGGCTAGTTCTTCAACACACTTGTCCATATACACTTTCACAAGTCTCTTCCAGGCTTGTCAATCTATCAGTCTCTTCCAGACTTATACTGGACCTTAACTATCCAGTCTTAACTCACTAGACATTCCTGTCTGTTTCACATACTGGCCATGCAACTCAACCGTTTAGATTTCAAGAGGGATTCTTCCAAAAAGAAAAACCAAATAAAATATGTAATAAAGAAATCAACAAAAAGGTAATAGTTGTCACAGTCTTGTGACAGCTCTGATAATGCGTCGTACTCAAGATGGATCCCAAAATACAGCAACACCAGTCCATCATTAGTCTAATGATGTGGTAGCAATGGAGGGAGTGAAATGCAGTCCTCCAAGCCGTAGGAAGATGTGGGTATGACCTCCAAGCAGCAAAACAGAGAGTATACTAGCTGAAAAATATCCCAACAAGCATAGATGATGGTGAAGATGACAATGTCAGCACTTTGTTCAAGTAGCAAAACCCAAGCTATAGATGTGAAAATGCAGGCTGCAGCAGTCCCAAGCATGTGATGACATGGCAAGGCAATAGGGCAACACGTTGAGACAACAGACAATGGTCCTCCAATACAAGTGGCAGCTCTAACAGATGGCCATAGGAAACAAGCTCGGCAGCACCTCCAATAACAATGTGGCAGCTCCTTGTAGTAAGCAACAACTCTTGGAGAGGTTGAGATGGCTACTATCTCAAATAAAAGTATTTTTTATGACATTATCAGATATCTTTGGGGCCGTTTTTATAGAGTTAAATGAAGCGAAAATGAACAAAAATTTGGTTTTAATTACAGCCTTTAACTATACTTGCTCAACACAATTGTCCAAAGATGGCACACAAAAGGAATGAATAGAATCAAGATTGCTAACACACTCTCAAATCTTGGGAGTGAGTGAAGGCTAACAAACAAAAGATGACACACAAAAAGGAATGAATAGAATCGTGATTGCTAACACTCCCTCTCAAATCTTGGAAGTGAGTGAAGGCTGAGAAGACACATGTGATGGAGCATAGAAGAAACGGGAAGGGCCTTCATGAAGATGTCGGCCATGTTATTCGAATTTCCAAAAGAATGATAAGAATAGACCACCTCGTCCAAAGGAGTATTCAACGCCCAAAAAGGGATAAAAACAACAGCAAAAGCAGCCATCAAATTAAAAGAAGATGGGGTCCGATGCACCTCCTAATGCTCCTCAATGCAGCTCCAACATATATCCACAAGGCAAGCAGCTTTCTAAAGAAGGAAAACAAAGCCTCATGAAAGAAGCAATGTGTTTTAAATGTGGGCAAACAGGCTACATGGCCAAGTAGTGTCCAAACGAAAGACAATCAATGTCGTTCGCAATGTGGTGCCACCAAGGTTGTGGTCATTCAAGCATGTGTCTTATCTCAAAAACTTTCAAATGCAAGTCAATATGTGCTAGAACATTTTGTGTAAGGCCAAAGCAACTTGTGCATAGAAACACAACCCCACAGTATTATAGCTGTATGTTATATTCTTCGACTTAAAATCAATGAAGCTGCTTTTCTGAATCAAAAGAGCTACCTGTTGACTAGAAAGTACGAATGCTACTCTATTCTGAAACAAAACTGGTGCAGCTACTAACAATGAGTACCCCAAGTCAATCATATAGTGAAAGTTAGGAAGCTAACTGAAAACTTGGTCATCTTTACTCAAAGACTTCAACCTTCAATTTTCAAAATGGCTATGTTTCCAAATTGTGAAGTAAGGGGCTCCTTCAAAGGTCAAACAGACTTCAACTACAAAGAAACAATAATCCTAGAAGAACGTGACTTTAGGTTGCCACAGTACAGTGGCTTTTGGACTGTTGCCAATCTTGCACATGGACCAGCTTAACTGTTTTATCTCCTCCAAAAAGGCTTACATAGAGAAGCTAACAAATGATCTTATACACTTGGGGTATAAAGCATGATAATCTTACTTTTGCTTCTCTCCCTGAATGTCTACCAAATGATTGTTTGTTCCTTTATAAGGAGACATTTACCTCAAATTATTTCCTTAACCTCAAGCACACCTTAATACACGTTCTTCCCTCCCCACCTCTTCTGCATAAAGCAGACCAAATGACTTACAGGAGTTACTCCTGGGAAAGGAGGAGTTGATGTCATGGACCATGTTGGAGGCTGTGCTGCTGTTGTCGAGACTCCTGCACTCCCATATACACCTTCACCAGTGTATGGTATGGGCTGAGATTGGGGCGGTCTCCATGGGAACTGAGCGGTTGGTCTTTGAGGATACATTGCAGTACCTTGTTGCATAGCACCAGCAGCACCCACCACTCCTTGGGGTTGGCCTGGAGCGCTCATTGGTACAACAGGTGACATAGATGGCATCTGTTGATATACCAGCCCATTTGAAGCACCACCTTGTGGCACTTGGTTTGCTGTAGTCTGTACAGTAGAGGCAACTCGTCCAGGCAGGCTTGCTTGAGAAGAAAGTGGAGGGATTGAAGCAAAAGGGGGCCCAGCTGGACCGACTCTCCCAGGGAGGTTGCCCTGAGTAGACAGTGGAGATGCTGAACTGAATGGAAGATTGGTCCGAGGAACCACAGAAGGAGCCTGACCAGGAGGTCCATTCGCCATCACAGGGGGTGAGATCCTGGTGTTCGTAATCGCACTGGATGGAGCTGCGACTCCGCTGCTAGGAGGTGCACCAAAAGGAGGCATGTTTGCCATGCTGGGACCGTACTGTGGGACACCACTGCCAGGGGCTGCAGCAAGTGATGGAGGCGCAACACCACTGCTCGGCGCTGCACTAAAGGGGGGGCGGCTGGGAGGTCCCGTTGGATATGGAGGGCGCATTCCCGGTGGAGGCCCTGATGGCAAAGGTGATGCAGATGACGATGGCAGGGGATTTGTTGGCACATTGTATGGCCTGGTCCCTGGAGGGACATCTGCAGGAGGAGGATATAATGGCCGTCCCAAATTGAGATTCTGCATACCTGTATTTATGTTACCTGATGGTGGGGCAGATGAGCTCTGAAAGGGGGCCTGGTATGGAGGAGGATATGAAGAGGGGGGATTGCCATAGGGCCGTTGAGACGCCATGGATTCTCCTGTCAATCTGTCAGCTCAAATATCTGTTAATACGCCACTTCGTCTCCCAAACGCATGTAAATCTACACTTGCAGGACAAGATCTGTTCAAGATACAGTCGAGACAGGCACGATCTGCATCAATGATGCATCCGATGATCAACAGACAGCTCTGGCTACTCTGTGTATGCGCCGATAATAGAATGGATTGCCGATACGGCAATCGTGCAAGCAGGCTGTGGCGGTGGCTATGGCGGAAAATTGAACAAAATCAAAATATAAATCAGGCTTTTACGATGCCGAAGGAGCCAGAAAGAAGGCCAGCACGCTAGAGGAAGACGAAAGGCAGGAAGAAAGCTGCTTGTTTTGTGTATTTGGTTTATGTTTTTATTAAGCCTGATTAGTACATGATTATCGCTTAATATTCATTTCCTGGTGGTAGTTTGAGGATGTTTGCAATGTGGTGGTAGTTTGAGGATGTTTGCATTGTGGTGTGTTTTTTTTTTTAAATGTGTTGCCTTGTGGGTTTTTTTGGGACGTTCCCGGTTGGCAAGCGTCATAGAGCTGCATAGCAACCAGTTGCGAGGAATCGATCCGCACATCATCACAACTTCAGACACCTGCCTCTACCACCTAAGCTACGACTCGTTGACAATTCTAATGTCCCCTTCCTTCCAAAGGGGAGGCCATAGCATTCCCTTGCATTTGGGTTGAATTATATTATTCCAGGAAAATTATCTTTCATAAATCCCTATCAAATAGCACCATGTCTTGCAACATGTCTCAAAACTCTCATGCATTGCATATTAATATATCTTTAATATTCTTCACATAAGCAACATTATTTATTGTTGTTATTAATTTTGGTCTTTAATTACTCTAATACTTTTGAAATTCTCCACCGTGCCTTCTAATTTTTATTAGAAGATATGGGAGTTTCTCTTCTATCTATACCTTTCTTATGAACAATCTTAGAGCTTCCACCATCAAACAAGCTTTGGTTGTATGAATCTTCCGACTGAAAAGTGAGATATTAAGGTTTTGATCAATATTTTTTTAATCTTCATGATTTCAAATAATTTGATCTCTTATGGCTCTTTTCGAGCCTTCAGTTAGGTGTTGTTTATAAGAAGCTTTCGAAGAGTGTGATGTTTTGATGAATCTTCTAACAAAAAAGTGAGATATCAAGGTTTTGATCAATATTTTTTCGATCTTTATGATTTCAAACAAATTTATCTCTTATGGCCATTTTCGAGCTTTCAACCAAGTGTTACTTATAAGAAGCTTTTGAAGGGCACAATGTTTTGATGATTTTGAATTCTCTGATCTCTTATAGCTCTTTTCAAGCCTTTGATCGAGTGCTTTTTTAAAGAATCTTTTGAAGGGTTTGACGTGATGTAGCTCTAATAAAGCTTTCCTTCTGAGCAAGCATACCAGTATGTTTTCAATGACAATTTATTTTCTGATGCATATATGTGTGCACCGCAATCTATTCTACTGTGATAATGTGAGTGTTTCTTTTGATGTGAGAACTTGGCAATACTGTGCATATAAAATATAAAATCTTACAATAAGCAGGCTTTCTCATAAGTATATTAAACTCATCAGTTATATCATGAAATATTTACTGCACACTAAGGTAGCACAAGGATAATCGTAAAAACCCCACTCACCCTCTAACATGTTTGTTGATGATATTGTACATAAGGGTAGCTTGCTTAAGAAGCTAATATATTCTAGTGTTGGAGAGGTGGAGACTTACAACTTTCAAGTTAGACAAGTAGAGGCTTACAAGAACTAAGCATCATCATACCAAGCACATGAACCATGAGATAGATGATAAGAAAGTTTATCAATTTCTGAGCACTTACAACAAAAAGGACAAGATTATCCTAATGATACTTTGCACCCTATTTCTGGATCAAGTCCCCCCTTGGGCCCCGAACAACACGCCCACGCACTTGTAAGGAAATTTTCAATGATACATGAACTTCTTCCTTACAAATGATGCATGGGTCTGCTTTGCTATGATATAGATGCACACGCACTATACTTCCCTTCTAATACATGACATTCAAACTACTCACTGATAAACATTGCTATTGTTTCTCATAATATGCTTCCAACATTGTCAAAGTAAAATACACAAGAAACATGGGAGCCTCCTGTACGCAGTGTTTAATCTATAAGCAATGCTATGCTTGTTATGATTATTGATTTAGTTGTTTAAATAAGTGGTCTAATTATTATATTTATGTGGATTTCTATGTATGATCATTCATCGCACGATCATTTTTTGTGCATACAATGATATAAAATGATCATCCCATTCTCATAAGCACATACAATGAGCCATCTTTTGCCAATTATATTCACCACTATAGTACTCACTACTCAAGCTTGGATGGTTTTCATTCTAGGTATCTTCTACTCTAGGCCTGTGTATGTACTCCTATCATACTAGTCGAATCCATATTGGTTGAGACTAGATGTTGGCCCTCCTTAGCTAATTGATACTTGTGGGAGCTTTCGCTCAACCGCCAAGACCCACGGACCGCTTATTGTTTCAAGCGTTCCAAGCGAGCTCTAATGGTTATCTCTCACCTAGCCGACGTGCCGTCGATCCTACGAGTGTAGTGAGCTTACCTTAGTGCCGATATGAGTTGCCTCCTCTCTTACACACGCCGGTAGCTCCACGATCCTAGATGCAAGCTCAAGCATCCTCAAGCCTCCTCCACCTCCAAGCTCCATCCTCCATAGCCGCGCGCGTAAGAAGAGAGAAGATAAGAGAAGAAGAGAAGAGGAGATGGTGAAGAGCTTCACCCTCTTGATCTCTCACTCTTACACACACACTCCCTCACACTCTCACACTCCCTCTCTTAAGAGCACACACAAGCAAGAAGATGAGAAGGAGAGAAGAAGAAGAAGACTCTTGTTGCCACACACCAAAGAATGAGCTCTCATTCACTTTTTGAACTTTATATATACAAACCCTAAAATCCCATGGGCACCCATCCCTTTTTTACATGACCGGCCATTGTGGCAAGGTCCTTTTTTCCTTTCCCTCTTCTAGCCTTGTGCCTCTAGCCTACACCCATCTTATATTTTACAATTGACACAGGAGGGAGCCTGGTGCTCTTTTACAAGAGTTTTCTGAGTTTTTTGAGGCGCCTTTTCATTTAAAGTTGCACTTTTTGCCCCGGTTCATCTTTAGGGGCCGCCTACGTGTCTTTGCTCTTTTTCCATCTTCCTTTTGCTTTTTCCTTCATTTTTTCACCATCTCGACTTGGGTTTAACATTACCCCCTCCTAGACGGGTGCCAGTCCCATGGCACTTCAGCGTTGGGTTGGTGTAAGGGTGAGGGCCACATGTAAACTCAGGTGTTTGTGGAAGCTTAAGAATGATGTTTGTCGGAGCAGCTAATTGGTTGTCATGGGTGGACGAGGGCCTCCGAAGTTGGTGGTTTGGCGCTTTTGGGGTACTTGAAGGAGAAGGTGCGGTGCTCTACCTAAGGGGGGTGCTTTCTCAGCGTGTTGGTGCATTGTGCTCGTGCTAGTGGAATGGGGAGGTGGGTCTAACCTCAGGCGAGCCTGGGTGATGTCCCACACTTGAGGACCCCATTTGTGCCAAGGGGATGCAGTGCCAGTAGCTTAAGGTGACAGGTCTAACCATAGGTGAGTGTTACCTCCCTAGGTGTGTCCTGCCCTTGATGTGCCCTAAGCGTGAAGTGGGGGAGCAAAAAGGGCTAGGGGGTTAGGAGCGGAGCCAGCCGACCGAAGTCACCGGACATGCCTAACTTAAGGACCCCTAGGTGTAGTGATCGTGCTTTTGTGGTGCTAAGTAGTTCTGCAAGTGAGTTTTTTCGTCCACTCAGTGTGGAATGGTGTTCGTGCTTTTCTTTTCTTCTTCTTCTTCTTCTCTTCTTTTTTTTTTTTTTGGGGATACATTTAGGGATAGTATTACATCAGGAGTATGAGAGCCAAGTCTAATTCTCATCTCTTGAATGAGGGGGGAAGGAGGGTGGATGGATTTGCGTAAAAATTGGTGGCTTTGCATGTACCCTTTCAGGTTCATGTGGACGTGGAGAGAGGTGGTGGATAGGAAGGGGTGATTACACCTAGTGAATTGGCTGCCACTCATATCCTCTACGATAGCTAGGCAAAAGGAAGGTAATACTCATCATTAAGTGGGCCATAGCGCAGCTATCAATACCATTGGGATCAAAAAAGAGGGGAGGCAAGCCATTTTCCTGCGGTGTCGGAGCTTGCTTGAGCAGGAGCTTAAGGAGCCTAAGGTAATTACACGTAGTTATGAAAGCGAGATCAGGACAAGAGGAGAATTTCGTGAGGAAGCACGTTATGGAGTCGGTTAGGCTTCCTAAATCAAAAAGTAGAGCATCCTCGAAGGAGGTGGCATTGGAATTGTAGATGACGGGGAAGTCATGCCTCCCATGGAGGGTGGTGACAAAATCCACGCCTACCCTATGAGGATACGCTATGAATGTGGGGTCGTTCCTCTCGTAGGGTAGGGTATTGCAAAATGCCATCCAGGCGAGCATATTAGTATTGCATATTCACCTTCTCCAGAGGGGTTGGCAGTCGTAGCCCCTTACGGTGTGTGGCACTTCGTACACTTTGTCTTGCCAAAATTTTGCTTTCTCCGTGCCCCACAGAGTGGGGGTCTTTGCCCTATCATCCAGCCATTTTTGGCCTAGTCGGCTGCCAGCCGCGATCACCTCCTCCATTACTTTGATCGGCAGGACCCTTCTCAGGCTATTAGGCATAAGGAAGCTGAAAGAGAAAGGGTCCTTTTCGATTTCCTGCCATTCCCAGACTACCAGCTTCGCGTGGAATTGCGTTGGGAGGTCATCGGGGCATGGTGGGAGGGATGTGGATGGCCGCACGACTGGCTTGGCCTGTAGCCTTTTTCTGGCTTCTTCCACCGATTTTTTCCGCCGCTCCTTGAGCGTGGCTTGTCTGTCCAGGGGCGGGTCAAGTGGTTGCTGTTCCTGAATGTGCAGCGAGGGGGATTGTGGGATCACATCTTCACTGAATCTGTTCATGTCGACTTCGAGTTCGACTTCCTCCCTCTGCCGGTTGCCCTGTGGTGCTCTCTCTTCAAATCCTAGGGCATCCGCTTCCTGGGGGGTTGGGCCGGCCAGTAATAGGTACTTCCGTTGCTCGTCCAGGCTCAGCCTAACCTCCGTAGGTTGGGGTGGCATTTGCAGTCCTGCATGTAGGGCTCTGCATGCAATGTTGAGCTTTCTTTGTGTCACCTCCAACGGCTCTCCCTCCTCTGAGCGGGTAGTGTCCCTGATGGTGTCATGTAAGGCTTTTTGTTGGGCATTGAAGGCCACTTGGGCGGCTCCTGCCTTGCTCTTTGCAATGATCTTTTCCTTTTCTACCAGAGCCAGACGCCGCGCCAGTGTCTTCACCCTCTTTTCATTATGCACCGCCCACTTCCCTACTTTCTTGTTCATTTCCTCAATGCTCTCCCCTTGCTTCAGGGTCAGTATCATGAGCCTTTGCTCTTGGTTCTCCAATTCCCTAATCAGCCTCTCCTGTTCTTCTTTTTCAAAGTTCAATTGATCGGTTAGGCGCTCAATCTCTTCTTGCTGCTCCTCCACGTCCTGCTTTCTTTTCTCATCCCTGGCATTGAGCTCAGCCATGAGCTCTCCAACTTTAGTAGTTTTTGCGAAGAGCTCCTAATATTGCATTATTAGGAGCTTATGCCCTCTTTGCATCTTCACCAGCTCCTATGTTTCATTCTCAAGCTGCTGCCTCCAGTGCTCTTCTTTGTCATCCTTAGCCTTTATTTCCCGCTTGAGATCTGCGATCTCCCTTTGTTGCATGGCTATCATCCTTGTTTTGTCAAGCTGGAAGGTGGCTATTGATTCCTTCTCAGTTTCCAACTCAGCCACCGCTACCTTTCGTTCCTCCTTAGCTCTCTCCAACTGCGAGAATAGCTCGGAGACGTATTCGTCGTAATTAGCTGGCGGCGTCATCGTTGTTTGGATGGGTGTTGTTGAGCCCTCCACCTTTTGTCGCTTAGGATCTTGCCTAGGCTCTGCATCTGTGGCCGACCACTTTTGTCCTGTAGCCGTAGTCTCAGTGCTCGTCCCCTGGGCTATCTCCTTGTTAATGAAGTACTGCATCCATGCCACAAGATTTGATACGTCTGTACTGGTGGGGATGCCGGGGGTGATGGTGGTTGGCTCAGTGGGAGGCACCATTAGAGTAGGAATTGGGTGCATTGGGGCTTTGCCCTTGCCCTCAGAGACGGCGGGCGGCACAATCTTCGGCACCTGTGTGCTTGACCCAGGCCTTTCTTCTCTATGTGGGCTCAAACTCCCCAGTTCATCAGCTTTGCATTGCTGTTCTATGGATCAGCGCCGCGTAGCTTCAGCCAGGTCCTCTTCCTCCTTCCTTCTTAGTTCTTCCTCTTCTTCATCAGCCTTTCTTCGCCTTTCCTCTTCTGCTTTTCTCTGCTCTTCCTTCTTTTTCTCTTTTTTTTCCTTTTCCTTTCTTTTTCTCTCCTCTGCCTCCTGCTTCGATGCCTTCTTAGCCTTCTGTAATTGCTCCCTTTTCTTTTCTTCTTCCTGTTTTTTCTTCTTCTCCCTCTCCTTGGCCTCCCTAAGGAACTCTCTCTTGGCCTTCTCTAAATCCTCTTTCTCTTTCCTGCGGCCCTCATAATCTTTTTTCTTTTTCTTTTGCGATGCCTTCTTCTCGGTCTCCTTGACCTGCTTTTTGCTTTTCTGTTCATCCCCTTCTTCCTCGGTCTCAGTCCTATCACTGGACCTCTCCTGGTGTTGATGAGGAGGTGATCTGTCGGGTGTTTCCCCCTCCCCCTCTTCTGCCTCTTGCACCTCCTTCACGGCCTCCTGGATAAGTGCCGTTAAGACACCTCCATACCCGATGTAAGAGGCCTTGGATGAAGCTTTCTTCCTCTCTGTAGCCTTGGAGGCTGGAGACCCTCCACTTACTGGCACACTTCCTAAAGCCAATGCTTTGGCTGTCTGGTCGATAGTTTTTCGTACATACCCATTCCAGTCAATTTCGTCCAGAGTGTGGGCCGCTACGTTCTCTAGCACAAGTACACTGATTCGATGCATCAGGGAGTTGTAGCGTTGGCTGGAGAAGAGGACATGTACTAGCTTTGCTTGCAGCCTAGCTTCTGCGTCGGGGATGTCTAGGATGTTGATGCCGTCGTTGGTGAGCACCTCCTCCTTTTTCATTTTCAGCATTGCATAGACATCCCTCTTTTGTTTTCTCTCCGTCTTTGGCTCCAACCCCAACGCCTTCTCCACCAAGGTTGGGTCTAGATGGACCTGCACCTACTTGGCACTTTCTCCTCTACCCACCATCACTGTGCCGTATTCTTGGTCTAGGTCGTATGATCTGAGGAACTCTACACACTTCAGTGGTCTAGCTCTTGTGAGAATTTTTCAAGGTACTTGCTGAGGTTACATTGCTCGACCACCCTCCTAGCTGCTTCCTCCCTAGCCACCACAACTTCTATGTTGTGGACGGTTCGAAACTTAAGCTGGCCGAAGGCACAGTTTTCTAGGTGGATGCGATATTGCTCTCTTTTCTCGTTTGTGAACGAGAGTCGGTGCGCGTGGTCTTGCTGTGATATCTTTTGTTCCTGTCATAAACAGTAATTTTCATTAGTGCTTGCGACATAATAATTTGTTGAAAAAGAAAAACTCTATGCTTTTGAATGAATTCGTTAAGATCCAATGTAGATTCTCGTTTTCAGACTTTGACTTTTTGCCCTTTACTTCATAATATATGCTTATGTATTTTACTAATTCCCCCTTCCCTTCCAACTTAAGAAGAATCCTTCCTAGGATTGAGAGTTAGAAATGTGAGGGCGTTTGGCATGGTGGCGTAGTATTTACTTGTGAAGGAGCCAATTATAGAATTGGGGGTTATACTCTAAGTGAGCGTCGCGGTCCAGATCAGAGGGTTTAATCCCCACTTGTGTGATGTATGTGAGAACATCTGTTAGAAAGTCACCAGAGTTGACCCAGCTAGCAATGTATAACTCCTCCTCGGTCAACAAGCAATCAAGGTAGGGGTGTCCTTTGATGTGTTCTTCTATGGGACGGCCCCGAAGAGTGGTTAATACTCGATATGAGGTTGGCGCGACATATGTGGGGTCATACTGCTATTTTGATAGCACGGCGCTGCTCAGCGTTGGTCATTATTCGGCATTCTTCAACTTCCCATTGCAACTTAAGAATGTACCAATGCCTTAAGAACTGGGATTCCGTCTCAGCAAGTCTTGACAGCTCTGCAACTTCTTAGTTAGTGATGGCAGAAATGGTTCGCTGATCATACGACGTGATGAGGCGTTGTTTGATTGCTTGTTCTTTGGAGATCTCAGTGCTGAGCAATTCAACAGCGGAGGTGGCGGCTTTTGCGAACGCGAATTCAAACATTTCCCAAGAACAAGGCATCGTTTGAACTTCGGTTGTGAAGGATTCATCCAATAGGCCTAAGTCTAGGCGATCGTAGCTCAGAGCTAGCGACACAAAAGTAGTGTCCAGTCGCTTAATGCAATCCACCATGTCATCCCCTGTTTCTTCAGCTAAATCAGCTGCTAGTGTGAGAAAGGATTTCCTCTCGTAAGAGGGTCTAAGGCCTGAGGGTGGTTGGGGTTTGGTAGGACTTGAGCCTTTGGCAATGAAAAGTTGCGGTGGTGAGTGTTCTTGAGTTTGCGATTGGTTCGTTGGGACTATGGCTGGGTTCACAGCAGCCTCGAGTGACGGCTTGCTGCTTTCGGGATGGAGTTGGGGAGTCAGATCGACTTTGGCAGGTGATGACTCTTGTGATGTTGGCTGTTGCTTGGATCGAAAGGCTTGGGCGACTCTCTTGGGTTCACCCGGGGATGAACTTGATGGTTGCTGGTCAGGGAAGCTCTGCGGCTCATGGTTTTGAGGTTTTATGGTTTTTGGGATGATCAAGCTTGAGGCTGGCATACAAGTGGTGCCTTTGGCTGTGTGGGCCTTAGGCATCCGTATCCAAGCATTGCCCTCATAGTAGCCTTGTGCGTGCAAGAGGGCTTTGGGGACCCATCTGTGACTGATTACGTGTCTACTGATGTAACTACGTCTGGGCCTCCTAGGTTTAGAGTTTCTGGTCTTATGAGGGTAGAAGTGTCGACTCCTAGGCGGCTGTTGCGACTATTTAGGCATCCATTGAAGGCGAGGCTATTGGGCCTTAGCTTTGGCTACCGTGGGTTGCAATTTATGAAATTCGGGGAGTGGTGGCCGCGCACTGCCCCCCTCCTTAGACTTGACTACATATGTTTCTATCGGTGGCTTTGTGGCCCGGGATGAGGTCGCGCAGCCCTTGCTGAAAGCTGTAACAATGCGAACGTTGCCTATCGCGATGTGGATGTGTTGTGACTCATAATCAACATTGCAGTGAGTGCTTTTTGAAAGTTCGCCCTAGTAGTGACTCCGTGCCTGCGTTTTTAGCATTTGACAACACGTAAAAAATCATTGGAACAGTCTCAGACTCGATAGAAATGGTGGCTCTACACTTGCCAAGAAGTGCGTAGGAATGGACCCCATATGGGCTTAATTCCGCATTACTGGGTTGATGTTGTGGCCTGCCAAGTTGAGTCCAATGATTGTGAGCTAAGACATTGAAGTCTGGTCCCTCGTCGATCAGGGCGTTAAAAGCGCATGTTTGGCTGGCAGTGACTATGATATGGAGGTATGCGGGCTCTACGGCTTCCTCGTCCTCATCGTCGATTTCAGTGATTGTGGCTACTCGTACCTTGACAGTCGGTTCCAACATCGGTGGCTCATGCAAAGGATGCGTAGGAGGGCAGTACTTCTTGACATGACTGCCATTGAAGAAGCCTATTCCTTCACTGTCTAGGGTCTCAAGTTCGACATTGCCTGTTTGGCTAATCGCACGAACTTTGAAGGGTCCAAGACCTCTAAATTTCATTTTTTGCTTATGCCCCTTGACTGAGTAGAGGAGCACTAAGTCGCCATGTTCGAACACGCGCTGCTTGACGTGCTGGTCAAACCAGCTCTTGCGTCGGGCTTTCTCACAGATCAGTGCATGGGTGGCTAGAAGACGAGTCTCTGAGAGGCCTTCGAGTTCAACCAGGCATTGTGTCCATGCCTCCTTCCCTACCCACCCCACCGTTCTTGAAGCACTATCCTCAGGCTAGGAACGAAGAATTCTAATGGTAGAATCGCTTTTGTTCCATATGTCAACCTAAAGAGGGTTTGACCGACAGCCGTTTTATAAGCTGTGCGGTAAGCCCACAAAGCTGCCATCAGCTTGTTATCCCAGTCGCTGCGTGAAGCAAAGACGACCTTGGTCAGGACATTGACAAGAATCTTATTCGTTGATTCAGCCTGGCTGTTTGCCTGAGGGTAGTATGGCGAGGATTTGCGATGGATGATGAGGAAGGTGGACAAAAGATGTGCGATCACTTCATTGATGAAGTGCGTGCCTTGGTCATTGATCAGTTCGATGGGGCAACTGAATCGTGAAATCACTTGCTTCCATAAGAACTTAGCAGTCATTCTAGTGTCGTTTTTTCATGTTGCTCTCGCTTCTGCCCATTTTGTGAGGTAATCCGTGGCCACGATGATATACTTGGCTTGCAAATACTGTGCCGCAGGACTGATGGATCCAATGAAATCAATTTCCCATTTTTCGAAGGGTTGTCGAGCAATAACTGGGGTTAATTTCATTTGATCCTTGCAAATTGGAACCTTCGTTCGCTGGCACTCGTCACAGTTCTTGACAAATCGTACTGCATCGCGGAATAGCGTGGGCCATCACAGTTGAGGCTGCAGCACCTTTCGTGCTGTCGTATCCCCGCTAAAGTGCCCTCCGGCAATGTCGCTGTGCGCTTCTGAGAGCACATCGTGCATCTCATATTCGCATACGCATCTACGCAACAATCCGTCTTGCCCCAGCCTATAGAGTTGGCCTGCAATCAGCTGATAGGGCTGGATCTTAAGAATTAATCGCCTAAGTCAGGCTTTTTCTATTGGTCGGTTAGGCAATCCGTGCTCAAGCACCTGGACTATGTCATCTGCCCAATATGGCGTTAGGTCAGCCTTAAATAGATCTCTCTTGCTGGAAAGGTTAAATAGATGGGCGTCGGGTAATTCATCAACAACATCTTGTCCAGCGGCTTCTCCAGTGGGAATGCGCGACATGTGATCAACCATGTAATGATGTTTTCCCTTTCATACCACCACGGAGAAGTCGAACTCTAAAAGCAAAAGGAGCCATCGAGCTATGCATCCTGTAGCGCAAGGTTTGTTTACTAGATAGAGTAAGGCTTGATGGTCCACGAAGAAGGTAAAGGGCGTGGCCAAAAGATAATGCCGGAATTTCTTCACAGCGAATACCATGGCTAATCCCTCTCTTTCCATTGTCGAGTAGTTCATTTCCATCTCAGTGAGTTGTCTACTAGCAAAGCTCACTGGATAGTCTAAATTGTGTTCACCAGGTTGACACAACATTGCCCCCACGGCAAACTTAGAAGCATCAATATGCGCGTGGAAGGTAATGGTCCAATCTGGGGCTCGTAGGATTGGTGTTGTGGTTAGAGCCTTCTTTAACTCTTCGTATGCCCATTGGCATGCTTCAGCCCATTCGAAGACAATAAGCAGCTTGTACAAGGGTCTAGCGATCAATGCATAATTCAGTACAAACCGTCGATAGTATCCAGTATGGCTTAGGAAGCATTGAACTCCCTTGTAGTTATTTGGGGATGGAAGGTCAACAATGACCCTGAGCTTCGAGAAGTCAATGGCAATGCCGTTCTTCGACACCACATGCCCTAGGATGCATCCATGCTTCACCCAAAACTTGCACTTCAAGGGGTTTAAGGAGAGACGATATAAGCGACACCGCTCGAAGACTGCTCGGAGTTTGTCTAAGTGTTCGATCCAGGTCGAGTGGACACAAAGGTCATCGACAAAGACTTCTAACTCCTTGCAAAGCATGTCCTTAAAGATGGTGCACATGAGGCATTGGAAAGTGGCAGGGGCATTAGTCAACCCGAAGGGCATGACTATGTAAGCAAAGACACCCCACTCAGTGGCGAAGGCCGTGTCCGCAGGATGCACTTGCACCTGGTTGTACCCTGAGAAGCCATCTAGAAAATTGTAGCCTTCCTTGCTTGCCACTCTCTCAAGCATGTGCTCGGTGTATGGCAACGAATAGTTGTCCCTCTTGGTAGCAGCGTTCACCTTCTTGTAATTGACGCACACTCGGATTTTTCCATTCTTTTTCATCACGATGACTATGGGTGATACCCAGTCTGTGTGCTCAATTTCGTAGATGAATCCCACTCTCATCAGCTTATCGATCTCTTCTTTGACAGCATGAGCGTGTTTTGGATTCATAGGGTACGGTCGCTGCTTGATCGGCATTGCGTCTGGCGTCATGGGTATGTTATGAGTCACGACACTCGGATCTACCCCCTTAAGCTCTTCTAGGGACCAGGCAAACACATCTATGTACCCTCGCAAGAGAGCGACAAGACTCGTTTCTTTTTCATCAGTAAGTCATCGGCAATGAAGACTGGTCAGGGTGTTTCCCCTTCCTGGGCTAGGTCTACCTCTTTGACCTTGGTTGGTCCCTCGATTGGTTCACTCGTCTACGCTTGACATTTGGCACCTAACAGAACTACTACCCTATCCCCTTTTTTGAATTTCGTAAATCATTTAGGGAGGTCCTGCGGCTTTCATTGTTCCTCCGTTCGTGTATCCCTGGGTTGTTTTGCCTTTTCCTACCTTAATCGTCTGCGTCTCAAGTGGACGGGCAGGTCCCCCTTGGTGCGTCTGGTTGTGGGCGGCCTAGGGATTTCTGGATCACTATCCGAACTAACCTCCGATTCAGAGTCGAACCCTCCGTCTTCGCTAGAAGAGGTGGTCTCCCCTGGTGGGCGCAGTTCAGATGGTGATTCAGTCCTAAGCATTGATGTTGGCTGGGCTAGGCCTGCTTGCTCAAGGTCTATGACTTCTACGTGTTCCAACCAGGTGCAATCACATTCCACGTGTATGACTCCTCGCTCCATCCTGAAGATACTCTTTTTCTGCAGCTTGGAGTCTGCGTGTATTTGCTCTATTTCTTGTCCTTCAGTGTCGTATTCCATGGTACCTACCTCACCCTCACTTTCATCACTAAAGGATTGGCAGTCTTTATATTCGTTGTTAGAATTCTCTTCATCAAACTGCTCATCGTCTCCTAGGGCTTGGTATATCTCTGGTCGTTGGTCAGGAACTTGGGCCAAGTTATACATGAGGTTTAAGTCATGCACTTTGGTCCATTGCCACTTGGATCCATTCAAGAGATCCTGGAGTGGTTTGAAATTTGCAGTTGCATTGCCAACTAGCTTGTCCGTTAGGTATTCCAGTATCTCCTGGAGTTCCCTTTTGTTGGTTGGGACTTGGAAGTTGACGGGCTTTGATTTTCCACGAAGGCTTCCTGCCATCATGTAGACTGATATGGATGGTGTGTCGTTAGCCTTGCCGATTGTTTTGATGGCTTGCTCTTACGCCTCATGATCAGAGAACGGCAGGTCGATTGTAGCAAGGACATGCATCCAATCCTGCTCGTCGTCTGGGCATGGGATATACTTGGTCAAGGGCCCATAGGACTTCTTGACCTGAGCATTACCCTTGAGCATAGCAGAGATGGCATCTAAGTCGACTGGTGAGGTCTTCCAGGTGTCCATCTCTACTCTCACGGCCTCCGTCCTGTTGCCAAGGAAGATCAAGCCATTACCCCAATCTTCGATGACTCTAGTGTTGCGCATCCAGGGTCGGCCTAATAGGATGTCGTAGTCCACTCCCTTCATGACTATAAAGTCAATGGAGAACTGGACACCTGCGATCTTCACTGACCAATTCTTAAGCACCTCGAATGGCTTGACTCTCATGACGTTTGCTAGTGTGACATTAAACCTAGTAGTCTCAACAGGTGGGTTTCCCCAAGTCTGAAGCACTATGTGGCTAAGCACACTAACTAACCCCAGCTCCCGTGTCCACGATTCCCTTTCTCATTGTATCGCCTAGGGCTAATACCGGTAAGACCGCATGCATCTCGAAACCTTCCCAGAAGGCATTGACGTGCAAGGATTTAGGCATAGAGTGCAGCGTCAAACTCGGTATTTGCGTCTCTGCATCATGGTCATGAGGGTCTGCCGTGACCTGCTCCTCTTGTGACCCTTCAACTCACTGCTTAAGATCTTGCCATAGGGTGGGGTGTTGCCTAAGCAGATCTCCCAGGCTAAGTGTTATAGGGGTAGTCACCAATGTGGTCAGGAGATCATTGGGTGTTCGTCTCTCTCCTAACCTGGATCGTCCTGACCAGTGGCCGTGACTGAACCGCGGCCCCGTAGCGCCGAGGCTTGGCCTTAGCGACATTGCTTGTGGTGCAGTTGCTTCTCCTGACTTTGGTTGTGGAGGTGAGGTTGGCATACTTATGCTGGAGAGATCATCGATCTCGTCCTCTATGATGGGCTCAACGTCTTTTAGATGCTCTTGGACTTCCTTCACCCATTCCTTTACCTTTTCTATGGCCTCTAACTGTCGCTTCGGATGTGGGTATTCCCCTGCCTTAACACTTCCCTTTGCGGTTGTCTTAGGGGCTGACGTCTTTGCCTCTGTGTCAGAGACCTTCTTTCCAGCAAGCAGAGTTATAACACTCTTCATTTTTAGTGCGATCTTAGCTTTCGACCTCTTCCTCCTCCGTCTACGGCTCTTCTTTCCTATCGAGGCTGCATCGAGATTGCTAGGTCCTGGCAGAGATGCCGGCCTGCTTCGTTTGGGCACAGGTCATGACCCGCAATGGGATAGGCATGGCCTCCCCATCGAGGTTCTCGACACCAAACAGCCCCAATGGGACGGATAGCACGTTGGCTGAGCTAGAAGAAGGCTTTTGCTTTGGGCAATCGACGAAGAGATGGGTGATTCCACACTCAGCACACCTTTGGTCAGCCTTGTCTCTGTTTTGCTGCTCCCTTTCAGGGCAGCATGATGAGACATGACCTGGGTGACCACAAGTCCAACAAGTGATTAGATCCTGCGTCTACCCTCCTAGGCCTTTACCTTGTCCTCTTCCTAATGCCATCACTGGTACGGGGTGATAATCCATGAGGACAACGTTGCCCTCATTGTCATGCGAGACGTAAGGGCATGTGTAAGCTTCTTTCTCGTTTGGTTCTTCCACATAGTGGACAGGAGCGTCACTCGGTGGATGGGTTACGTAAGGACCAGGCGGTCTAGGAATGCCTATAGGATTTATTTCCATCCTAGGAACAGTCGGCTTAATGTCGTTAAGCACAGGGAGGGCCAATGGGGCTCCCCTTCTGAAAAATGGCTGCGACATGTTCGCTAGGTAAGGCTGGCCATAGGGCCGTGAGTATGGAAATCTTCTTGGCAATCTACAATGTGCGACGTCATGACCGATCCTACCGCAGTTAGTGCAAGGTCTTGACCTAGGGTCTTGACACTCGGCTGGCAAGTGGTTTCCGCCACAGTACACGCATTGGACGTGTGGGCGCGTTGGTCGTCTCAACATGTCTTGCAACTTGGCTAATTCCATCTTAACGTCAGCCAAGTCTTGGTTTGTCTCAGTGGTTTTCCCCTTATCCTGGGATGATGGGGCTGATTGCTCACTCAAGGCTGACGCTCTTTCTAAATTTTGCGAGTTGGTTTGCTCGGAATTGGAGCTCCTAGAGCTTCGTTCCTTCAGCTGATCATCAACCCGAATGGCTTCCTCAAATACTCTAGCTAGCGCGTCTCGCTGCAAGCTCGAGTTGCCTGCCAAAGCCTTATATAGTTCCTCATTTTGAATCCCGCTGATGAATATAGTTGATACTGCTCTTTTAGTCGGCTGCTCTCCAGTAGGGATTCTCTTGAAGAGACTCTGCACATGGGTCACGTAATCGCGAATGTCCTCCTTCTCTTTCTGCTTGACGTTCATCAAGCATACTAGTAGATTATCGGAGTATCCAGGCTCGGCAAATCTCTTAATGAAGAGATCCTTGAGGCCATTGAAGTTGGCTCGCTCTGCGTTATCTAAGCTCATATACCACGTCCTACCCTTGTTGCCCAAGCAAAGCCCGAACGCTTGAGAGCATTGAGTCAGGTCGTTGAGGCCGTTGGCTTCACAGACTCGATCGAACTGCTCAACAAAGCTGTATGGATTGTCATGGGGTTGGTACTTATCAAGTTGCTTGGCAATAATAGGGATTTTAGACTGGCTCTTTGAGCACTGGTTTGCTCCTAATCCTGTGAGCAGCGATGTCGCTAGAGCCGTGGCACTTTGCTCTGCAGCCATGTTATCGAGTAGCCGCTTCATGAGAAGCTCACTCAATGTTAAGTCTCCTTCTAGTGCTCTCTCATGGTCCATTTGATTTCTGCCAGCCAGGTTCAGCACTTGCTGCACCTCTCGCAATTCCATGCTTTGCCTTTGGCTCCTAGCCTGTTCATCCCTATTGTATTCAGCCATGCTTTGCAATGCTTTGCGGGCTAGCTTTCTCTCCTCTTCTAGGTCTGCGATGATAGCGTCTGCTATCCTGTCGCGGTACTCATACCGGGCATGAGCGTCGTAATTGCTGTTCAGTTTGTTGAATAGCATCTGGAAAGACTCCTAAGTCGAATTCCTCGTTAGATCTGCGATCTGAACTTTCTTCTGCCATTGTCGAGTTATCGCGCTCCACCAAGCTATCGATCAGGTTTAGTAGACTTGTCAAATCCACTTCGTCGGCGCCCCTTGCTTGGTTCTACCTTTGCGCGTTGATGGTTTGTCTATGTCTTGGGTCCTCTCCTACTGGTGGGTTCCTTGAGTGGTTTATCTAGGTGAGTTCCTTCAGTTATTGAACACAATCCTCAATTTATGGCCACTCAATGTGTGTGTCTTTTCCTGTGTACTTGTGCTCAATCAGGCTTTCAGTTTCCTTAAGTGTACTTCAAGTTCGAAAATTCAGGGTGAGTGCAGCAACCAATTTCTAGGCGTCTTACGCACTCTCGCGTTGTTCCGGGCCTAATAGGCTTGTTGGTTAATTTTCTGGCCATCTTGGCAGGGTTTAGGGTTTCTCTAATATGTTGCCTCGTTCGTTTTTTATCCAATCAGGCTTTACAACTCAGCGGTTTGCGTCTAAGTCTCTGGGTCTCGCAACTGCCTACTTCCAGCTGCTAAGCGGTTGCGCCCTACGATTTTGCCTATTCCGTGTGCCAGAATCAAGTTCTGAGCGTCCTAAGGGCTTTCGACAGTTTGCACTGCTGAGTTCTAGCCGTGTTAGGTCAAATTTCTGAAATTTTGGTAAAAATCTACACTTGGTCCAACTGGTCCGAATTGCAGGGTCCGAGTGGGTCACTCGAACGGGCCGAAGCGCATGGGCCGAGGGCCGAATTTGGGACTTGGACAGGGTGGGCTCGAACGGGCCGAGAAGCGGACTCGGACGAAGTCACTCGGACGGATTGGCTCGGACGGGCCGAGTGGTCAATTCGGACGAGGTCGCTCGGATGGTCCGAGGTAACTGGGCCGAGGGAAGTGGGCCGAGGGTCAAGTTTGACATGTGGCAGAGGGCCGAATTGGTCCACGATCCGAATGGTCGACTCGGACGGCCGAGAAGGTTTGACGAGATAGCACAATTGCAATGATAACTGAGAATATTGACCTCTGAAGCAAATGCAAAATTGGTTGTTGCTATAGAATGAATCAACCACAAAAGGATACAATATTTGTAAAGGCTAAATGGTATTATGAGGATATTGAGGAGTTAGGGATCCTTAGCCTCAATCCAAGGGTTGAAGCCTTGATGTTTCACTAAAAGGGAGAATCAAGGATTGCCTAATGGTTAGGTCTATCAACAAGCAAATAAAAGTACCTTTTAGGGGTTAGGTTTAATAGTATTGTTGAAATCTAACATGGGTTTGTTCTAAAAGCCCTAAAAATGAACAAATCATTTTCACATTATGTAAATTTGCTGTCTATTTTATGTATTTTCTTCTTTCAAGTTTGTGCTTTTCTACTTTTTTAAGTTAGGATTAAGGGAATGCAAAATATGGATTGTTTTAACATTGGGTGTAGGAAGTCAAGGCCTCATAAAAGTGCATCATTTGACACCTTCACACTCATAGTTGTTAAAATTCACACAAAGGCTTGAAACTTTTGGGTTTTGTTGATACACATAGAGAATGCGCCATTAAAGTTGCAATATCAAAATTTCACCAATTTTGATAAGTGCCATGAGCAAACCAAGTTGATTTGAGTAGCTTTAGGACTTTTGAGACATTGTTGACTACATGGTTGGACCTTGCTATGGTGCGGAATGAGAAATAGGTTATTGAAATGCATAATATCTCACCTTATTCTAGTTGAATTGAGTTGATGCTACATATACATACAAGCTGCTTGAATTCATTAGATGCTCCTACAACATCCTCATTGTGGTATGCAATCTAAGCTTGCATTAGACTATGTTGCAAGAAAGGAGGGGAGAGAGGTGAAGAGAATTCACACTCTCCATGTATTTTGTTCTACCTATAAATCATTTTGTCATTTACTCTCCCTTTCTCCTTGAGATCCAATAGATAATAAGAGAGGTGGATATGAAATATCTGTAAGGGCTTGAAAAAGGGATGAGTCCTAATCATGAAGAGATTATGTAGATTTCCAAATACCCTAATCACCATAGTTTCGTTATTCAAGGCCAATAACATAACACATTGAGAATGTTAGAAATCTAGGGGGTGTGTGCAAGTGTTGAGAGTGACAAGGCTAATAAGTACTATGAAATATTTTTCTTTATTATTCCATTCACCTTTGCTTCTTGCCATCCCTCATTCCCTATTGCTTTGTTCTTACTCTACTACTCCTTCCACTTAACATTCCCCCCTTGTTTATGAGGGGCTGGCACCATGTCACTTTGAGAATATTGGAAAGGAAGGGGGTGCATGCACGTGCTTGGAGTCACAAGTCTACTAAATACTTTGCAAGCCGAGGCCTCTTAGGTATATCTTTGCCCTTGATTGCCATGGAGTGCATATGGATGAAATGAGCTATGAGGCTAATAATTGATGATCAATTGAGCATTATTACACATGAAAAATGCTAGGTATGACCCCAATCGAGCATAGAAGGTGGGTCACAGTGCATTAGTTAGCCCTTGTTTGAGGATTAAGATATACCACTCAATAGGTTGACGAAGGTCCATGAGAATGATGAGATATCATGACATGTTTATTAGGTACTTTCTAAGTAAATAAATGAAGACTTGAATGCAAGGAAGACAATGGAGTGAAGGTGAAGTAGCCATTTGAATTAGGAAGCATTTTGCATGTGTTTCTCTGTAAAAGAGTAATGGCAGCGGAAGAAATGGATGAGAAAATCAAGTTCTTTTAATATTAGCACTATTCATGTAGTACATCTAAATGTTTGAATTCTTACAAGGTGTTTGGTTCTTTAGATTGATTGTTGGCCCATTTGGGAGGAAGGATGAATATTTTGCAGCTTGTGCTAAATTTGTTTGCATGTAAGATGTGAGGTGTCAAGGCACATTTTCTTATATCATTAAGAGAGATCATCATTGATTTTAAAGACATACATCAACTCTACTTGGTTCCATGAGATGTCATTCATCAATGGGGAGATTGGGCACTTAAAGTTACATAGAAGTTAGTCGGCCCAAAGGAGTTGGACAAGAAAAGATTGAGGAACATTCAAGTCATTTGATGATGCCTAATACAAAGGTAATCATGCCTAGCTGCTAGGCATGTGTAGGACCTTTGAAATGGTGTTTTAGTTTCAATAATCATAATCTTTGTGTAGAGGCCATCCTAATGTGGGTTACCTTAAAAGTCTATACATGTAGCCATGACATCCATTGGGAATTATGTGTCAAATTTGCTCTTATACTTGGTGGCAAGGAGGATTGTGTAGAAGGTGATGGATTGTGATAGGTGCTCTTTATCATGAGGTGCAAAGGCTTGAACAAGGGGATGGGACATGAGTAGATTCATGAGGCATATGTAGATTGACATGTAAGAATCATAGGGTTCCAATGTTGTTAAGACATCTTATGTGAGGGAGGTAATCATTATCTTTTGTTCTTCGTCCTCATTACAAAGAAAGACCATGGGGGTGGGCATTGAAATGATGAAAAAGTAATACATAGGGATTCTACATATCTTGTGTAGAATTGAAGTTATATTTGTATAAATCTGACATTATCTACTTTGAGGGAGCAATACCTAGAGGATACATTTAAAGGGGATAAATGGAACATGTGGAGGAAATGAGGAGTGGGAAACTAAGTCACTGTAAGCTTTGTAGAAAATAAGAACTAGGAAGGCTTTATCATGGAGGTTTTCCAAACTGGTGATAAGTTAATGTTGCTAGGGAAGCTTATATGGAAAGTCAATGCTTGGAAAAATAAGTGTTTGTAAGTTATGTAGAAAACAAGAATTATAAGTGCTTTATCATGCACACATATGACTTTTCTAGTTGGTGGTGAGAGGTCGACATTGTTGGGAAAGCTTGTATGGTTGGTCAATGCTTGTTATTTAGTCTATGCAACATGCCTATCTAATGCTCCCTTGATAGCACAATTTTGCGAGCCCATCAAGAGATAAAGCTAGATGATGTCATACTAGGTACTCCATCCATGCTTCTTTGCCATCCCATCTTTCTTGTACTACCACTTGCAAGCTTGGAACAAATAATTCTACTAGGAGGATTGCTCTGGTCCCATAGCTTAGCTTGGATAGTGTCTGCCCTACGGCCGTCTTGTAAGCTCTCCTATAGGCCCATAACATTGCCATGAGCTTATTGTCCGAGTCTCACTATACGAGGTGGAGACTACCTTAGTCAAGACATTTACTAAGATCTTCTTCGTAGATTCTTCCTGACCATCAGCTTGAGGGTAATATGGTGAGGATATTCTATGGATGATCAAGAAGGTGGATAGTAGATTTGGCAATTACTTCATTAATGGAGTGCATTCCTTGATCACTAACTAGTTTGATGGGGCAGTCGAATTGCGAGATTACCTGCTCCCAAAGGAACTTAGCCATGGTTCTAAGATAATTCTTTCTAGTTGCTCGAGCTTCAGCCCATTTTGTGAGATAGTCCATTGGGCTACAATTATGTATTTTTCCTGTGAGTACTATGCTATGAGATTGATTGACCCAACGAAGTCAATTCCCCACTTTTCAAATGGTTGTCATGCTATCATCGGGGTCAATTCCATTTTATTCTTTTGGATGGGGACTTTGGTTCTTTGGCACTTGTCGCAAAGCTTCACCAACTTAGCTGCATCGCGGTGAATAGGGTGGGCCACCACAACTCGAATTGCAGTACCTTGCGTGTCGTATTGTCTCTGTTGAAGTGTCAGCCATCAATTTGACCATGTGCTTCAGCAAGTACATCATGCATCTTGTGCTCACACATGCATCTTCATAATAACCCATCCTGTCCTAGTCTATAGAGCTAGCTGGCTTCTATCAATAGGGATGAACCTTGAGGATAAGGTGCTTTAGCCTAGCCTTCTGTATGGGTCTCTCAAGCAATCCATGCTCTAGGATTTGGACTATATCATCTGCCCAACACAGTGTCAGATCAACCATGAACATGTCTCTCTCACTAGATACTCCAAAAAGGTGCGTGTTTGGTAGGTTGTCTATGATGCCTTGGTTAGCAGCTTCTCTTGTGGGTATGAGGGACATATGATCTACCATATAATGTTGTTTGCCCTTATGTACAACCATGAAGAAGTCAAACTCTAGTGGTGAAGTAACCATCTAGCTAAGCGCAAGGTTTGTTGACTAAATAAAGCAAAGCATGATGGTCAACGAAGAAGGTGAAGGGCATGGCCAAAAGATAATGTTAGAACTCCTTCACAACGAACACCATAGATAGGCCTTCTCTCTCCGTCGTGGACTAGTTCATCTCCATATCTGTGCGTTAGTTGCTAGCAAAGCTCATAGGATAATCAAGATTATGCTCACCAGGTTGGCGCAAAACATCTCCCATGGAAAAACTTGATGCATTAATGTGTATATGGAATGTTATGCTCCAATCTGGGGCTCCCAGGATTGGTGTGATTGTAAGAGCCTTCTTCAGTTCCTCATAAGTGTGTTGGCATTCCTCATTCCACTCAAATACAATCAATAATTTGTAAAGGGGTCTAGCAATTAATGCATAGTTTAGAACGAATCACCGATAGTACACTGTGTGTCCTAGGAAAGAATTGAACTCCCTTATAGTTTGTGGGTGGTGGTAAATCAATAATGACCCTCACTTTGGAGAAGTTGCTGGCAATGCCATTCTTAGACACCACGTGCCCTAGGATACATTCGTGTTTTACCTAAAATTGGCACTTCAGAGGGTTGAAGGAAAGATTGTATAGCCTACACTACTCAAAGACTGTGTGAAGTTTATCTAGGTCTTACCCCCAACTAGAGTGGACACATAGATCATCAACAAATACCTCTAGTTCTTGCCTAAGCATGTATTTGAAGATGGCACACACATGAGGCATTGAAAGGTAGCTAGTGCATTAATTAGCCCAAATGGCATGACTATGTAGGAGAAAACACCCCATTCGACTGCCACGAATGGTGTCTTATGTTTGTCATCAAGGTGCACTTGCACCTGGTTGTAGCCTGAGAAGCCATCCAAGAAACTATAGACTTCCTTTCCCACTACTCTTTCAAGTATGTGCTCCGTGTAGGGTAGTGGATAGTTATCCCTCTTCATTGCGGCATTGACCTTTATATAATTCACACACACTTGAATCTTCCCATTCTTTTTCAAGACAATCACTATAGGTGACATCCAGAGTTCGTGTGCTCAATCTCTAGATGAATCTAATAGCTTATATATCTCCTCCTTAATGGCACGTGCATGCTTTGGATTCATTGGGTAGGGTTTCTGCTTGATTGGCATTGCATTAGGAGTCATGGGAATGTTATGAGTGACAACCCTTAGATCTGCTTTTTTTTAGTTCATCTAGGGACTAAGCAAACACATCTACATATTTTTGTAGGAGAGTGACGAGATTAGCATCCTCTTTTTCAGTTAAGTCCTCGGCTATGGATACGAGTTGAGGCTTTTCACATTCCCTTGCTAAGTTGTCTTTCTTGACCTTGGCAAGCCCCTATTAGTTTGCTTGCTTGTCCTTGCCTCTTAGCTTCTAACAAGATCACCACTTTATCGTCTCTTTTGAACTTCATGAAGCACTTTGGTAGATCTTGGGGCTTTCTTTGTTCTTCAACTTCTTACCCCTTTGACTGCTTCCTCTTTTCCTCCCTCAATTGCATGTGCCTTAGGTAGACCGGAAGGTCCCCTTTGGTGTGTTTGATCTTAGGTAGTTGGGGTATCTCTGGGTTACTCTCTCGGAGCTCACTTTCAATTTAGAGTTCAACTCACAACTCTCTCTAGAAGCAGGAGTTTCCCTCGATTGCAACTTTGAGGCTGATTCAACTCACAAGAGTGGTGTGGTACTTGATTGAAGTACTCCTATTTGCTCATCGTCCATTATGTCTAGGTGGTCTTGCGGTCGCATTCTGTCACATGACGACTCCCCTTTCAATCCTAAAGACATTGGCTTTCTGGGGCCTGGAGTCCACTCATATCTTTTCAATCACTCAAGCTTCTGTGACATACTCTATTGTTTTGGCCTCTTTCTCACTTTCCTCATTCGTGGAGTAGTAGTCTTTGTACTCGTCGTCTGAATCATCCTATTTTGACTACTCCTTATCTCTTAGGTTTCTGCTCTCAGTCTTCCTCTCATCTGTGATTAGTGCCCAATTGTACAATATGTTCAAGTCATGCACCTTGCCACTTCAACTTATCCATGAGGTCCTTGAGAGGTTTGAGATTGGTAGCTAGGTTACCAGCTAGCTCTCTAGTCAAGTATTCAAGAATCTACTAAAGTTCAAGCCTATTGGATGGGATGTGAAAGGGGGCAAGCATTGGTCAATTGCCAGAGCTCTTGGCCATTATGCAAAGTGGTACTAATGGTGGGGTCCTACTCTTTGGCAATTGAGGTGGTGTGACTTTGTGGGACTCACTGGCTGCCCTAGCAGCTTGCTTATAATCCTCCTCTTCATCATCTGAGAACAGAAGATCGATGTGGCTAACACATGCATCCAATCTCACTTGTCCCGGGGGAAAGGGATATACTTTGTTAGTGGCCTGTAGAAACTATTAACTCGTGAGTCTCCTTTCAAAATAATGGAAATGTCATCTAGATTGATCGGCATGGTTTTCCAAGTATCCATCTTGACTCTTACGGCTTTTGATCTATTGCCTAAGAATATTAGATTGTTGCCCTAGTCTTCTATCACTCATGCATTTCGCATCCAAGGTTCGGCCTAGTAGGATGTGGTAGTTCACTCCCTCCATGACTATAAATTTCACTGAGAACTGGACTCTCGCTATCTTCAAGGGCCAGTCTTTTAGGAATCCAAATGGTCTGACCTTCATTCTGTTAGCCAGTGTGACATTAAACCTAGAAATCTCCATAGGAGGGTTACCCAAGCCTATAGGACGGTATGCTTCTGCACACTGGCTCACACTCCTGTATGTACAATTCCCTTCCTTGTAGCATCTCCTAATGTGTTGATAGACAAGATTGTGTGCATGTTTGTGCCTACCCAAAAGACATTTACATGAAATGACTTAGGCACTGAGTTTAGGGTTAAGCTTGATATGTGTGTTACTGCATTATGCTTAAGCAAGTTGGTTGCTCCAAGCTTATCAGGTCGTTCTATCCATTGCTTCAACCATTGCCAAAGCGTTGGGTTCTGCCTAAGTAGCTCTCCTAGAGGTAGGGGCATATGGACTAATATCAATGTCATGAGAGCAGGTTGCCAACCTCTTACTTTTCGTTAGGCACTACACTCTTTTGCCATTGATCCCACATGGTTTGCCTGCCTGTGGCATCTAGGATTTGTCTATGCAGTGCCACATGGGGTTTGGATATGTCTCGCAATCTTAGCCATGTGGGCAAGACTAGTGTGCTCATGCTAGAGAGCTTATCAATCTCAGCTTCCATGATGGGTTGACATCCTTGAGGTGCTCTTGGGCTTCTCTCACCCACTCTCCCTCGACCTTATCTACTACTTCTAATTGGCCCCTTGGGTTGGGATACTCCCCAACCTTGGCACTCCCCTTTTCTGTCACATTAGGAGCAGATGTTTTTGCTTTTGCATCCGTGACTTGCTTCCCCTTGGGTAGTGTGGTGGCACTATCTGTCTTAAGCATTACCTTTGTCTCGGCCCTCTTTCTCCTCCTTCTTCGGCTCTTCTTTTCTATTGAAGCTGTGTCAAGGTTGCTACGTTTGGGTAATGAGATACCAGTCTGCTTCGTTCATGCTTGGGTCACAACATTCAACAGAATCGTGGTGGTCTCGCCATCAAGTGTCTCGACTCAGAACAGCCACAAGGGTATGGATTGCACGATTATTGAACTAGTGGAAGGTTTTTGTCTAGGGCACTCGACATATAAGTGTGTGATCCTGGATTGTGGACATATCAAGTTGGCTTTATCTTAATTGGCTTACTTCCTTTCGGGGCAGTGAGATGAGATATGCCTTGGGTGACCGGCATGCAATGGGTTCTTGGTGCTGTCCTCCTAAACCTCTCCCTCTTCCCCTACTTAACACCATCATTGACAACACTATTCTGAAATCCATCAAGATGGAGTTACCCTCTTCGTCGTACAAGACATAAGGGTTTATGTATGCTTCGTCCTCATCCGACTCCTCTACATAATGTATCAGAGTGTCACTCAATGGGTGGGTCATGATAGGTTGAGGTGGTCTAGATATCCCTATAAGATTGATGTCCATCCTAGGGATAGCTGGATTTGAATCGTTGGGTGCAGGGAGAGCTAACGGAGTTCCCCTTTTGAAGTTAGGTGGCCTATTCCTTAGGTAGCATGGTTGATTATATAGTTGCGATTATGGAAATCGTCATGGCAATCTACAATGTATCCCATCGTGCCTAAACCTATTGCAATTAGTGCATAGTCTTGACCTCGAATCCATGCATTCGATGGGGAGGTGATTTCCTTCGCAATGCACACATTGC
Source organism: Lygodium microphyllum (assembly GCF_053477565.2). Classification (NCBI taxonomy): domain Eukaryota; kingdom Viridiplantae; phylum Streptophyta; class Polypodiopsida; order Schizaeales; family Lygodiaceae; genus Lygodium; species Lygodium microphyllum. The sequence goes on along the minus strand of NC_141140.1, from coordinate 132,193,453 downwards.
ACATGAGGTCATGTGGGCCTTTTCATCATATCTTGAAGTTAGAAAACTCTAACTTCATATCCGCCAAATCTTGGCTTTGGTCGATGCCCTTTCCCTTGTCTTCTGTGTTCTAGTTAGATCTCTTGTTAACAGTTGTAGCTCTTTCTAAGGTTCTAGAGGTAGTGCCCTCTCGGTTCGTGGTTCTGGATCTTCTCTCCTTGAGCAGGTTATCCATGTGTATGGCTTCTTCAAAGACCCTAGCTAGCACGTCCCTTTGTAGGTTCAAATTGCTCACCAAGGCCTTGTAGAGCTCTTTGCTTCGAATTCCATTTATGAATATGGTGGAGACTGCCCGTTCATTAGGTCATTCCACCATTGGGATTCTCTTAAAGAGACTCCGCTCATGGGTGACATAGTCACGGATGTTCTGCTTATCCTTCTAGCTGACATTCATCAACCTGATAATGAGGTTGTCGAAGTATCTTGCTTCAGAGAACCTCTTGATGACGAGACTCTTAAGGTTATTAAAATCATTTTGTTTGACATTATCTAGGCGAGTAAACCATGTATGTCCTTTTGTCCCCTGGGTAAAGTCTAAAAGCTTGTGCTCCTTGAGTAAAGGTTTGTGAGGCCGTTCTCCTCGTATACTTGCTCAAATTGCTCCATGAAGTTATACGAGTCATTGCTAGGCTAATACTTGTTGAGTTGCTTGTTGGCAACCATATGTATTTTGGTCTGGCTCTTAAAATTTGGTGTGATTCATAGTCCTGCTAGCAACGTGGTCACTAAGGCTTCTCCACTTTTCTCCACAACTGTATTGTCTAAGAGTCACTTCATGAGAAGCTCACTCAGTGTAAGATCAACTTCTAATGCTCTCTTCCTCTTAGCATTTGGTCTTGCCTTGGTTGTATTGGCAAGAGCTAAGATGTGCTAGACCTCACACATTTCTATGTCTTGTCTTAGCTTCTGGGCTTGCTTCTCTTCATTGTAGGAGGCTATGCTTTGTAGCACTTTCCTTGCTAGTCTTCTCTCTTCCTCAAGATCGGCTCTATTGTCCTCAGTTGGTCTACCGTGATGCACCATTTTGGTTTGTAGATCATATTGGTTTACCATTTGCTTTGCTGAATGTTGATTGGGAATTCTCCCAAGTGGAGCTTGTTATCTACAGCATTGGTGTTGGTTCTTGCTATGTTGACCAATTTCGTGAGCAACTAGTGTTCAATCAGACTAATTAGATCAGGCAAAGCTACATCCCTAATCGTGTTAGTTCTCTCTCCCTTCTTTCTCGCTTGACAATTTGTAGTTGCTTGCTTCAAGTCCTAGTTTTTCTCAGAGTGTATCTGACATTTTGCGGTTTGCTCCCATTAGTGGGTTCATTTCTTACTCAAACCCCATTAGTGCGTTCCTTGTTATACAAATCAGCTTGCAATATTACATGAATTGAATGCATGTGTGGTGGTGTGGACTTGTGCCCAATTAGGCTTTCTATCTTTTTCCTTGTGCACTTCAAGTGGTTATGTGACAAAGTGTGTAAGTTCAATCATAATCAACGTAGATCACACTCCCTTTAATCAGTTTTGGCTAGTGCTAGCTCTTCTGTGCAAGTGGAAGCCACTTATGGTGGTCCACTCTAGGTCCCTGCTATACGTTTGATGCATGATCTACAGGGTAGTGGGTTTAACTTGTCCGTTTGGACCTCTATTGGGGTATGGTTAGTGACCACAATCGCTCCTGGACTGTCGGGTCTCAACTCTTGGGTCAATCAGCTCTATTGCCTTGCTGACTCACCTAGGGATCTAGTGGGGTGTCCTACGGCTACAAGGTCTAGGAAGGTCAAAGTTTGTCAGAGAGGTTCTCCACCATGGTCCCTCACCCTCACACACTCACCCCCTCACTCCCTCACACTTCCTCTCTTCAAGCACAAGCACAAGCAAGAAGAAGATATCTAGTTTTGGTCACACACCAGAATGAACTTCTTCATTCACTTTTGCATTTTTATATATGCCCTTATCCCTTCTTTAGGTGCCCATCCCTTTTCTACATGATCAACCATTTTAGCCTAGGTCCTCTTTTTCTATTTCCTTCCTATTTACATTGTTCCTTCACCCATGCCTGCCTACATTTACAAAATGCACAAGAGGGAGCCTAGTACTCCTTATAAGGATTTAGGGTGTACTTTTATATTTAAAATGCACCTTTCCCCCCTTTTGCACTTGCCTTGGACTTTTGAGTTTGCTTCTTGAGTTCTTGGCTCTTTTCCTTCTGTTTTTCCATTGGGTCACCTTGTTCCGCTTTATCATGTGCCTTTTTAAATTTTATTTGCTTTCTTTGCACCGAGGTTAACAATGTCACTCTTAGAACCACGAGCAACTATTCTAGATCCCTTACATATCTTCCATTTTCCATCTCCAAAAATAGTGTGATAGCCTTCATCATCTAGCGGCCATGTGCTTATCAAGCTCTTCTTGAGTTGGGGTACATGCCTCACGTGATGGAGGCTAAACACTGAACCATGCTGAAATTTCAGCTGTGCACTGCCAATGCTTGCAATATCACATTCATAGTTGTCCCCCAAGTGGACAACACCATGTCTGCCATCCTTGTAGTTATAGAACCACTCATGATGGGGTGTGACATGAAAAGAAGCACCTAAATCCAAGATCCAAGTATGCATGCAATCATCGAAATCTACTACCAATGAGTGTGCATTAAAGCAAGAAGAGACAAAGAGGACATCACTGTTGCCATTATCAGTCTCATGGTTGACCACGTTAACTTCCTCTATCTTGACAGTTCTCTTCTTTGTAGGCTCGCTATCCTTCTTCTCATCCTTGTTATCATCAATCTTCTTACCCTTGTCTTTCTCTTTCTTTCAAGTTATAGCATTCTCGCTTAAAGTGTTCTTTCTTGCCACAATGATGGCACTCAACATCTTTCCCACATGATTTATTGCATCCTTTATTGTCAGATTTTCCCTTTGACTGAGACCTACCTCTAGTATGTAATGCAATGGATGACTTGTTTGCTGCAATATTTTGTTGATTCAGCTCTTCCATAAGCAAAGAGCTTTCCACATTAGAGTACATGAGCATCGCATTTGAGTTACTCATAACTATCCTGAATGTATTCCAACTTTTAGGAAAAGTGCATAGTAAGAAAGTGGCCTTGAACTCATCATCAATATTAAACTTCAAAGTAACCAGTTGGCTTAAAATCTAGTTGAACCCATTTAGTTGTACATACATGGTTGTACCTTCCTTTGTGTGAAGATCCATCAACTTTTTCAACCAATAAACCTTGCTAGTAGCATTCTTTTGAGCATACAACTCCTGAAGTCTAGTCCACATAGCATAGGCACAGTCCAACTTCTCTATGTTGAACAACAACCAATCTACAACTAACAGTTCAATACTAGAGAGTGCAAGCTCACCAAGCTCATCCCAATCCTCCTCCTCAATGTCTGTCAATTGTACAACCCGCTTTATCTTAATATAGGCTTCACCTATTTATTTTGCACTAGGACATTGTAGCACTGCTTCTACCATATGGCAAAGTTATGTGCACCCTCAAGCCTCTTGATATGCAGTAGGTTACTGCTATCACTACTATTAGCCACGATTGTAGTCCAAAATGACAGGAAGTGTCACCAAAGACAAGCCCAAAATGTCACACAATTGACCAAGAGGAGATGCAAAATCCAACCAGTAAGATGTTTCCAAATTCTTCTGTTCAGTATTGATTACTAATCATATTCTAGCATTGCCAAGACATTTCAGATCAATAGCATACATCACCAAATATCATATGACAACTCTAGGCATAGATTATTTGCAAATGGTACATGTTGTTCACAGTGTACAACATTAAAAAAATGTCTAAATAAACTAAAATTTTTTAGTCTAGATGTGAGGCACAAAGCATGCGCAATCACTGCTCAAGCAAATGCTTATGTCAGTACCAAATTAGTACTAGAGAGCTTCACTGGAAGCATACAACCCAACCAAAATCTCTTACAAGTATATGTTACTTGCTACTTGCAAAAGCACATTAGATCCAAGGCATATCATTTCCCAATGTGTTTGCATCATATAAACATGTGTTGGCATCCAATAGGCATAACCATTGATCAATGTCAATTCAAAACAAGGGGATGTCTGTGTATTATAGCCATTTTTTGAAATTGAAGGACTCTAAACACTAATGCCAAGGCTTGATATCAATGTTAGGAGTATATAGCCAGGGTCCAAAACAATGTCAATGGGTTTCCAAAGCCCAAAAGGGCAGCTATAGCCTTTGTATAGTTGTCAAAAAACCAGGGAGAAGAGCTTGCAAAACAAGCATGAATAGTGTGATGTTGTATTGCTGGCTTGGAGAGTGCTAATGCTTCAAAATAGAGCTTTTAGAGCTCTAATCAACTACCAAGAATCTCCTCAAGAAGCCTTGAAGCAAGGCATTGAGCATAGAGTTGACAATCTCCAATGATGAGAGATATCAGTAGCAGCTGCCCTATTGTGTGCTCAAATGCTCTTCAAAAAATGAGCTCAAGACTGGCTCAAAAAATGTTCTGATGAAGCTCTAGTGCTTCCCTGATGAGTGCCAAGAAAGAAGAGATTAAGAAAAACCTCCAAGAATGAGATATGGCTACCAAGAGTTGGATTTGTAGGCTTGAGTGTTGCTAAGTCAAAATGTCAGAAGCTCCTTCACCAATAACTTTGCTTCAATACCGGTTTATAGAAGATTAATCTTTGATGGAGCTTCAAAGGTGTATCACGGAGATTCATGTCGAGAGAGAGACAGAGATACCACTTATTCATTTCAGATAGGTATATTGTATAATTCCTGTAAAGAGACATTCACACCCAGTGTGGATGTGGGCATGGTGGCAGTCCCAACAAAGAAAAGAGCAAGGGTAAATCACATGAGAAAAATGATGATCGCAACATTGTCCCTAGCAAGTCTAGTGTTATGATTGAAGAGATTAATATTGTATAGATTGATTCTGATGATAATTTTGTACTTGCAACTTCTTCTCTTAATACTTCACAACTAATTGATGCTTTGTCAGAGTATACTCAATGTTGTTTGATAGATTCAAGGGCTTCTTTTCATGTGACCCCTCATAAAGGGTCGTTTCACTCCTGCCACAGTTTGACTAGATTTGGTCTGTTTGGGTAATAACTTGGCATTGGAGATAGTTAGAATTGGTGATGTCCAATTGTAGTTTGGTTCAGGTTGCATGTCTACTCTTCATGATGTACATCATGTATTGGCTCTCATGAAGCCCTATCTCTGTTGGCACTTTGGATGATGCAGGTTATCTAGTTTCTTTTGGTGATTCCTCATGGAAGATTACCGTGGGAGTATTGTCATTGAGTATACCACAACAACATGTTTTGGTGGTGGATGCAGTTCCACATGTACCTCTATGACATGGTCGCCTTGGGCACATATCCTTGAAAGGAATGAAAATGCTTACTCCTTTGCACTATCTTTCATCCCTTGAGTATAAGTGCTTTGAATCTTGTAATCATTGTTTATATGGTAGGCAGACACATAATACACATAAAAAGTCTAGTATGACACACATGGGTGAGCCATTGGCTCTCATTCATTTGGATGTATGTGGTCCCATGCCTTGCAAGTCATTAGGTGGCATGAAGTATTTTGTTACCTTCATTGATGATTATATACATAAGGTCTAGGCATATCCTATTAAGTAGAAATTGGCATTCTTGGCTACATTTCAGCATTCTCTTACTTTGGTTGAGAACCAGTCTAGTATAGGTTGAAATGCTTATAGTTAGATAATGGGGTTGAGTATGTCTCTAAAGCTTTTGAGCCGTTTTGTGATGAGAGGGGTATTAAGTGTGAGTTGATTGCCCCGTACATCCCACCCTAGAATAGTACGATTTAGTGCATGAATAGGACAATTCAGGAGAGAGCGAGTTTACAGAATGCTTAGCAAGGCAGCCTTACCACAACATTTTTAGACTGAGGCAGTTACTACTACCATACACTTGATCAATCTGTCCCCATGCACTGCTCTTGACTATTAGGTTGCAGAGGAGGTATGGTCTGGAAAGCCTGGTCTAGAAAGCCTCCCTCATATACTCATTTTGTGTATCTTTGGTTGCGAGGCTTTTTGCCATGTATCCAAGGACAAGCGCAACAAGCTGGATCCTAAGTCTAGGAAATGCATCTTTCTTGGTTATGGGAATGCAGGTAAGATGGGCTATCGCCTATGGGATCTGCAAGCTCGCTACACAACTTGCAGCAGTGGCTCGTGCCCTAGTGGCCTAGGTCCTTGATGCTCCATAAGATGTATAGGCCCCACAGTCAAGTCTACTAGAGATAGACTATAGCTTGCATGGTTTGAGTCCTCTATGGATTATGTTATGGTGACAGATACTGGTGGTGAGCCTCTTACTTTATGATGATGCCATGTGCAAAGATGATAGTCACTCTTAGGAAAGGGCCATGTAGTCATAGTATGACTCACTACAAAAAAATCATACATGGGATTCGATTCCTTTTCCTAGTGGCAGGCGTGCTTTGCCATGCAAGTGGGTGTACAAGTTGAAAAGTACCTGTGGATGTCCTAAGCCAGGATACAAGTCTGAAGATGACTACCCTACACTCGTATTGGATTTGGTTGATCAGCTTGACTTGGATCTTTATCGGATGGATGTCAATACAACTTTTCTTCATGGGGACTTGCATGATGAGATTTACATGGAGAAACCTAAGGGCTTTATAGAACATGGCATGGAACACCTAGTGTGCAAATTGAGGAAGAGCTATTATGGTCTTGAGCATGCATCTAGGGAATGGTACCACAAGTTTGATGCCTTTATGCATTCACATGGATATTCTCATAGTGATATGGATCCGTGTCTATACATGACGAAGGCTCATGATGGCAGCCTTATGATCTTGATTCTCTATGTGGATGATATGTTGAGGGTTGGGAGTGCTCACGATGAGTTGGATGCCTTGAAAGGTTAGCCCAAGAAGAGCTTTGAGATGAAGGACATGGGACATGGTCTCACATATTCTTGGGATGCGCATTACGTGCGATTGCTCTAGGGGGACTCCTCTACTTATCACAAAAGGAGTACATCAAAAATGTCCTTGAGTGATTTTATATGCAGGATGTTAAGCCTATTGACTGTCCTTTGCCTTCTCATGTGAAGGTTAGTCAGGCTGATTGTTCGCAGTCTTGATGAGTATATTGTAGCCATTGAGGCTTGCAAAGAGGCTCTCTCGTTAGGCCCTTTGGTGGCAGACCTTGGCATTACAGATGTGGTCCCTACACTGCATTTAGATTCTATGAGTGCTATTCAGTTGGCCAAGAATTTGGTCTTCCATGTGAAGAAGCACATTAAGGTGCATTACCACTTCATTTGAGAGGTCATTGAGGACAAGTCCATTGAGCTCGTCAAGTTCTCAATTGACCAAAATCCTGCAGATCTACTCACCAAAAGTCTCTCAATGAAGCATTTTTCCTTCCTTAGTAGGAAGTCGATGGGCGTTGGATGAGATAAAGTCTTTCCTCATCCTATTGTACTTATGTACATTTGTACTTTATCACTTTTTCCTTGTTCTCTCTTGTCTCACTAGGGGCACATTCACCTTTAGTGGGAGGTTGTTGGGGATAAAGGTGCTAGTGCCTAGCTGGTAGTACCCACATACCTGCACACCTATACATTGGAGGCGATGGGCTCCCATCATTGTCACTTCATTTTTTATTCTTTTAGTGACATTCGAATAAAGGAAATGCCAGTCACACATTGTGACTATTGGAGTTCCCACATCTCCTCTCTCTCTCTCTCTCTCTCTCTCTCTCTCTCTCTCTCTCTCTCTCTCTCTCTCTCCTTCCACCATAGCTCTTGCTTTCGCTCTCTGTGCTTCCACTTCAGGGCTCACTCCCTTCACAACTTGGTAATAAACTAGCAAATGTTTCTAAGAGACTCAATACACACTACATCATGTTGGCTCAAATTTAATAGAGCTTCTACTAAATTCAATGCACTATCTCAATTAAAATTAAAAAAATTAGCAAAAGGGTGATTGGACTTGATGCACTACATTGAGTCAAATGAAATATTAGCAAAACTTATAGGGTACTCAATGCATTATATCAAGTTAGTTACAAAAGTAACAAATCCATGGAAACTTGATGTAGTGTATCAAAAAGGACCAAAAGTTAATAAATTTTTTTAGTGAGATTGGTCCATTACATCAAACGAATAGAAAATTTAAAATTTAACACAAATCATAAGAATCTTGATCCATTGCATCAAGTAGACCATAACATCAATTTTATTTTTAAGAACCTTGTTGCACTATATCAACTAGAGTCTAAAATTGTAACATAGCTTAGATAGCTTGAGGAAGAGATCATCCACATTAGAAGTGGCTTTTCAATATAATTTTATCACCACAGTATCCAAGTTAGAAATAGAATATGATAAAGAAGATCTAATCAAAACTTATAATACATTAACTTAGAAATTAAAGATATGGCTTCACTACATCAACAACATTAGGAGAATCATCTAGTTCTAGCGATGAACCACATGAGCTAGAACAAAAAGTAATAGAGGCACTAGAACGAGCAAGAATGGCTTCTCCACTAGCAATATTTGATGATCAATGGGACATCGACCAAGAGGATAGGTCTTAGGAGCAAAACAAAGAATGCACTAGCAATGATCCCACAATAGAACTAGTGCAACCAAACCTAGAAGTAGTCAATCGCATGATCAAAACATTTAGATCTCCAATCCATCATGTGCTTAACAAAATTCTCATGGGGATGTTAGAGATAGATGAATCATAAGAACACTTGGTGTCCATTGAGGGGCTCAAATCCATAGAAGTTAGGGTTGATATTCCCATAACCTTAGATTTCATGATTTCCCAAAACCTCAAGAGAGTTCTCTCTGTATTTGCCATTGACACACTCATCACCATAGCAACTTGTACAATTAGGAGATGGCTTGAACAAATAGATGAATAGACTTCTATCAAGACTAGTAAGGATATAAAAGTTTGGAGATAAAAATATGCACTTAGGTGAAAGGAAGCTTATGGAGACCAATTGACATGGAAGTGCAACATATTAGATACCAATGAACGTGCTTGGTTTGCTTTTTCTAGGACAACTATGAAAGAAAGAGCTGACCTAATGCATTTCCCCTACTCAAGGCGAGATGAAGCCACATTCGGCCCTAATAGAGGCATGAGAGATTTAACTTCCCAAAATGTCTCAAATATTAATGCTAATAAGGACCTTGATTTCATGTATCTATTCCAACCAAGGGACTTGATACTAGCATTCATTGCATTTGCTAGAACATCCAACATTTATTCTTTTACTAAGACAAAATCCCACAATGTTTGAGAAATGGGTATTACTCTTGTTCTTTTATGTGAATACCAAACTTGATTGAAGTCTAATAGCTAGGCTCATTCTTTATCCTACATTCTTAACAAAAATTGGTTGGAGTTGCTAGAGAACATAATCAAGAGTCGATTCACCTATTGCTCCTCTCATTTCCCCTTCCACAATCTCCCATTCAAATTGGCTAACCATGAAGGATTACTTGATGATTGAGGCTTTTCTTACGCAAACCTTATGCCCAGTGCTTGAGGATTGAAAGGAAAAAAATGTAGTAAAGAGATCAAAAGCTCTATTTTTAGCTAGCCTTTTGCTCTAAGCACTACACCTAGGGGTCCTCAAGTTGGAGGTGCTTGGTGGCCCTAGTCTTTCTTAGATCTATCTCTAACCCCCTAGATTATTTTCCCCCACATCAAAAATTCAAGGCATATTAAGGAAAGGACACCCCTGGGCTCACTTGATAGCCTTGTTTACCATGAATTCCACCACACATCCACCCTTTCATTCATTGGTTCTTGAAGTGTGGGACATATCTCGGATATTTTGGCTTTCCTAGCATTAGAAGGATCTCCTAACTGCATAGTGTGAGCACATAACACTAGCACTTGTATGATTAGGCACTATCCTTAGGGAGAGCACAAGGTTTCCACCTATCACCGTTAATACACACCTTGTTACCTTGAGCAACTCCCATGCCATCCACTACCTCTTCTTCATTTGTGTCCCTAGCATTGATATCTTTGGCATTTGTTACCACTTTTGCAACCTAAGACCAATGCGCCAAGTGACTAGCACTTATCTAGAGAAGGGGGCAATGTTGACCCCAAATAGAGAAGACTATGAAAGAGTGGGAATTTTTTAGTCAAAGTCAAATTCTAGTTAAATAAGTTAAAGATCAATTAAAGGAGTCAAAGAAGACCAGTCCACAGACCAAGAGAAGGAGCCAAGGCTAGTTCCAATTAAAAGGGGTGCTAGATATGAAGATTCATGTTTTTTGAAAAGACAATAAAAAAAGCACAAGGATTGGAAGATCATAGGTGAAATATTTAAGTTAAATAACTAACAATTAGTTTATCCTACTATGATATGTTTTATTTTAATCAAGAGATGAACTCACTCTCATGCCATTATAATATCTCTTAAAATTACATTTTTGTAAATTTTTTTAAAATCTATCCATATATAAACATAAGGCCTAGCAAAAAAAATCAAATTTACACACAAGTTCATCCATCAAAAGGCCATTGGCATGTAAAAGGGAGAGGACCAAACTTGAGTGAAGTGTTGAGGCTCCCTACCTAGAAAACCCTATGTAGTTAATGTATAAAATAAAGAAAATGTCTCATTCTTGTGTGCACAATTTTTGAGCTCAAGCTTTCTTCTCTACCTTCTTACTTCCACCATGGTTGTTGCTCATGAGGGAAAGAGAGAGTGAGAGAGTGCAACAGTTAGAGAGAGTGAGGAACCAAGTAGCAGAAGCTCTTCTCTACCTTCTTACTTCCACCATGGTTGTTGCCTGTGAGAGAAAGAGAGAGTGAGAGAGTGCAAGGTTAAGAGAGAGCAAGGGACCAAGCAAGAGAAGCTCTTCTTGCTTTTATTATCATCTTCATCTTCATCTTCTCCATTCTTGCATAGAACATGATACATTTTAGCCACCATGACCCATTTGAGAGTGAGACAGAGAGTGAGGGCATGAGGAATTGAAAAGATGAAGTCTTGTTCTCCATTTCTCTTCTTCTTCTTCTTCTTGGTAGCTTAAGAGAAATAGATCAATTGCATATCAACAATTGGAGCATAAGGCTATCAAGCTCTCTTTTTATGTTAGACTATAATGAGAAAGGTTACTTTGGTGAGTCTACTACAACCTCTTGAACGTTCTTTGCTCTCTTTCTTTCATGGAATTGAGAGAAGAGGGCAAAGATGGTTTGGAGCTAGAGTATGAGTTGACTATGTGAGGGATGGCCTTAAACCACAAAAGAAAAAGAGCTCTTGAAAGAATAAGTGTATGTCCAAAGTCCCATCCATTATTGAGTGAAAACCCAACACATCACCATTAGGATTCATGGATCTATATTCCATCATATAGGTTTGCTTTTGCCTCATACATAGGCTTTTAGATTGGTTAGAGCTTGTTTAGCTTGGTTCTTGAAGGGTTCTATGCTATAACATCCCGTGGGTAGCAACAAGCATTCACTATTAAGGCTTGTGTATTGGATGCCTACACATGCTTTGGGGATGGTACATTGATGCATTGATGTTTGGCATTGGTCATTATGCTCAAATATGGTTATGTTGAGTCTAGGCCTTTCTTTTGAGCTCTGATGATTGCATATTTGTAGTGGCTCCTTGGTTTTAAGCTTTCTTGGTTATAGGCTTGAAGACTTTTTGCGAGTACATGCTCCTGGATGCATTACTTTATGTCATTGGGAACTTGGATGCTATGAGGCATATATATTATGCTTTTCTTTGCTCTTGGACATTCTTGTTTGCTTTCCTGTGAGCACTTTGATCTTTTCTTTACAAAGCTTGGACTCTCAAATCAGTGGGACACTCTTACATGATTGTGTATATATGCTCAATTGATTATGGTCTACATTGTTCATGTAGATGAGATGTAGATACTCATGATTGTGGATAGATTTAGCTTTGGCTTGTACACCCGATAATTCCTCCTATTAGATGGGTTTTTCAGCCTTGAATGCATGCTTGGTTATGTCCTTGAGCCTCACTGCTCATATGTAGTGAGCTAGTTGCATATTGGTGGATCTCTATTGCTCTGGGAGATCTTGCGTGCATAGTTGGCTTAAGTACATGCCACTCTTTTATTTGAGATTACATCTATGTCTTTGACATCTTTGGATCTTTGACAATACTTGATACCTTGGTGATTTATGCCTACCTTGCACTGCTAATTATAGTACATATCCCAATTACTACTTGGATATTCGTAGTAGTGGAAGCTTTGTCTTTTGCTCGTTTTCCTACAATTATACATTCATTTATTGTAGTTTTATGACCAACCGTGCAAAAATTTCAATTTTGAGCAGTTTCTTTGAGAGGAGACACTTGTGTTTAGCACCGAATGCTTCTTGTTTTGTGGATAGTAGTGTATTGGCTCAATTTTCCTCTTGTTATACGCATTTTGGCTTAGTTTTGGGATTGATTTACTATTATTATAGTAGCCCGTATTCCCTTAGAGTTGATTTATTTTGATTACAATAGCCCATGGTTGGTACATATAATGGCATGTGTTTCAAATGCGTCCAATGATAGTGCTATCTTAGAGAAGTTGGATAGCAATAACTTCCAGTATTGGAAGACTCAAATTTGACAAGTATTGGTGTAAAAGAAATAGGTTACATGATTGAAAACCAAGGGCATAAAGCTGAAAAATTGGGATAGAGAGGATTGGGATGACATTGATGAGCTATGTATGTTTACACCATAATAGTCTTTGTCTAAGGAGTTGTACTTTGATTTTATTGCAATTGAAGGTGGTGCTTATGATTTATGGAAAAAGATATGTGATTTTTATGATGAGCAAAGTTCCGCCTCATAGCTATATTGGTTGAAAAAGCTTGTGGACCTTCGCATGAAAGAGAGCAATCGTATGTCCACTCATCTGAATGAGTTTGACTCCATTTTTAGCATGCTTATCTCATAGGGCATTTAGTTTGAGGATTACACTACCTAAGTCTTAGGATAGATTTTGTACTGCTATGAGTGCTAATTCTCTTTAATACATGCTCTGATGTATAGAGTGCATCGCTTACAAAAGAAGTGAATAGGAAGAACATTGATGCATCTCAGAATTTCCCCTACACTTAGAGTTAGAGTTAGAAATGATGGTAGAGGGAATAATAATTGTGGTAGAGACTCATAACCTAATAGGGGCAAAGTCTAGGTCTTGTGGGCAATCACTAATAAGTCTTGTGGTTCTAAGTCCTCTCTCACTTGTCATTATTGTGGGCAATAGTGTCACTTTAGGACATGGTGCCATAAGATGCACAATGATAAGCATGAAAAAGGCAAAGGGAAAGTGTAGGATAATGGCAAATCTTTTGATGATCACAACATTGTTCCTAAGTTTAATGTTAAGATCGAAGAGACAAATGCCTAGGAGCACAACTTAGATGATTACATACTTATTCCTTCTTCATTTAATGCTACTTAGTTGCTTGATGTTTAGTCTACTTACTCTCAATGTTGCCTTCTTTATTTTGGGGCTTTCTATTATGCTACCCATATTGTCATGGGTTTTCTATATCTAGCACACTGTTACATGTTCAATCAGACTAGGTGATGATCATGTATGTGACATTGTTAGCATAGGTGATGTGAGATTGTAGTTTGATATTGGTACTCCATTTGTATTGCATGATGTACATCATATCTTGGCTTTGATTAAAAGCCTTATCTCAACTAGATAGTTAGATGATGACAAGTATCATGTATCCTTTGGTGATTCTATGTGGAAGATGACGTGTGGCAACCCCATTTTTGCTAGAAGTGCCAAGGTTGGTAGTCTCTATCCCTTGCTTGTATCTTGATCTATTGATCATGTTTTGGCTATGATTAATCTTCCACATATATCTCCTTGGCATCACCATCTTGGGCATATGTCCCTTAAAGGAAAGAAAATGGACACTTGTTTGCAGTATTTACCACCTCTTGACTACTTACTTACATAAAAAAGTTTGGTTCTACATGTGGATGAGCCATTGGCTCTCATTCATTTAGATGTTTCTGGTCCCATGCTTTGTTGGCCAATTAGGTGCTACTAAGTATTTTATCATGTTTATTGATGATTATTTGCATAAGGTTTGGGCCTATTCCATCAAGCAAAAATCAAAGGTATCACCCACTTTTTGGCATTTTCTTACTATGGTTGAGAAACACTCCAATTGTAAAAAGGTCATACCAAATGTCCATCCCTAAGGCTATTGTGAATGAGTAACTCAAGTAATTTTGAATCAAAGCAATTTGCCATGGGGAGCCCCAATTCTATTTTAGAAGAGAAATATGAAACCCTTCTTCTTTGCATTGACGATGATTAATGATATACTTGACAGACTTCAAGGAGCAAAGAACTTTTTAAAGATCAAGTTGAGGCCTAGATACTATCAAATAAGGATAAAAGAAGAAGATATCCCCAAAACTGCCTTTAATATAAGGTATGGCTACTATGACTTCATTATTATGTCTTTTGGACTAAGTAATACTCCTATAACCTTCAATAGATTGATGCATGACATCTTTTGACCTTATCTCGATGATCTAATTCCTATCTTCTTTGATGAAATTTTGACATATTCCAAGAAATATGAGAAATAAGAGCTACAATCCTATTTTGTTTTTGAAAAAATGAGGACACACAAGCTTTATGCTAAAAAGAAGAAGTCTATCTTGTTCAAAAGAAGACAGATTGAATACCTTAGGCTAATAGTATCAGAAAGGAAAAATATTGGTGGTAGAGTATGTATAAGGATATAGCACACTTTGTGGAGTCATATAGTACTTGCCGGGTATACTCTGCTCTGAGACACAGAGATGGATTGCAATGGACTTATACATTGTTCATGCATTATAAATGGGTGGTTAATTTAGTGACAATGCCTACATGTCTTTGATAGGTTCGAGATATCTTATACTCCCAAGGGAGGATCTAATAAATTAGGTGGAGGGAAGAGCTCTTAGTATGAGGACTACAAAATTGTCTGTAGATTTCTCTTAGAAGAGGTGTTTTGTAGATATGGATGTATTGTCAATATTACAACTGACATAGAGGAATTAGACGCAAGTGAGACTCTTGAGTTCTTCCCACGATTGAGTTTCAAACTACAACATACAATCTAGAAGTTAATGGCAAGAGTGAAAGGGGACACCCACTTATTATTAAGGCACTAGCAAAAACATGCAAAGGCAAGATAAAGGAGTGGCCAAGGATGCTACCATTTTCATTATGGGCTGACAAGATGACACATAGTGCAATGATAGGTTCTATGCCTGCAAATTGATGTATGGTGAGAAACCCATTATGCCAATTTAGGAGATGGTTACCACATAGAGTGTGCTACCTTAACAACAACAAGAAGGGTTGAATAGAGAGGAACTATTGACTTTGCACATTAGACAATTAGAGAGAAGAACAAAGGACATTAAGGTAGTAGTTTCCACGTTGTTGCTAGTAGCAAGGCTTCAGAATAAGAAGAAGTTTGATATAAGAAGTATTATCTAAGATCAAGGGCCATATAGGAGGGAGATTGGGTGTTGATTTATAGATGTTTATGGTAACATCTTAAAAAAAAATCACAATGCTATTTGTAAGATTTCAAGGTACCGGTTTAGTCCATACATGGTATGAAATCACCTATTCACTTAGTGAGTTGGATGGGACTATGTTGTGGATTTCTATAGTAGATAAGCGAATTAAGCTCTTTAAGGGCGTGAATCTGGAACATATGAGTTGGAGAATCTAGAGATGGCCACTCATGACATTATTGATGATGATGTTGAACTAAAGGATGGAGATGAAGAATTTAAACCTGTAGATGACTAAATGTTGGCACATCTGGAGGATGCATAGGTTTGGAGGGGATGGATGTCATGACACAATGTGTCCATTTGATAAAAATTTATAGATTATATAGAAATACTACGATTTTATGTGTCATGACCAGTGTTTAGCAAGGAAAATGAAAGTTGTATGTCTTAAAGACTCTATGGGAGTATGAGTGACATTGCAGGATACATCAAAGACTTGCCAATGGAGTTTACATATTATATACATGTCAAGTTGGTGACCATGTACTTTGCAAAGGTCGTAAATGGTTTGGACCAAAAGTGTCAAGTGAGTGCCCAAGATAATATCCACTGCTCATGGGATAAGGGCAAACTGTCCAAATATAGTGAACATGCAAAGGATAAGAAAGACAAAAGTGGAACTTTTGTGTGAAGCCAATCGTGGATAGCTAGAAAGGGAAAAAACTGGTGCAAAATTTTCAACCTGCTTGTGGAAAAATGTGGAGACGTTGGGAAGGAGAGATATATACTTCTTATACCCAAAAGGAAACCCCCAAGACATGGCAAAAGGGGAAGCGATCAAAGTTATGACAAAATGACTCGAGGGAGGATTTTAAAGTGACCTCTGAAGTGTATTTGCTGTCCAAAACAAGGCACTACATCAATAGTGAATTTTCTTTATCTCTTTTATCAAATTTCATGATGTTTTGGGTTTGAAGACACTCCCAAATACACCCTAGACTTATCCTTGGACTTGAGACATCAAGTGGAAGCCTCTGTGAATGATTTGGGGCTGGAATTAACTAGCGAAAGAGGATATGCATCAAGGTATATAGTGCTATAATAAAAATTTCATCATACTAGTTGCATGTAAAAGCTATAGGTGCGATGACTTATGCTTGTCCACAGGAGATAGAGATATAATGAAGAGGATATACATCAAGGTATATAGTGCTGTAATAAAAATTTCAGCATACTAGTTGCATGTAAAAGCTATAGGTGTGATGACTTATGCTTGTCCACAAGAGATAGAGGTATAATGAATACAAAGGCTTTGTTTTGGATACACTTGGGCTAAAGAATTGAGTTTCTTGTGATGTTTATGGCCTGAATTGATAAAGAATAATAGGGAAAATAGGAAAACATGCTGTCCATGAAGTTCAAGAGCTTCAAACTGAGGTTTTGAATGCATCTATTGATGAAAACAAACTCCTTGACACTAGAGAAGTTTTGAGTATAATCAAAAATCAAGTTTAGAGTGGATTTATGGGATTGCAATGAGTGTTTTCTTCTTACTATAATCAATCTATCATATAGGGCTGAAGTGGTATGTGAAGCCCCATAATGGTTAAACAATGGTTTTGATGGACTCTAATGATTGATATCACTTCGTAGCATCAACATGGATCATCTACTACAAAGATTTGGATGTATTTATGGATGAATGAGGGGTATTTCTTTGATATTGGTCGATGTATAACAAAGATCTTGATGCATCTTAGAGGATTTCTGAGCTGTATTCTCAGATTGTGTGTTGGGAAATCATTCCAAATGTATTTGCATGCTTGGAATCTGGGCATCTTATATGATTGTACTAAGATATAATGTTGGACCATATATAGAATATAATCATTGGATTTCACCTCTATTATTCTCTTTCACTTCATCTAAATCCTTAATACTCTTTCTTTCTTCCTATTTCCTATTTCAGTCTCTCTAGACCCTTCTATCTCATATCCTTGTGGTAGACCTTCTACCTTACACATGCTTTGATAGCACTCTGCAGCACCATTCTAGGGTGGCGTGTGTGGGCTAGTTGACTAACACTTAATACCACTTGGCCTCTTCTACAATGGATGTGAGCATCATCAACCCATTCCTAATAAGCACTCACATGCAACCAAGTTCATGACATGAAACCTTATGGTAATGGGCTCATTGCCTAGATCAAATTCTATATTCATAATTTTCCATGATAATACAACTTCCTTTTCATTTGCTAACTCTATTGAAAGTTTGGATGTTGATGCAATCTCTATCCCTAGTTTTTGTGTACCCTTGGAGGCCCTAAACGGACACACGAAGCACAACACTCGTCAAGTGAGGCTACTCAATCCCAATCTCTACCTACATCAGAGCTTCCAAATGTCCAAGAGGCAAGACACGACACCAACCTTAGCTCTCAACCTAAGGATGTGCCTGTGCAATCTACCGTGGCTAGCTCAACCGCTACTCAATCTGCACAAGTGAATACGCAAAGGGCAACAAAAGGCACAACCACTTTTGATCTGCCTAAGGACTTGACACCGCAACCTACCAATGGTAGCCAGTCCACTGAACTAGCCACCACTACTTCCAATCAGAAATCATAGCACTCACAGCCCTTGGCTGTGACAACGCCCCTTGTGGAACATGTCCTTAGTAGTTTACCTGTGGAGGAGGTGTCGCAACCAACTTCCTCGACAACTCCAGGACTTTCAAAGTGCCTAAAGCCTAGGACGGAGGAGTTAAACGCAAGGGAGTTGGTTGAAAAGCTAGACTCTCCGAAAAGAGCGGTAGTTGTGCCCTCACAACCGGGCAAGGCTATTCAGTAGGCCACGGCTATGTCCCATAAGGACACACTAGAGAAGGGAAATGTTGAGGCCCGACGAAGCACATCAACGGTCGATATAGCCCAGGGTCCTGAGATGTTAGATGCACCTGCGTTGACCAAGAAAAAGAGGAGGAAACAACGAAAACAACAATAGTTGCAGGTGGTTGTGGACCCCAAGAGCATTGAGACCAAGAGCGATGGAGAGCTGGGGAATAAAACATTAAGTCCATCCACCAATGAACCCATTGATGTCTCTCCTAATAGCGGTGAAACCTCAGATACATCCGTGTGCTCAGACAAATCAAAGCAGTTGTTACCATCGATGGTGGCTACTTGCAACACTCTATCCACTGACAATAGAACTCGCATTGACAAATCAAGGGTGGATATAACACTATCACGACGGGATGACGAATTCACACCAGTCACACCCAAGGAGAACCATGGCGCAATAACGAAGCCTCAAGAGAAACATGGAAACCCTAAGAGCATGAGCAATCCTAGCGTTGACCAATCTTGCTCACATAGGCGTGAACCCCCAGCTATGCTAAAGCCTAGGCAAACTCCTAGAACCTTGCATGAGATGGCAACCGAGCAAGCCCTTGTTGAAATCCCATTGCCCTACCACCTACCACTCAACCCACCAATGTGCCCCCAATGACCTTCCTCCCCACCACTACCAACACTCCGCCATGGCAACCACAGACATCCTTGCCACCCACGTCTTCGGTGCATGCTAAACGCTTGCTACCTACGACAGTGAGTGCCATGGGACTGGCACTCGTCTAGGAGGGGGGTAATGTTAACCCCAACACGAAGAAAGCAAAGCAAAAGGAAATAAAAAAGACGCAGGGCAAAGGCGGAAAAAAGGTAGCCCGACTGAAGAAAGAATAGGAGAAAAGGCCAAAAACGCAAGGGCAACCTTAAAAGTCCAAGGCAATGCAAAAGGGAAAAGGTGCATTTTAAAATACAAAGGTGCACCCTGAAATCTTGTAAAAGAGTGCCAGGAGGTGGAAAATCCGAAAAGCTAAAACAGAAGACAAAGACAAAGGCCAAGGCAAAGAGAAACGGAAGACAAAGGCGCACAAGGAAAAGCGCAAGTCAAACTATTATAAAAGAGCGCAAGCGCATCATGGTTTAATTTAAGGAGCACTGGGCTCTCACCTGTGCAATTTGTAAATGTAGACGGGCGGTGGAAAGGAAGCTAGGAAGATAGAAGGACAACGAAAAAAAGGGCCGGCCATGTAAAAAAGAGGAAAAGGGGATGATCGCCCAAAAGGGATTTAGGGTTTTATATATAAAGTTGAAAAGTGAATGAGAAGCTCATTCTTGTGTGTGGCCAAAAGTAGCTCTCCTCTTCTTCTTCTTCTTCTTGTTCTTGCTTGCTTGATCTTGTGCTTGAGAGAGGGAGTGTGAGAGTGTGAGGGAGTGAGTGTGTGAGGGTGAGGGACCGAGGAGGAGAAGTTCTCCATATTCTCCTCTCTTTTTCTCTTCTCTTCTCTTCTCTTGTCTTGCTCGTGTCAATGGAGCTTGGAGCGGGAGGATCGAGCTTGCTTGAAGCTTGCACTTGGATCGTGGAGCTACCGGAGTGCGCGGGAGAGGAGGTAACTCGAATGGCACGGAGGTAAGCTCACTACACCTGTAGATATGGATGGCGCGTTGGTTATGTGAGAGGTAGCCATTAGTGCTCGGCTTGGAACGCTTGAAACAATAAGCGGTCCGTGGGTCTTGGCAGTTGAGTGAAAGCTCCCACAATGGAAATGGAGCTTGGAGCTCGAAGCTTGAAGATCAAGCTTGCTTGAGCTTGCACCTTGGATCGTGGAGCTACCAAAGAGCTCGTGGGAGGAGGCAACTCAATCGGGCATGAAGGTAAGCTCATTGCACTCGTAGGTGTGAGAGTGCACATGGCTATGTGAGAGGTAGCTATTGGACTTGGCTTGAAACCCTTGAATCAATAAGCAGTCCGTGGGTCTTAGCAGTTGAGCATGAGCTCTCACACAGAGTAGATGGATAGAGAGAGGAGAGTGATTAGTAGAGGGTGAGAAGATCCATGAGAGTGGCTTGATCTTTTGAGACTTGGGCATGATCCTCTTCTTCACACACACACACACACACACAGAGGAGAAGAGGGTATCTTTTATCTCTTCTCTCTCTCTCTCTCTCTTTCTTTCTTTGACACACACACACTCTCTCTCTATTTCTCTCACATTTCCTCTTTTATCTTCCCCCCTCTCTCTCTCTATCTTTCTTTTGTGTGTGTGTGTGTGTGATAAAAAAATCATGTAGCACCAAGCCTTAGTAGCTAAGGGTTTATATAGCCTTAGCTAGCTCCCTCTCTCATTGTGTGTTTAGCTACTATTGCCTTGCTTTTTGTGTGATCACTCAGGATCTTTGTTCTTTTCATGATTCAATGTTGCCTTTTGGAGTTCCTGATGAGCAGGAGGCAAAGATATGACATCAATGATGATGATGATATGGATTGATGAATGATGATGATAATAGCTTTTCATGGAAGCTTCTTTTGCTTTGTATTTTTTTTCAAACGTAAGGTTATTACATTTTGACACTTGCCACATATGATATTTGATTCTAATGAATGATTTGTATTTCTATAACAAATAAGCACAATCATTCCAATTGCAAACATATTCATTTGGAAATGGCCTTTAAGAAGGATTTACCTCTCAAACACTTGTAATATTTGAATGCAATTTAACTGAATTTGAAAAAAATAAAGAGAACCATTAATCCATTGCAAGGAGTCGTAGTCTCCATTGGGACCTTAATGAGTATCATGGTTATTTGTACATGCCTATTGAGGGAATTGCTAATTATATAATAGAAGTTGCTACTTCAAAGAATGCCCTCATGTTGGTACTACCAACCTTTAAAATCATACAAGCCTCCATGTTGTGTATTGTTCTTGCTAAAGGTATAAATCATATTCTAGCAAAGTTTTTAGATAGAGAAGAAACTAAAAAGGCCCTCATAAATGGGTTTGCTTGTTTCTTGGGTGTGCTAAAATTTGATATTCATCCCTTTATTATGAAATTCGAGAACTACATCTCAAATAAACTAAAAATTGCTATGAAAAGTATAAAACCACTTATTTTAAATCTATTGTACCTTGAGAATGTTTCTATGTTACTACATGATTTCCACATTGTTAGCATAGATAAAGCTTCTAACAACTCGTCTATTTTTTAAATAGAAGCTACTCCTAACACTATCCAAGACAGCCTTCAATGGGAGTGACTTTAAAGAAACTCACATCAATAAGGAAACGCACCTCTCACATCCAAGGTTTCTTACTCTCTCTTCAAATTTCCTATTGGATTTATTATGGTCTCTTACACTTAATGGACACTTTCAAAGCCCATAAAAATGATGTTTGGTGGCTCATCAATGCATCAAATTGTGTGTATATTGAATATACAAGTAGTCTCACTATAACCCTTGATGCATGCAAATCCTTTTGGATAGTCAATTAAGTCCAATAGGTTTTTATCCACCTATTGAACTCTATATTCAATGTGTGGTGCTAACATCATCTAATGCTATGAATCCATTACCCATCATGACACCTATGGGCTGATAACTATCATGAAGCAAATCATTTTTTTTGGGCCTTTTCCTTCAAATGAAGTAAATTTCTTTCATTCTCATTCCATCATTCTAATGTTGTGTGAACCAAAACCCCCAAGAATAACTCTATGGACCTATCCCTTGAGGACTGCATTGCCTACAATTCATGGATAATTAATAACACTATCCTAACACTAGCAAGATTTAAGAAACCACAATGCTCTGGCATCCTTATAGGCTTTGGTTGTTCCCCTTTGTGGTGCAACCTCTATCTCTTTTTATTTTGAATATATCTTATGCAAACACCTAGCATCTTCCAATCCCTATGAAATAATTAAACACTTTACACATACCTTTAGATACTATGATGACCTTCTTCTTGTCAGTGTCTCTAAGTCCATTATTTTCCCCTCACACAATGATGCATCTATCTTCTCCATGCATAAGAATTATTCCATAGTGTTTGATGTGAATGACTATTATTTTTCTATTCTAATATTGGATGTTTCATGTCTCAAGCAACAAAGTTCCTCAACATGGAAATATTTTGTGATACCTAGGATTTGTCATGCAATCCTATGACCAAAAATATAATCTACCATTCACTAGTATCAGATACATACATGGGAGCAATCGACCATCCTTCTAGGCATAGAAAGTAATTCTATCACAAATTGGACCCATCATTTACTCTAATAATGACACCATTCTATGGAGATTAATCACTACATATCTACAACAAGAGCATCCTAAAGTTGCATATACGACTTTTACAATGATTGCTTGAAGAACAAGATTGGTGCATACCTCAAGAGGATCAAACTTATGAAAGGGTGGTGGTTTGTTGGGTACTAACCACCCATTCATATAACCCATAGGTATGGGTCCTATTGGTTAACACACACAACAGTAAGAACATTCCTCTATGTGGTGTTAAACAAAAATGAATGGGAAATATGATCTGCTAGCATTCGATTCTCCCTCATTGGGTGGACCATCTTTTAAGGCTAGAACCTTATTATAAAAGTGAGGGCTTGTTACTATCACCCCCCCTTTTTCAAATGGAGCATAGCTCTCTTGCTATATGATAACAAAAAGAGGATGAACTTCAAGCCTCGATGGGTTGAGAATCACTCCTTTACTCTCACTTTTTCTCTCACTTCCCCTCCATTAATGCTCTATGGACCACACAACCTCCTGTAGAGGGAGCTCATGCTCAACCGCCAAGACCCACGGATTGCTTATTCCTTCAAGCATTTCAAGCAAGCACCTATGGCTATCTCTCACCTAGCTGACATGCCTTTGATCCTACTGGGGTGTAGTGAGCTTACCTTGATGCCCAAATGAGTTGCCTCCTCCCTCAAGCACTTTGGTAGCTCCATGATTTGTGATTCAAGCTCAAGTATCCTCAAGCATCCTCCTCCAAGCTCCATCCTCCATAGCCATGCACAAGAGAAGAGAAGAAGAAGAGAGGAGATGATGGAGAGTTTCACCTCCAAGATCCCTCACCCTCACACACTCACTCCCTCACTCACTCACACTCCCTCCCTCAAGCACTCACAAGCAATCAAAGAGAAGAGAAGGAGAGAAGAAGATGAGTCCACTTTTGCCACACACCAAAGAATAAGCTCTCATTCATTTTTTGGAGTTTATATACATGCCTTAAAATCCCTTGGGCACCCATCCCTTTTTTACATGACTGGCCATTGTGGCAAGGTCCTCTTTTTCATTTCCATTCTACTTGCCCTATTCTTTAGCGTATGCATGCTTACCTTTTACATTTTGCACAGGAGGGAGCTTGGTGCTCTTTTACAACAGTTTCTAGGATGCCTTGCATTTAAAAATGGGCTTTTTGCCTTTGACTTGATTTTTGATGCGGCCCTGGCGCCTTGTTTATTCTCCATCTTGCTTCTTCCATTGCATCTGTATTTTACTTCTTTTTCTTCGATCTCGAGTTGGGGTTAATATCACCCCCCTCCTAGATGAGTGCCACTCCCATGGCACTTGCGGGTCTTTGGTGATGAGGGCTTGGTTCTTGGAAGGGTGGTTGTCTAGTTGATGATGGGTCCTTGTGTGGATTCTTGCTAGTTGAGAGGGTTGGCAATGATTGCATTGTTGGAGGCCGAGGGTATGTCGAGTGGATGGTGGGGCCTCCAATGTTGGTGGTTTGCAACATTCGGTATTACCTGAAAAGAGAAAAAGTGCGCTACCTAGGGGGAGTGTCTACCTTAGTATATGGTGCATTGTGCTTGTGCTAGTGGAATTGGGAGCTGGGTGACCACAGATAAGCCTAGGTGTTGTCCCACACTTGAGGACCTAGTTTGTGCACAAGGGAGGTGCAGTGCGTATAGCTTAGGGTGACAGGTCTAACCATAGACAAGTGTTAACTCCCTAGGTATGTCATACCCTTGATGTGCCCTAAGCGTAAAGTGGGGAATCAAAATGAGGCTAGGGGTTGGGGATAGAGTCGGCCAATCGAAGCTATCCGATGCACCTAACTTAAGAACCCTTAGGTGCAGTGACTGTGGCCTATGTGGGGCGAATTGCTTTTCATTGTGATTTCTTCTCTTTTCATATTTGTTTTCCTCTTTCTTTCTTTCTTTCTTTCTTTCTTTCTCTTTTTTTTTTTTCATTTTCATTTTCATTTTCATTTTGATTACATAGGTATGACGAGAGCTAAGCTTCATCATCCGAGTGGGGTGGAGAAGGGGGCATAAGAGATTTATTCAAGAATTGCCAACTCTACAAGTACCCTTTGAATTTAGGCGGACTTGTAGAGTGGTAGTAGAGAGAAATAGATGATTGCAACACGTAAAACGGCTATCATTCATATCTTCTAGAGGGGATAAACAAAATGAAGGGAGAAGAGCAGCACACATTATCAATCGAGCCATGGCGCAATTGTCTATGGCATTGGGATCAAAATAAAGGGTTGGAAGGCCACGTTCTTATGGAGTGGGATTTTGCCTAAGTAGTATTCTAAGTAATCTAAGGTAATTACATGTAGTAATGAATGCAGGGTCGGGGCACGAGGAGAATTCATCTACAAAGCAGACTATGGAGTCATACAAATCATCTGAGGTGAAGACAATGGCCTCTTTATGCTTAGTACAATTCGCATTGTAGATTATAGGGAAGTCGTACCGACCGTGGGCATTGGGATCAAAATCCACTCCCATCCTTTGGGGGTATGGCATGAATGTTGGGTTGTTGCTTTCGAATGGGAGGGTATTTTGGAAAGCCATCTAAGTGTCCATATTTACATCACAGATACACCTTCTCCATGTAGGCTAGCACTCATAACCCAACATTGATCTCCGGATCTCAAAAACCTTGTTTTGCCAAAATTTTGCATCCTCTGTGCCCTAGAG